>NC_037335.1:68726407-69029437 GCF_002263795.3 Bos taurus | reverse complement strand
AATGTTCTTGCCCAGCAAGAGCCTGCCACAGGGGCAGCCTTCAGGAACTGGCGTTTGTTTTACAGGAAGTGCTGGATGTCCAGTGGTGTTATGGTCAAGCCACTTTCTAGCCTAATGGGAAGAGGACAGAATGAGCAGCTGGGGTTGATAGGGTGAGGACACTACCTTCATTTTAGAATTCCCCTGGGGGCTTAGAACTTTCCAAGTGGGCCTGGGGAGCCCTGCCCCTGAACTCACTGGAGAGAATGAAGGCTTGATGGTGAACTCTGTCTTAGCTCATTTGAGCTGCTATAACAGAAATACCATATACTGGATGGGGGGTAGTGCTTATAAACAACAAACATTGATTTCTCACAGTTCTAGAGGCTGGGAAGCCCAAGATCAAGGCACAGGCATTGGTGTCTGGTTAGGTCCACTTGCTAGTTCATATTTGGCTGTCTTCTCACTGTGTCCTCACATGGTGGAAGGGACAAGCTCTCTGGATCTCTTTCATAAGAACGTGTATAATAATTATTTTGTTCCTGGTAATTGCCAGTGTTACCACTAACCAATGTTGCTTAGTCACTAAGTCGTGTCCAACTCCTTTGCAACCCCATGGACTGTAGCCCGCCAGGCTCCTCTGTCCATGGGATTTCCCAGGCAAGAACACTGGAGTGGGTTGCCATGCCCTCCTCCAGGGGATCTCCACCCAGGGATTGAGACTGCATCTGCTGCAGTGCAAGTGGATTCTTTACCTCTGAGCTGACAGGGTAAACCCATTAACCAGTGTATACGATTAATATTCTTGTATGCTACTGCAAATGCACTGTCATGTTAAAAACTCAACTACTATTGTATGGAAGAAATTAACACAGCATTGTAAATCAACTATACTTCAATAATATCTCTTTAAATTAAAAAAAAAAGAACTTGTATGATATTCATGAGCATGAATGACCCTCATGACCCAATCACCTCCCGAAGTCCCCACCTCCTAAAACCATCATACTGAGGATTGTTTCAATATATAAATTTTGTGGGAACACAAACATTCAGTCTGCGGCTGGCTCCTCAGGGACTTCCTTTTGCCTAAGTTTGCCCACGTGCCCTGGAAAGGCATCTTTCCAGGGTTCTTTGCATCCAAACTCGGGGATGTTACTCTAGTCTCTGCCTCAAGAACCCACTCATTTATATTTTTCCACCGCTGGGTCCACTTCTCTTTCTCTTGTACAGTTGCCATGGTGACTTTCTGTCTCTTCTGGGTCTGCCCCTCCCTGTGTCTCAATTTCCATTCATGGTCTTTTCTTCCCTTTGTACCTTGTACTCCTGTGTCCTGTTCCCTACTTGAACCTCGGCCTTGATAGAGCCCTGCAGAGTATGTGTGAGAGACTCAGTTGAAGCAGTGGGGAATTTTTCTGAGCCCCAGAATCTGCTTATTCTGAAATTGTTGTTCAGTCGCTGAGTTGTGTCTGACTCTTTGTGACCCCATGGACCGCAACATGCCAGGCTTCCTTGTCCTTCATCATCTCCCAGAGTTTGCTCAAACTCATCTCTATTGAGTCAGAGATGACGTCCAGCTTATCTCATCCTCTGTCATCCCCTTCTCATCCTGCCTTCCATCTTTCCCAACTTAAATGCATTCAAACCCTTGATGAGCTCACTAAGAGTCTTCTTGCTCCTTTCCTGGTGTTGTCTTCACATAGAAGTCACCATCTCTTTTCTGCCACTTGGGGATGGACTGCCTTCACACTTGGTCTTCTCAGATGAAGCCATAGGCTCCGGTTCAAATCTCAGAAGCTCCAGGGTTCTAATGTTTCATTGATTTATAGTAGTTTTCAGAGGGCTGGTGGCTAATGCAGTGGGACTCCATAACCACCTACCTTCCCTGAGTCGTTTGCCATGTTCCCTCTGATTTCCACCCAGCCCACTCCTTACAGGATGCCCGCAGCTCCCTGTAGTCAACATTGGTACCTGTACCACCATGTGGAAGGGTCATGGCTCCTGGTCCTGTGATGTCAGTCATGGAGCTGACATCTGTTGTGGAACTGGAGCTAGAAGCAGGAAGGACCTGCTCAAGATTCAGGGCTTACAAGTTGGAAGAATGAGAACTTTCTGCCTGGGGATGCTTGTGACCTGTGTGCGTGGCGTCTGTCATGGCCTTCATGTGGGTGTGCAAGTGAGGACATGTGTAAGTGAGCATCCTGCTTGCAGGTGAGACAGAAGACCCGAATTCAGTTCTCTCCTCTCCGAATACTGCCTTCATTTTGTGCGCCTGACCTCAAGCTGACAGGTTGGAACCCCTCAGTTTATAGATTTTATTTTTTCAGGCCATTTTTTGTAAAACACTAACCTCAGCGAAGGAGAAAGAAGAGAAGGGGGGAAAAAAGCTGAGTTCAGCAGCCGGAGTTTGCTGTATTTTTCATCTTGCATCAGCAAGCTGGGACCACAAATAATCTGGTCTTATATGCTTCAGTGATGCCAGTGCCTAAGATTTTGCTCTCCTCCTCGGGCAGTGTATTCCTGGGAGCAGGCACCTCTCTCCTTCCCCTACCTGCTGGCTCCAGTGGCGGGAGGTGGGTGGCTAGGGCAGGGGGTCCAAGTGGGAGGCGGAGCACAGAGGGGAGTGCTGGCCAGCAAGGGGGTGGGTCATTAATTTCTGAATGGTTTCTGGAATCAGCTAAACATTTCCTTTTAACTAGTTTCCCCAGCCTCACATCCTTTGTTAGTTCAGGAAAAATGTCGTTTATAATAGATGTTGCCTTGATGAATTCCTCCCAGGAAGCACAGTTCTCATTAGTCTATATAATGAGAAAGACTCCTAGTGGTGGCATAGCTGCCCAGAGATTTGCCTGATCGGAAAAATACTTGTCTCTGCAGTGGGCTCTAGAAGGTTTGGAAAGAGGATGCTGGTGGTGGTGGGGAAGTGACTGAGGGCCCATGGCCCACTGCGGCCTCTGTGTCCGAAGGGGGAAGGTGAGTTCTCCCAGTCCTGTGGGAGAGCAGACCCGAACTCCCGGTCCTTTCTGCGTCTTGCTCAGGCTGGGCTGCAGGGTGCAGGCTACTCTCCCTCTGTCACATCAGCCTTCTGTCCCTGTTCCGGCTCCTGCTCTTACTCTGTCTTCATCATTCCCAGAGAGAAAAAGAATAAACCTGTACAGAGTGAGTTCTGTCTTTCAGAAGTACTTTTGCTTTTATGATTTCACTGTTCACTTTTGCATGTGTGATTTCATTGCCACACTCTTCTGTGTAGGTATCGGAGCCATTGAGGCACTAACAGGTATACTGTGATGTTGCCAGGGTTTATAGCTTGTAGGCAGTGGGCGTTTTGACCCACATACTCTTCCTGACACTGATTTCCTTTGCTCTTCTGCTTGTGTGAGAATGGACAGTTTACCCAGCCTTTCTCCACAGGGACTCATTGAATTTTCCTCTGTGGGTCCTCAAGGCACTTGTTCGTGTTAAGAGTGATGCTTAAGGATATGTGTTAATTCCTGCAGACCACAGGGGCCTCCTTTAGTGAATGGCTGTTGCCAGAGATGGCAAAGATACTTTTCCAAGCTCCTGACAACCAGTGGGCAGGACCTGAGGAGCGGAGGGAGACAGACCCACCCAAGGGCATTCTGGGGGGCTGACCTATCTTAGTGCAAAAGTTAATGTGAAGCTGATGCATTTGCCCTGCTGCCATCTGCTTGTAACTTTATTTTTCAAGGGGAGGTGTTTCAGAGTTCTTGACTCTTCATGCTTAGACGAAAGTCTGTGCCTTCAGATACAGTCCCCATTCATTTATCCGCTCATCCACCCATCCACTCAAATATCCATTCATCTGCCCCCTCATCCATCCAACCATCCATCCATCCTTCCATCCATTCATCCATCCATTCCCCCACCCCCACTCATTCATCCATCCACCCACCCATCCACCCACTCATTCATCCATCCATCCCCCGACCCATGCACCCCCCTCATTCATCCATCCATCTTCCCCACCCACTCATTCATCCATCCATTCATTCATCCATCCATTCACTCATCCATCCACCCACCCATCCACCCACTCATTCATCCATCCATCCCCCCACCCACGCACCCCCTCATTCATCCAGCCGTCCCCCCCTACTCATCCATCCATTCATCCATCCATTCACTCATCCATCCATCCACCCACCCACCCACTCATCCATCTATCCATGTACTCATCCATCATCCGTCCATTCTTTCCTCTCTTTCTCCTTTCCTTCTTCCATCCAATAGCTATTGAGTCTCTATTCAGTGTCAAGCATTACTCCAGGCACGGAGGATTCAAACATGAATAAAGTGTTTGCTGTTCTGAAAGAATTCATAGTTTAATTTGAGAAACAGATACAAAAAATACAAATTATGGTATGATTGGGGGTGCAAATGTAATAATTGGAGTTTGTGAAACAGGTTCAGAGTTGGGGCAAAGCCTTATGGAAGGTTTTCTGGAAGAGCCCCACCTCCTGAACTGGGTTTGGAAGGGTGAACTGGAAGAGGAGTTAAGGAGCATGTGGTTGGAGGAAGGCATTCCCAACAGGAAGAGACCATAGGATAAGGATCTGTGAACCATCATGGTTGGGGAATATGTGCCATTTGCTTTCTCTGCGAGGGTTTGGGCAAGGGAGAGGAAGAGGAGGAGAGGTGAATTGGAGAGGTCATCACAGTCCCAATTATGGGTGGAGTTAGGGTGGCAAATGCTGGGCTCTTGAATCCTAGGAAGTCCTCTCTCAGGGGTCATGAGTGGGGCCATAGTCACCAGAGTCAGAGTAAGTCCCACAAAAAGCTGAGACCCGCAGGCTGGGCACAGTTCTTGGTGCTGTATGGGAACCTTAGTGACTCTTCCCAGAAATGGCTAGACCTTTATTTCTGGATGAGGATGCTCATTGTGGGGTAACACGCCCAAGCTTGTACCCTTTGTGATTTGCAGAGCTGGGACTTGAACCCAGGTCATTTGGTGCCTGGCATTTTGCTTTCCATCACTGTGCCCCTCACACTGGTCTGCAGTTTAGGCTGGATTTTCGTCTGTATGTTACATTTCAGGAACTATAATTTGATGTCAGAACCTATCTGAGTCTCTGTAACAAACATGCCCTGGAATCATAGGGTTTGGATGGATGGCGAAGGTCAAGAAACACTCTGTGGAGGTGGGAGGGAGGGGGAAATGCTGGAATTCATAAAGCTGGGGAGGGATCTGGGTCTTTTTAGTGGGAGGTCTTCAGCTTAAAATGGGAAGGATGAAGGCTGAGAGTGTTCAACTTAGCTCATACATGCCTGATAATTTGCTTCAGTCTTGTCTGACTCTTTGTGACCTTATGGACTGTTGCCCGCCAGGCTCCTCTGTCCATGGGATTCTCCAGGCAAGCATACTGGAGTGGATTGCCATGGCTTCTTCCGGGGGATGTTCCTGACCCAGGGATCAAACCCGCATCTCCTGTGATTCCTGCATTGCTGGCAGATTCTTTACCCACTGAGCCACCAGGGAAGCCCCAACTTAGCTCACGAGCCCTAACGTGTCAGGGTCTTAGGAGTAATCCCCAGGCTTAGGAAGATCACACGAGGGCCTGACCACTGGCCACTGGGACCTTGCCTGCTCCCTGGCCACTGCAGGATCGCCTCCTACCCCTGACTTAATGGACTTGAGGGAGGTGAACCTGGAGCTTTCTGCTCTGGAGCAGGAGAGAGGATGGCCATAGGGAGGGAGAGAGGGGAGAAGCCAGCCTCCTACCACCAGCACGAACCATATCAGCATTCAGAGAAAGTCCAAAGAAACCTTTCAGCTGACTGGCTACCTAGCTCAAGGCTAACCACACTCTTAACACAATAATAAGTCAATCCTCACTGAATAATTAAATAGAGAGCCTTCATAAGTATTGACTTAATGTGACAGCAAGTCTATAGTGACTCAGGGTTTGCTTATGTAAACACAATCTCTTGTTCAGCTTACTTAGCAGTTCAATGAAATAGAACAGTCCTTCAATTAAAATCAAATGATGCATACGTTTAATTCTTTTCTCCTCTTACCAGGTAATAATAGGTTTGGAACACAGGTGAAGGGATTGTGGGGACGGGAACTGGATAAGAGGACATCTGCCTATCTGTCTGTGTTTTTAGAGAACAGGAAGGACTGTATCCAATGATGGTGTCTAGAGGAAGGATATGGCCTTGGCTCCCATCTCTGGGCCCCGGGTGGGAGATCCACGTGGGCTCAGGTTGGCTTCTGCCCCATCCAGACTCTCTCTGTCTTCTCCTAAAGCAGGCTTCTGTTGGCCACTCTGGTTGGTGTGCTAATCTTTTGATGGTGGCCTGGTTCTAACTGATGGCTTCTGATCACCTGAGGTCCAGTGGCTCCAACCACAGATATCTCCAGGTCATTTTCTTTTCTTTCTTTCTTTTTTTATATTTTATTTATTTGGCTCTGCTGGGTCTAAGTTGTGGCACGCAGGATCTTTGATACTCCGTGCGACATGCAAGATCTTTAGTTGTGGCAGGAGACCTCTTAGTTGCGGCATATGGGATCAGGTTCCCAGACCAGAGTTTGAACCTGGGCCCCCTGCATTGGGGGCATGGAGTCTGAGCCACTGGACCACAAGGGAAGTCCCCTCCAGGTTTTTTTGCTTTTTATTATTATTTACTTTTTGGCTGCGCTGGGTCTTCATTACTTTGCGCTGCGCTGGGTCTTCATTACTTTGCACAGGCCTTTTTCTAGTTGTTACAAGCAGGGGCTACAGTTTGTTACAATACATGGGCTTCTGGTTGTGGTGGCTTCTCTTGTTGCAGAGCATGGGCTCTGGGCATGAGGGCTCAGAAGTTGCGGTACACAAGCTTAGTTGCTTGGTGGAATCTTCTAACGTAGTCCCTGCATTAGCATGCGGATTCTTATCCACTGCACCACTAGGGAAGTCCCTCTAGGTCATTTGCTATTGATGCCCTCATGGCTCACCTGGAGGAGAGAGAGGATCCTGGGTGAGTTTCAGAATCGATGGAAAAGGGGGGTGGCTGATTCCCTGAGATGACACCGGAAGAGAAATAAACCTCCCTCTTTCTGTAGCTTCCAAATGAGGGGACGAAACACTGGGTTGAGAAAAGAGAAGGCCTGGTCAGGGTGGGGGCAGCGGGGTGGAGGGGAAGACCCACTGGCTTTGGAGCTAAGATTTGAAGCTAAGTGTTTTGGGCTTCCCCAGGGGCAAAGAATCTGCCTGCAATGCAGGAGACCCAGGTTCGATCACTGAGTCAGGAAGATCTCTTGAAGGAGGAAATGGTAACCCACTGCAGTATTCTTGCCTGGAGAATCCCATGGACAGGGGAGCCTGGTGGGCTACAGTCCGTGGGGTCACAAAGAGTCAGACACGACTGAGCAACTAAACAACAGCAACTTCTGCCTTGCTGCTGTGATGTTAAGTGAGCTGATTAATCTCTTTCTGACTCTATTTCCTTATCTGTAAAGCAGCGGTAATAATGCTAGCTTCAGGGTAAAGCCTGGTGATGTTAGTGGAAGCACTTTGTGTGACCGCATAAATGAAGGAGATGCTTGTTAATAGATCAGAGAGATTTTGTTCCTTTGGCCTGAAGAGAGAGGATGGAGAAGCATCATGGGTGTGCGTGTGCATGCTAAGTCGCTTCAGTCGTATCTGACTCTTTTGCAACCCCATGGACTGGAGTCCACCAGGCTCCTCTGTCTGTGGGATTCTCCAGACAGGAATACTGGGGTGGGTAGCCATTCTCTTCTCCAGGGGATATTCCCAACCCAGGGACTGAACCCATGTCTCTTGTGTCTCTTGCACTGGAAGATGTGTTCTTTACCACTAGCGCCACCTGGGAAGCCCATCCTGAGCATGAAAAGTGAAAGTGAAAGTGTTAATTGCTCAGTTGTGTCCAACTCTTTGCAATCCCATGGACTGTAGCTGACCAGGCTCCTCTATCCATGGAATTCTCCAGGCAAGAATACTGGAGTGGGTTGCCATGCCCTCCTACAAGGGATCTTCCCGAACTTGGAGGTAAGTACTGTGATCCCTTCTCTTCTGCAGATGAGGAAATGGAGGCCTAGAAGAGGTTTAATGACAGAGTCAAGGCCACACAGCTAGCGAGTAGCTGAGCCAGGGTTCAGACCCAGCCAGCATGACATGATGCCATAAACTGGACCTCAGGGCTGGGCCTGCTTCTGTGTATAGGTGGGGTTCTCATAGAATTCAGGACTTCCTGGGGGAGGAGAACAAATCCTGCTTTTGGCAGCAGCCTGCCCTGAGGTCTTAGTCACATACAGAAGGGTTCAGTCTGCATTTCCCAGCCTGGTATCAGACTCTTCTCCCACCTGCCAGCTCCTAGGACTCAGGGCTGCCCTGGAGTGAGGGGCCAGGACTCTGAGATGGCAGCTTTGCTCTCTCAGCCTCTTTCTCTTGTGATCAAGGGTCAGTTTCTGGTGCTTCTGGGACCAGTAATATTTTCTCTAACCAGAGACTTCAAGAAATCATTGTTTATAATAACCCAGGATTCCTGAGGCCTCATTCAATTAAATGTAAAGAAATAGTGACTATCTTAAACCAACTTTATTAAAAGAGCATATAATGAACAGTGGATTCTATTAGCATCTTTTGAAATTTATTTCTGGATTGTGTCAGTTCACTGACCATTTTCCCCTGTTCTACCTACGGTGCATAAGTATATCGTTTCCTGCTTTTTATCCCTTAACGTTATTTCATGTTTGAATTTTCATATATTGGTATAATCTACATGCTTGAGAGTCCCTTGGACAGCAGGGAGATCAGACCAGTCAATCCTAAAGGAAATCAACCCTGAATATTCATTGGAAGGACTGATGCTGAAGCTCCAGTACTTTGACCACCTGATGCAAAGAGCCGATTCACTGGGAAAGACTGTGATGCTGGGAAAGATTGAAGGCAAAAGGAGAAAGGGGCAGCAGAGGATGAGATGGTTAGACAGCATCACCGACTCAACAGACATGAATTTGAGCAAACTCTGGGAGATAGTGAGGTACAGAGGAGCCTGGCGTGCTGCAGTCCATGGGGTCACAGAGAGTCGGACATGACTTGCTGACTGAACAGCAACAACAGCATCCTTGTCATTTTCAGTAGCGATGTGGCTTTCTGTGGCTTATCCATTGGAACCATTCCTCTCTAGTTAAGCTGAGTGAAGAATCCAAGGCCAGGTCTGTCTTCCTTCATGAATAGTACTATCATCCATTTTCCAGGTTACTCGCACTGAAGTGTTCTTGTGATCCTGGTTGTCTCACATGGGTTAGATAGACCCTTTGTGGGTTTTTGGTATGTGTCCCTTTCAGTGTGTGCCTTTTGTGGTTGCTTTGAACTTGGGCAAAGAAGATCAGATAAAATCAGAGAGTGAAGCTAAGTAGTAGTCAGAAAATTTTCTGTTTTAAGTGGCAGAAACCCAACTACCCTGAGAAAAATGGAAAAGTAATCTATTGACTTTCAGTAAAATATAGAAGGGGCAAGGGTGTATTCCAGGACTCAAGTGCAAATAGGTCTCCCTCTGTTTCTCCTTGTCTCTAACTTTTGCTTCTCTTGGCAGGCTAGCTGCATGTTATCTTTATTGTGACTGTGAGGCTAGATCTGTGGTCACAGTTTTTCTGGGCTCACATCTCTGGTGCTTTAATCACTAGAAAGAAAAGAAAGTTGTTCCTTGCTCTTTAGGAAAACCTCAGGGCAGGGCTGTGCTTGGCTTAGCTTGTGTTGCTTCCTTATCCTAGATGGTCAGTGTGGCCAGGAAGAGAGACCTGTGTAGCAGGGGCAGCCTGGGTCATCTGTGCACCTGTAGCCCCAGAAGGTGGAGCATATGGTTGACAGCCTGTAAGAACTACCTGGCCAGAGGAGGAATTGCTCTCCCTAAGGGGAGCAGCTATTCCGGACAGAAAGAGTAAATATCCACGTATACTTAAAGAATAAGCAGGAGGGAAGGAAACCAAGTGGATTCGTAATTTCATGAGAAGTTGCAGCAGCCTCCGAGAGAAGGCAGGAAAGAACGGGGCTCAGGCTGTCTACAGTGAACCCCGGAGGTGTCAGAAAGCAGGCCCATGGGGGAAATCCATTTCTCTCTGTCTTGGTGTCATGTAACATTGAGCCTGCTTAACCATGCCCTGCATCGCTGGAGGGAACCTCAGAAAGCCATTCCAGAAGCACTTGGGTCTATTAAAGCCATTTCCTCTACGTTCCCCTAAATCAGCTCTGAAGCCCATCGTGAGTAATTTGTATTTCTTGGGAATCCTTTTTCCCCTCCATGAAATATTCAAGTGCCCTGCTCATTAGCACGCGGCAGCGCTGGTGGCTGCCCCCAGAAGCATCGTTAGCAGTGGTGGGTCATGGCTGCAAAGCTGCAGAAAGACCTCGTTCTCATTGGTAGGCACCTGGCCCTGCTGTGCTGGCTATAGGGTGTGTGACCGTGTGACCTGCCTCTTGGAGTTGTTGTGTCTTTGCTGTGAAATAGTCTACTTCGTGGGATTGTTCAGAAAGTCAAATGCAACACCCACGCCTGGCAGAGTGGAGGCCCTCAGTAAATATTAGCTTCCTGTCCTCCTCCTGTGATTCTAAACTAGTAGAAACCCATTGATTTCTGTGGCAGCAATGTAACAGATCTAACCTGATAAATGGGACTTTGGCAAAGTTAACAAGATCTTCAGGTGGCTAAGAAGTTAAGAATCCACCTGCAATCCAGGAGACCCAGGTTTGATCCCTGGGTCAGGAAGATCTTCTGGAGAGGAGAATGGCTATCCACTCTAGTATTCTTGCCTGGAGAGTTCCATGGACAGAGGAGTCTGGCGGGCTATGATCCGCAAAGAGTTAGACATGACTGAGTGAGTAACACTTTCACTTTCAGACGCTAAAGCTATGTATTGGCCAGCATTGGAATGCTTTGGGGTTCTGGGGTGCAATTTACCATAGTATTATTCTAAGCCAGACAGATTGGAGAAAGCCTTTGTGCAAGAGAAGGTGTTTGCAACCTGGACCAAGGGAGAGATTTGTTCATAACAGGTACCTGTGCTTTCTTGACAAGGTCAAAGCAAAGAATTGAGATGTGTGTGTGTACTTAGTCATGTCCAGCTCTTTTGTGACCCCATAGCCCGCCAGGCTCCTCTGTCCATGGGGATTCTCCAGGCAAGAATACTGGACTTAGTTGCCATTTTCACCTCCAGGGGATCTTCCTGACCCAGGGATTGAACCCATGTCTTTTGCGTTACCTGCATTGGCAAGCAAGTTCTTTACCATTAGCACCACTTGGGAAGTGTACCCAAGTGTGACTGTTCTGCATGGGGATAGGTGTGTGTGTGTGTGTGTTTGTGTGTGTACAAACGTGCATACGCCTAGCCATCTAACTGTGAACCTTCTTGGGCTACAGCCTGAAGCATTACTTTTTTCCATTGACTGGGTGATAACATGTCCGTATTTAAAGCTGAGACCAGGGAGTGGGCCTGAAGGGTCCCCGCAAGCCCAGCTCTGAAGCCTGTACCATTTGTTGCATCCCTAAACTTTTCCTGCATTAGAGTCACCTGGAGGGCTGGCTAAAGTGCAGATTGCTGGCCCCTGCCTTTGGATTTCATATCTGTTATATCTGGGGTGGCATCTGGAAAATCTGCATTTCTAACAAATTCCCACTTTTACACTTGGTGCTGTGGGTCTGTGGACCACACTTTGAGAACTACTGAGCTATAGGAAGTCCACCCTCTCCCGCCGGCCAGGTCTGGATGGTTTGGCTTGTCTGGGTTGACCATGGCACTTCCATCTTTGCCTCGTTTTCCCTTTGCAGGAGCACATCAGCCCATCAGATAGGGTTGCCAGATCTAACAAAGATACAGGCTACCCAGTTAAACTTGAATGCTGGAGAAACTGGAAAAAAGAAAAAAAAAAAGAAAGAAAGAAACTGGTATAAGTATATCCCAGATATTGCATGGAATGTACTTATACTAAAAAAAAATTATCAATGATCTGAAATTCAAATTAATTGGATGTCCTACATTTAATCTGGTGGCTGTTTAATGAAATCGGGGGTCAAGTGTCTCTCTTCCTCTCCTGCTGCTTTCCTGTGATTGAATAGGCTACAGTGGCTGATGAAACCAACCCAAAGAGGTCTGCGTGTTTCAGATAGATCCACCTGCTACCCTGAATGCGTTTGGCAGTCTTTGCTCCATCTCACTGAGAGTGGACTTGGCTTGTGTTCACTGATGGTTCTTCTGCTGGCTCTCTGTTTTTTCCCTTTGTCTGTCTGTCTTCTCTTTCTCTCATGCTTTCTCTTATGCCATCTATCCTATGGGGCCTCTTCAAGGCAAACATCTGGGAAGCAATGGGGCTGGGCGAGGAAAAGTCTGTTGCTGGAAGTGAGAATGGAGTCCAAGAGACTGGGGAACTCACACCATCTGTAGGGAAGAGTGGCAGCTGGCCCAAGATCCCCAGCTGGCTTGCCATGCATGATGAAAGGATAACATTTGCCTTGGAGACTGTACCTACTGGGACCTGGCTGATTCACTTGTGGTTGGAGCTGAGAGTGTCGCCGGCTTGGAGGAAATTGACGCCACTGGTCTCTAATGCCGTGGATGGAGCCGGCTGCTTGGACAAGGGAGTGGGCTATGTGGATTTGGCTGTGTCTTGAGGGACAGAGGGAAGCTGAACAATCAAAGGCCTCCTGGAGACCTGGACATGGTGTCCTCCTAAGTGGTCACTCTGGTTTGACAAGGATGCTGAGGCTGAAGAAATAGAGTGACAGAAGGCCTAGCCGCTGCCTTTCCCTCCACCGTTCCCCTCTGCTCCTCTCTCTACCTTCCCTGTGCTCTGAAGACAACCGTAGGGCTGCTGTGAAGGAAATAGGCCACAGCCTCGGAGGAGCGAGGTGGCCCTTCCTCGTTGGTCACCCTGGATCTGCTAAGGGCCCCCTGCTGCTCCTGTGTCCTCAGTGTGGCGTGGATAGTGAAGTGGGGCAGGGAGGTCATTGTTCATCTGGGTCCATCAGGGGGACTCCGGAGCCGGATGGAGAGACGGTGGGAGCTGTCATCTCTCCTTGATACACTCACCTTGTGTGGGGCCCAGACCTACCACAACAAGGCGAACAGGTATTTCTTCTACATCAAACACAGGAAAAGCTATTTCCTGTTTGCCAGTGGCAGGCACAGTGCTGGGGACAAGATGTCTGGACAAGAGAAAAAAGGTAAGGATGGTGCCTCCTCTGTGTGCCCAGCTCTCTAACAGACCTGACGAGGGAGCTAGGCCGGCACGGCCCACCCCGTTGAATAACTGGGGACGCTGGCCCAGAGACACGACAGGCCTGCCCAAGGTCATGTGTCGGGCAAGCAGTGGACTGTGCACAGCCGTGTGACAGCTGTTCCTCCTCTCGCAGCAGCTGGATCTGTCGTCCCCTTCTCACTGAGCATCAGAACTCTTTCCCCTTCTGAGTCCTGGCTTCCTTCCTTCACCTACCCCCTCTCTCTGGATGACCTTGTCTGTCCCTGTGGGCATCAATTTCTCATTTTCACATGTTCCTGCTGTCTCTAGCCTGGGGTCTGGGGATATTTTGAGGGGCATCGTGGACGTGAGGCTGCTAAGCACCTCAATGTTCCATGTCAGTGATTGGAGACCCACCCTTGCAGAAGGGACGTGAGGCCTGCATGTAGGATGGGGAGGTCGCTCAGGTCTGCTGCAGCAGGCATCACGCTCCTCCAGGACACTGGGCTGGCACTGACCTCTGTGGAGGCCTGGCCCAGGCCTGGTGGGCACTCAGCCCCAACCCCATCGATGTCCTTTCTGACATTTCACTGACACGTGTGCCATTCCCATCACTGGTCTGTCAGTCACATGGCTGGGCCTCAATACGTATTTGGAAAAAAGACCAGTGGATATCTCCCACTAGTCCAAAGGCATTTGGAGGATATAGATGAAGAAGTCAGTAGAGTCTTCCACTCTGGGAATGTATGTTCCAGTTGCGGGGAGCAGACACGGCCATATCAGTAAGTCTGTATGCAATTGAGCACAGAGGTGGGAGAAGTCCATGTGCCTGGTGGGCGAAAGGGCTTCAGGGGCAGAACTGACAGTGAGCCCTTGAGGAGATGTAGGAGGGGGTTGGGCTCTCCATGTGATCAAATGGCATTAGAATGGACTTCTGTATTTTGGTTAAGAGATCTTGTTTTAACTTCTCTTTGGTGGGGAGGAGATGGTAGCTAGCATCTCTGCTGGTAATCTCACAGCCCTGCACCCTGCAGGAGTTCAGCCGTGGCTTCCTGCTGCCCAGCTGCAGTGCCCCTTGTTGCTGGGGCCTGACCACATCCTCTTGGCTCCTTCTAGAGGGAGACCTTCAGCCAGAGCAAACAATGAAGTCTTTGAAGGTGCTGTGTTAGTGCCCTGTGGCTGCCTTAACAGAGTGCCACAGACTGGGTGGCTTAAAACAGAAACTGAAAAGATATAGGTCTGTCAAACAGGGTGAAGTAAGTCAGAAAAACAAATATCATATATTAACAAATACACATGGAATCTAGAAAAAATGGTACAGGGGAAGCTGTTTGTATAGGTTAGAATAGAGATGCAGATGTAGAGAATGGACATGTGGACATAGGGAGAGAGGGAGGGTGGGATGAATTGGGAGTTGGAATTGGCATAGATACACTGCTGCTAAGTCACTTCAGTCGTGTCCGACCCTGTGCGACCCCATAGACGGCAGCCCACCAGGCTCCCCCGTTCCTGGGATTCTCTAGGCAAGAACGCTGGAGTGGGTTGCCGTTTCCTTCTCCAATGCATGAAAGTGAAAGTGAAGTCACTCAGTCGTGTCTGACTCTTTGCGACCCCATGGACTGCAGCCCACCAGGCTCCTCCGTCCATGGGATTTCCCAGGCAAGAGTACTGGAGTGGGGTGCCATTGCCTTCTCCGATAGATACACTATCATGTGTAAAACAGACAGCTAGTGGGAAGCTGCTGTGCAGCACAGGGAGCTCAGCTTGGGGCTCTGTGATGACCTAGAGGGGTGGGTGGGAGGAAGGTCCAAGAGGGAGGGGATATATGTATACATATGACTGATTCATGTTGTTGTACAGCAGAAACTAATAGAACACTGTAAAGGAATTGTAATGCAGTTAAAAAGACCCAGAAACTGATTTTTCACAGTTCTAGGGGACAGAAGTCCAAAATCCAGGTGTTGGCAGGACCGTGCTCCCTGTGCAAGCTTGAAGGGAGAATCTGTTCGATGCCTTTCTCTTAGCTTCTGGTGTTGCCGGCACTCCTTGGCGTCCCTGGACTTGCAAGGGTGTGTGGATATTTAGTAGCTTAGTCGTGTTCAGCTCTTTGCATCCCCATGGACTATGTAGCTCGCCAAGCGCCTCTGTCCATGGGTTTTACCAGGTGAGAATACTGGAGTGGGTTGTCCTTTCCTCCGCCAGGGGATCTTCCTGACCCAAGGATCAAACCCGGATCTCCAGCATTGACAGCCAGATTCTTTACCCCAGCACCACCTGGGAAGCCCAGACTTATAGGTGCATCAGTCCAAGTGCTGCCTGGATCTTCACATGCATTCTCACCATATGTCTGTGTCTCTTCTCTTCTGCTTATAAGGACACCAGACATTGGACTGAGGCCTCACCCTAATCCACTGTGACTTCATCTTGCTGTATCTGCAAAGAGCTTATGTCTGAATAAGGTCAGGTTTACAGGCACCAGGGATGAGCATCTGGCTCCTTGTGTGTGTGTTAGTCTCTCAGTCTTGTCCGACTTGTTATGACCCCATGGACTGTGGCTTACCAGGCTTCTCTGTCCATGGGGATTCTCCAGGCAAGAGTATTAGAGTGGGTTGCCATGCCTTCCTCCAGGGGATCTTCCCGACCCAGGGATCAAACTCAGGTCTCCCACATTGCAGGCAGATTCTTTACCATCTGAGCCACCAGGGAAGCCATGTGGCTCCTTGGCTGACACAATTCAACCTGTGATAGCTGCTTAGAGATTTTGGTTTGTTGGCTCCAGATCCTCCTTGCTTAAGTCCGTGTCCCTTCCTGGCTCCCTGGCAGGTCTCTGGAGGTCTGGGGTGTGGGCAGAGACCACCTCTCATTGACCTTCATTCATTTGCTGGGCTCATGTAGCAGAACAGACGCTGATCTGACCATTCAAGACCAAGTCTTATTCTGCAGTGGCTGGGAGCTTGGTTGGAAGTACTGTTTTTCCCTGTTTGGGGGACTGTGTGAGCAGATACAGTGTGTGATTTATGGGCAGGAGGTAGGGTGGAGACAATGCAAATTTGCTTCTCTTTTCCTGTGGAGGACAAGATACTTTTGTAGAGGAGTGGGATGGGGGTGGGGGGCCTGCCAAAAGGGGCTGCCCCTGTCGTTGGAGTTCTGGGCTGGAGTTCTGGCTCTGCTGTTTAGAAGCTCTGGGGTCCTGGGCAAGTTACTCAGCTCCTCTGAGGCTCAGCTTCTTCCTCTGTAAAGGGGGATGGGTGCTAACAACTGCTTGGCATATCTCAGAATTTTTGTGAGGACTTGGTCATAAGAAGTGGGTATGAATGGACCTCTGCTTAAGTCACGTTTTGATTGTGGTCAGTTATACACAGCATAAAATTGGCCATTTTCACCATATTTGAGTGCACAGCTCAGTGGCATTGGGTGCACTCCCATTGTCGTGCAACCACACCACCATCCATCTCCAGAACGTTGTCATCTTCCCCGACTGTGAAAACAGTTTCTATTTATTGGATAAATAAGGAAAATGAGTCCGCAAGAAGCAAGGACTCATCTGAGGTCTTGCAGTGAGTTAGGAGCGGAGCTGAAGTGAGACCCCGCCCCCTGGCTCTCAGCTTAGAGCTCACCTTCCATCTCCGGCCCCTTGCTGTCTCTGCAGGCTGCAGGAGTTCAGGGACACATGAGGCTTCTTTGGCATCAAATTGCTCTGGAGAGCTGCTTCTTCCTTCTCCTATACCCCCTTTCCTGGGACTGTGGTGCCTCCTGGCAAATCCGGATTTGTCCCGTGGGAGGACCTAAGTGGACGCCTCCATTGAGGGTGTTCCTTTTAGGCTGTCCTGTTCCTGGTCTCTCTCAACTTCTCATTTTTCTCTCTCCCTTCTCCTTCCTGATGTGGACAGAGTTCCAGTGGAGGAGCAGGGGAGCTGAATTGGGGGTGATCTTTGAGGTGGCTTTGTGAGAAATATTGTGGTGTGGTCAGAGCATGGGCAGGGTGGCGGATGGTCCTTCCTGTGGCCACTGTAGCGTTCTTATACACTACAGTCTGAGTAGTAGGGAGGCAGGCAGTGGTCCCAGCCCAGGCTGATGGCAACAGCCCTGGGGCCGGGGCAGTAGGGCAGGAGGAAGAAGGAATAGAAATACCTGTGCAGGTTAGACTTGGGTGCCCTGGGCCTCCTGTGAACTCCACACAAGGTGCTAGGGGTTGGGGACAGACAGGCTCAGACAGCGGCTGCCTTCCGGCAGCTCACGGTCGTTCTGGGAACACAGAGCTGTGTGCAGGTGGGTACAAAGCAGCTTTATCCATGCTGACAGAGAGGAGCAGGTGATGACAGGTTACGTCACCAGGGGAAGAAAATGCTGATTGTGCCTTGCAGGGGTGAGGAGCTAGTGGAGGGACGGCCCTGGAGGCTCTGCTCTGATTTGATGTAGAAGAGAAGGGTCAGGAATGCCCGAGGGATGTCTCATCCTAGGGGGACTCTTTTTTTTTTTTTTAACCTCCCTGGGAGTTGGTCCCACTGACCCCTAGAAGGATCGTGCTGAAAGTGTTAGTTGCTCAGTCGTGTCTGACTCTTAGAGACCCTGTGGACTGTAGCCCACCAGGCTCCTCTGTCCATGGGATTCTCCAGGCATGAATACTGGAGTGGGTTGCCATTTCCTTCTCCAGGGGATCTTTCCAACCCAGGAATCAAACCTGGATCTCCTGCGTTACAGGCAGATTCTTTACTCTCTGAGCCTCCACGGAAGCCCTATGAGGTGGCTGGGCAGAGGTTATTTATTTATTTTTTTTTCTGCTTTGGATCTTTGTTGCATCATGCAGATCCTGAGTTGTGGCACATGAACTCTCTCTCCTTGTGGCTCTCGGGCTAGTTGCTCCATGGCATTATAAGATCTTAGTTCCTGGACCAGGGGTCAAAGCCACATCCTCTGCATTACAAGGTGGACTGTTAACCACTGACCCCCCAGGGAAGTCCCTGGGCAGGGATTGTAGGGTGGCAGTAACAATGTGTTGAAGGACTTGGGAAAGGTCACCAGGAGTGTGACCAAGCAGGAAGCAGAGCCCAGCCTTCCTGTCTGAGTCCCAGACATTGTCAGCAAACCCACCTGGGTTCTCTCTGTGTTCCTCCAAGTGAGAGATCTGTTCAGAATGGGTTTTGCCTAAACTGGGTGACTGGAAGGAGGAGAAGGGGGTGACAGAGGACGAGATGGTTGGATGGCATCACTGAGTCCATGGACATGAGTTTGAGCAAATTCTGGGAGATAGGGAAAAACTGGGAAGCCTCGTGTGCTGCAGTCCATGGGGTCACAAAGATTTGGACACGACTGAGTGACTGAACAACAACAAAACTGGATGCCTCAATTTCCAGGAAGTCCTGTCCTCAAGGAGTTCCTAGCCTGAAACCCCCAAAACTTGTTTCCCCCCATCTTCCTCCTCTCTGTCCTTCCTGGCTTCCTCCTGCCCTGGGAGGCTCTGAAGGAGCTGCTGTGCCCTGGAGGAGACGGGAGGTCAGCCAGGTTAACCTGCTTTCTCCATGGTCTTCTCCTGACCCCAGGTCCCGCCTGGCGGACTTCCATGCCAACTGCCGTGCCTCCTACCAGACGCTCACCAGCTGCCCCACCGACAATTACCAAGCGTGTCTGGGCTCCTACGCTGGCATGATCGGTAAGCCACCCCAGCCTGGGATCTCAGTGGCTCCCGGCTGCCCCTGGCCCAGTTAGGGACTGAAGTCCAGTTCCTCCTCTGCCTGGTTTCAGATAGGAGCTGTGATGGGAGCTGGGGTTTTATCACAAGGGAGGAGCCCCAAGAATCTTAGGCAGCTTCCAAAATAAGTAGGGTGATGTTCATTGTGTGACATTCTAGGCTCTGCACTGAGCAGTTTACATGGACTGTCTTATGTAAATCTCAAAACAGAGCTTTCTGGGTGGGGGTTAGGGCTCCAGTTTACAGATGGGAAAACTGAGGCTTAGGGAAACTGAGTGACTTGCACATGTTCACCCTGCTGGTCAATGCTGGCACTGGGACATAAACCCGGGAGAGAGCCTTAGTCTCCCTGACTGTTGGTATAGGAGAGAGCCAGGGCCCGTGCTCTGGGTGGGGGCTCCTGAGTATCCCCTCTGCTGTCCTCTATGCCATGACCCCCCTGCCGACCCTCGTGGTTTGGATTGTGAGCTGTGATGTATATGTGTTTAGGGGTCAGGTGGAGGGGTGGGGGACGGGTCCCAAGCCTCCTCTATGATGTGCCTGGGGTCTGGGGGCCAGGAGGGAAGCCTTACTGTTCCTCTCTCCTTGGCCTCCCTGTCTCCCTGCCCAGGGTTTGATATAACACCCAACTACGTGGACTCCAGCCCCACGGGCATCGTGGTGTCCCCCTGGTGCAGCTGTCGTGGGAGTGGAAACATGGAGGAAGAGTGTGAGAAGTTTCTGAAGGATTTCACAGAGAACCCATGCCTCCGTGAGTCCGCCCACATCCACTCCGTCAGGAGCCCTCCCACCCCTCCTGTCCTGGGGACCCTGGAACTGTGCCGGGTCCTGCCCTCCTTCCCCCTGCAGTGGCTGGTGGTCCCTGTGGAGCTTCTCCAGTAGGGGGTTGACTACGCAGACCGTGGGTTTTGCAGTCCTGGAGATCCTCCCCGGAGCTGTCCGGAGGCCCCTGGAGACCTCAGTCTTTTTCACATTAAGGCTGAAGGTTTCTAGTCTGTTATCCCGACGGTTTCACCAGGTTCCTTTGGGGACTGCCCTGCGATGAGGGTCTCGGCTTCTTTAACTTCTTCCTTTAAGGATTGATTTCCCTTGGGAATTGGAGTCTTAAGTCATCAAACTCCTACTAATCTGAAGGCCAGAGAGAGAAGTCAGCCACAAGCTCCATCTGCCCGGTCTTTCTAGTCTGACACCCACCTCCCACCCATTGAAAGATCTCCTCCCCCTGTCCCTTCCTCTTTTCTTCCTTCTGTCCATCTGTCCATCCTGCCTTTCTGACAGCACCGGGAGTTTAGAGATGGAAGTCACAGGGCTTGTCATTGAACAGCTCACCCTCTGAAGGGGGGCACCATTAGAGCATCATGGCCATCATAGTACAGGGGGCGCTGTGCTAGGGTGGAGGTCTGCAGAGGGTTCTGCCGGAGCACAGGGTGGGGATGCCCAAGACATCCTGGAGGTAAGGGTCCCTGAAGGCTTCTCAGAAGCTGACCCACAGTGGGGGTTGCTGGGCACTGGTCAGCTGAAGTGGCAGCAAGGGCCCGCTGGTCTGCTCTAGGCAGAGGTGGGTTTTGGGAACCTGTGGACCACTTATCCTTGCCACAGAGCGCGAGGATGCCTGGGGTTACCTGGACAGGTGGAGAGAGTCATCCTCGTGGAGGGGGGCAAGCAGACTTGAAGGCGTTTGGATCTTAGGGTCCTGCAGGTGGCAGAGGTGGTATGTGGGTTGGTGAAGGGGTGTTGACAGGTGGTGTTGTGGTCAGATCTGATTTCAGAAGGCTCGCTGTCTGCTTCTCGTGTGGAGGGGGTGAGGGTAGGGATATGGTTCTCACAGGTGACCCAAAACCGAGTCCACTAGAGGATGTAGCAGGTGCCCCGGGCGGAGGACGGTGCCCACTGACCCAGAGCAGTGTTGGGGTGGGATGGGGAGGAGAGATGGGTGGAGCGACCTCTCAGAGGTCAGCTCGTGGCCGGCAAGAGGGTGCTTAGGGAAGTGTCCTGGGTGACCGAGGTTTCGGCCTTGGGTGACTTAGTGGAGAAGAGATGGCAGACCTTCAGTGCTGAAAATGTGGCGGGGGGCCAGTGTTCCAGTGGAGGGAGTGGCGCCTAGTCAGGCGGCGACCTGAGGAACTTGAGGTGCCTCTGGGGCTTGGAGGTGGAGCGTATACGGTTGGGTACTGGGGACACAATTTTGTCCAAAAGGTCTCAGTAGTTAGTCCTGAGTGAATCAGTCTAACTGACTGACTGAGGGTGGGTGAGGCCTCCTGGGGAGGGGGGCTGCATTGGGGGCCATTGGCATGCAGTGGGGGGCATGGCCTGCAGCACCGAATGCTGCAGAGAAGACAGCTCACGCCCTGGGCACGGTCTGCTCCTCCCCGCCTGGCTCCCCATGCTCCCACTTCTCTCTTCCTCTTCATTCCTCATCCAGTACATCTTCTATCCCAGCTTCCCTCCTGCTCTTTTCTTCTCTGGGTATGAGACCTTGCTAGGTATCTGAAAGGGAGCTTCAGCCAAGTTAGTTCAGACAAGTTCCACCCTGCCCCCAGCTCCAGGCCATCACAGGGAAGGTAGCTGTTGGGATACCTTCAGCTGAGGGGCAGAGTGACGGAGGGGCCCCTGATTTCTCTGTGTCTCCCTGCTCTCTTTCCCCATAGGGAATGCCATCCAGGCCTTTGGCAATGGTACAGATGTGAACCTGTCCCCTAAAAGCCCCCCATTCCAGGCCACACAGGCCCCTCGGGTAGACAAAACGCCTTCGTTGCCAGATGACCTCAGTGATAGCACCAGCCTGGGGACCAGTGTCATCAGTACCTGCACATCTGTCCAGGTGAGGGGCTATAGCTCGGGCACTGTGGATATGGAGCTGGGCCAGGTGGAGGGCTGAGAGAAGAATCTAATGTCAGGGGCAGGGTGGGAGGTTACAGACGGGGGACCAGGGATGGGGCACACAACCTCCTCCCTTTGGGTCAAGATGCAAGAGGCAGAAATAGCTGGTGGGAGTTAATTTTCCATGATTCACTCGCTGGACATCACCTTACAAGTATTAGACACCTGTTCTATCTCAGGATTGTACTACATACCACAGGGGTGCCAGAGAAATGAGATGGTTAGCGTTCACTTGCCATCTACTGATGACCAGGTACTGTAGACTAGCTAGCGGACTCTACCTATTTCATTGAATTCTCACACAATGAGATGCTGGCATCCTTGTTTTACATACAGAAAGCTAGCCCAGGGGTGTTAGGCCACACTCTCAGGGTCACACAGCTGGTTCAATAGTGGTGGACTAAGATTTCAAACCTACCTCTGACTCCACAACCCATGATGTTCATTTGTTTATCCATCCGTCCATCCATCCAATGGTGTGATGCACACATTTTGGTCGAGATCTTATGTGAGATGCTAAGGAGATATTGGTGAATGAGGCTGACAAAGTCCTGTGTTTTGTGGTCCTTGGGGGTATTGTTGAGGGTCAGACAGTTCAACAAGCACCAGACATGGGGTATGGTCCATGCCACAAGAGGGGACCATGTGGATGGCACTGTGGAGACACATCACAGGACTCCCCACTCAGCCTTTGTCTCTGCTGAGCTTCCCTCGTGCCATCATACCATTTGCTATAGTAGAGTCTTTGCCTAGGATGTTGATCTGATTGGAACACCCCCACCGCCCCCCCCCACATACTCTCTCACACACACTTATATATACTTGTGCACACACTCACACCCTAGAAGAAAGAGTTTAAAAGAGGATCTGGTGCAGAATATCAGGGGAAGCAGAGGAGGGAGGGATTAGTGAGGGCATGGATGGTGGGGCATAAGGGATGTTTCAGGCAGGAGTTGGGGCTGGAATTCCCAAGGAGGGGTGGGGTCTGGAGTCCAGTCAATGGGGCTCAGTGTGAGCATGGCTGTGGGGGCAGCAAGAACAAGCCTGGCTGTGTAGGGCAATGAAGATGCAGTCTGAGTGGGGTGGGCTGGTGGGATCACCAGTAGGCACACTCTATGAAGTTTCATTCTTGCAAGATGAGTAATAAGTCCTGGAGAGCTGGCTGCAGCCATGTGACTGTAGTTGACGTATTGTACTGGGTACTTGAAACTTGCTAAGACTTTAAATGTGCAGACCTTAGGTGTGCTCATCACAAAAAAGAAATCAAACAAACAAACAAGGTAACGGTAGAGGTGTGAAGTGATGGATGTGATGACTGACTCATGTGAGTATTTCACAGTACTTATGTGTATTGGATTGTGCATCTTAAATATATACAACATTTTTTGGCTATGCCTCGAGCGTTGTGAGATCTTAATTCCCTGACTAGGGATTGAACCTGGGCCTCCTGCAGTGGAAGTGCAGAGTCGTAACCACTGGACCATCAGGGAATTTTCAAATATATGCAATTTTTGATGGTCCATATAACCTCAGTAGGGCTTCCTTGGTGGCTCAGTGGTAAAGAATCTGCCTGCAATGCAGGAGCCCCAGGTTTGATCCCTGGGTTGGGAAGATCCCCCGGAGGAAGAAATGGCAACCCACTCCAGTGTTCTTGCCTGGGAAATCCCATAGACAGAGGAGCCTGGTGGGCTGTAGTCCATAGTGTTGCAAAGAGTTGGTCACAACTGAGTGACTAACACTAACACTAATCTCAGTACCCCCAGAGATAAAGAACAGCGGGCTTTTGGAGTCCTGAGATGAGACCTGAGCAGGGATGGGGCCCGGAAGTGGCATCCAGGCCCCTTGGGCATCCCCTGCTGGTGCCCGTCCTGGTTGGGAAGCCCACTCCCTCTTCCCTTTCTCGTGGACACCCGACCTCCAAGTGCCCTCAGGCCTGCCCAGCGTGGCCCCTCCACGCCCCGCTCCCTTCCATTAGGTCACCCCTCCTGATTGGGGCTGCGGTGTGCACGTCACCCTTGGGCAGCTCCTAATTACACTGAACATGCTTCAGCGGCTGCTGGCAGGGCTCAGGGGCTGCTCCACAAACGGTCACCAGCTCAATTTCATGCTAGAGCAACGGGCAACTCGGCTGGTGGGGCTGTGCCACCTGTCAGGTGACCGGGCTCTGGTCTGGTCCCCAGGTCCCTCTGGGCACTGCCAGCCTTCCTCTCCAGCCCCTCGGGGCTGGCTAACCTGGGAGATGCCCACTCAGGGGGCCGTGGACCCTCCTTAAGCTTCTCAGAGAGTCGCCGTGGGCATGGAAAAGTTCAAAGCTGGGGTCTCATGTCTGCCGCAGTCCTCTACACGCCTGGTGACTCTGACTCCATTTTCTACCCCTGTTTCCCTCCAGTACTTTGCTGAAACATTGGCTGGTTTCTTTCAGCTCCAGCTTGGGGCTGCAGGCTCACTGTCTCATCTTACACTCGGTTTGATTACAGGGCGGTTAATGCATGATCTCTATGGAAGACGATGTGCATGAGGAACCTTACCTATATGTTAGCTGTTTTGAATCCCGGGGGCGGGGAGCTGTCTGGCTGGGGGGTCCTCCAGACCTGTCTCCCGTAGACCCCCTTAGGTCTATTGACTAAGTTACTCTGGGAAGGACAGCATGGGCGGCCTTCCCAGGAGAGGGACCCATCCATCACCATCCCTATACCCCCATTTCTTCTCTCAGAAACCGAAAGGGAAGTGCTTTTTTCTTGTTTTTAAATTTTTTGGCATGTGGGATCTTGCCCCACCAAGGATTGAACTCACACCCACTGCAGTGGAAGTGTGGAGTCTTAACCACTGGACTGCCAGGAAGTCCCTCTGATTCTGCTTTAGTCTTTTAAAGACTACTGTTACTACTGGAAGTGCTGGAAGTGCTGAACGAATAAGGCTGCATCTCTGCCCTCAGCTTGGCTAGAGGCTGGTGTGGGTGGTCTGTCCTTCCTCAGCTCTTCTAGCTTGGAGGGGCTCTGTGGTGGCCCTTGGGAATGACTGCAACCCATGGCGACATAAGGGAGTCTCTGATTGAGGGCAGAGATGGGGAGCTGAGCCGGGGAGGGAGGGAGAGAAAAGCTGTGCATCCCAGACACCCCTGGAGAGAGAGGTGAGGTTATTTAACTGTCCTCCTCCTCCTCCTCCACAGGTGGATCCTGGGGGAAGCCTTAGGGACCCTCTTCACTGACTCGAGATGGCAGCCAGCTGGTGACCCTGCATGAGTGATTGGATGTCAGGAGTGAAGGGCTCTCAGAGCTGCTTCCCAAACCTCAAAGGGTGGAAGCCCAGTGAGGACAGTGACTTGTCCCAGCCTCTGCCTTCCGGACAGTTTTCTTCTGGCTGCACTGTGCTGTCACCTTCTCTGTATCTGCTCCCCCAGAGGACTTTCCCACAGTGGGGGCAGGGTCTGGGGACAGAGGAACTCTTGTCCCCATGGCAGGCAGCTGAGCAGAAATGTGGGGGGTTTTAGGTGCCAGAGAGGAGCTGGCAGCTAGGCAGACCCCGAGCTGGCCCTCTGTCTGGGGTCCTTGATACTGTCTAGAGTCTGGCTCTTGTATGTTTCCACTCCTGGCTGTGGTCCCCTCTCCGGGTGGCCCTGCCAGCCTGGTGCTTCTGGAGCTTGGAGAGAGTGCAGCAGGATCTGCAGAATGGTATCTCCTTCTGTCCCTGCTCTCTCTCTCTCACACACACACATCCCCAGTGTGAATTCTGTCTCTTCTACCCAATGGTCCCTACAGCGGAGAATCCATAGGAGGCTGTTCTACCTCGTGCCCTCATCCAGGGCCCTTTGTTTCTGAAGCCCATGGTGTACCCCCTGGTGTAGGCCCAAGGTCCAGGCTGAGCAAGATGCTGGCCCTTGAACTTGTCAGTCCCTCTGAGTGGAGGGTGTCTCCCTCCCCTCTCTTCAGCTCTCTGCCTTTGAATCCTTCTTGGATGCTGTCCCTTGGGTGGTCTCCTGACTCAGCTCTGGCCAAGCTGCCTTCTCCTTGCTTAGGGCTCCTGTTTGACACCCTCTGGCCCCCATCAGGATGTGTTCTGCTCCCCCAACCAGACGAGCATCCCTGGAGGACAGGAGCTGCATTGCCCCTTTTGTTATTGTTGAGTCACTAAGTTGTATCCAACTCTTTGCGACCATGGGCTGCAGCTCACCAGGCTTCCCTGTCCTTCACCATCTCCCGGAACTTGCTCAAACTCACGTCCATTGATGCCATCCAACCATCTCATCCTCTGTCACCCTCCTTCTCCTCCTGTCCTCAATCTTTCCCAGCATCAGTCTTTTCCAGTAAGTTGGCTCTTTATACCAGGTAGCCAAAGTATTGGAGTGTCAGCTTCTGCATCAGTCCTTTGAATGAATATTCATGGTTGATCTCCTTTAGGATTGACTGGTTTCATCTCCTTGCTGTCCAAGGGACTCTCAAGAGTCTTCTCCAACACCACCGTTTGAAAGCATCAATTCTTCGATGCTCAGTCTTCTTTATGATCCAACTCTCACATCCATAAATGACTACTGGAAAAATCGCCCCCTTGGTAGCCCTTACAATCAAGTGCCTAGCACCTGGCATCAAGCAGATGCCCCACACAGGTTGACAAAAAGAGCCCAGGGTCCTGAGCATTCGATTTGTGGGAACTTCCAGCTCTCTGTTCTAGAAAATGGTCTGTTCTGTTGCAGGCAACTCGATTCAGCTTCCCTCCCTCTCATTGGTGCCTTCTGTGTGCTGTGAGGTATGAAGGGGAAGTCTTTCTGTCAAGGGTGCAGGAGGATTGGCTGTCCTGTCTGCTGTGATGTGATGGAGCCGCACCAGGGCGGCACAGTGTGGGCGGGGCACACTGGCAGTGGGTTCCCACTGTCCCTGGACTTGGTTTGTTTCTAGTGTCCTTAGCATTCTCCGTGGGTGGCTCTGGGCCAGTTTGCAGGGCCCCATCAGATCACCTGGAGTCTCATCTTCCCCAGGGCTGCAGGACTTTAGTAACGGAATTTCTCCTTTGCATTCCTTGTCTCTATCAGCCAGTTTCTGCTCTTACTCTTGCTACTGCCCATGAAATTTGGGGGAATTAAAAATGAGTTGATGGGCTCGCCAAGAGTCCCACCTCCATCTCTCCCTCCTCCTCCCTGTTCTCTGGATGATTCTCTTACTGGGCACACAGGCCTATGGCCATCAGAGCATGGGCCCCAGAGGCCCATCAGTGTTTCTATATGCCTATATTTCACCCATCCAAGTACTAACCAGGCCCAACCCTGCTTAGCTTCTGAGATCAGACAAGATCAGGCAGATTCAGGGTGGTATGGCTGTAGACAGTATATCTCTTGTTTACAGACTCGGCCCAATTCAAAGCTTTGAGAGGCTAACATATTTCTTCTTTTCATCTCTTTCTTGTAGTCATTCATTTATTCATCCATCAGTGCCTTCACTCATTTATTGAATATAAATTCACCACATGTCACTCTGTTGCAGACACTGAGGCTGACCAGCCTGTGAGGCCTGTACCTTGGTCCTCATACTAGTGGGAGGGTCAGAGTGCATGCTGGCTCAGAGAATTATGGGGCAGGAAGTGATGGGCACACCAAGGGACAAATAAGGCGTTATGGGATCCAGAGGAGGAAGCTGCTTTGGAAGCACAGGACTCATGGAGCAGGTGGACCTTGCTCCAGGGCCAGGAGGAATAGGGAGAATTGATGGATGATGTAGGGATGCAGACACATGGAATGGGGAGGAGTGGGAGAGAAGGGAGCCAAGGCAGGGACTCAGGACAGTGCAGAGCAGCTGAGGAGGGGCTCTGCTGCCGAATCTGGCCTGCTGCCTGTTTGGATAAATCAGGTTTTACGGAACATGGCCCCACCCGGTTGTCACATGTGGTCCATGTGCTGTAGGCAGAGTTGTGTTGGGCTGGACGTGATGGCCGGCAGAGCTTAAAATCGTAATTCTCTGACCCTTTGTAGAAACATCTCTCCCTGACCTTTGAAAGTGAAAGTGAAATTTGCTCAGTCATGTCTGACTCTTTTCGAACCCACGGACTATATGATCCATGGAATTCTCCAGGTCAGAATACTAGAGTGGGTAGCCTTTCCCTTCTCCAGGGGATCTTCCCAACCCAGGGATTGAACCCAGGTCTCCTGCATTGCAGGTGGATTCTTTACCACCTGAGCCACAAGGGAAGCCCAAGAATATTGGAGTGAATAGCCTATCCCTTTTCCAGTGGATCTTCCCAACCTAGGAATCAAACTGGGGTCTCCTGCATTGCAGGCAGATTCTTTACCAACTGAGCTATCATGGAAGCCCCCTGACCTAAAGGAACACAGATCATGAGTTTGTGAGAACACAGAGTTCTGATATGGGAAGGAGGGGGTGGCGAGTCAAACCTGATTTGCAGGATGAAGTGGTGACTGAAGAGGTTGCTGAAAGCTTTTGAACTGGGATGTCATGATGCGAAGTGTGATTTGGGAAGATAATCTGACAGCAGGTGGAGATTGATTGTCAAGCGAAGGAGACTGGGGAACTGTTAGCAGATCTTTGCGACAGTCAGCGATAGTCGATAGTCATCAATAAGAAAGGAGGGCTTGTATTAGGGAGGTAGCGGGGAGGGGAGGATGAGGAGTTCCTGGGCATGTGTAGGGGAGGCACTGAGGCCAGGGGCACTGAGATTGGAGGCAGGGGGTGGGGTGGGGAGGGTGGAGGCAGGAACAGAAGCAGGAGACAGGATCGGCCAGTTCCAGCCAGAAGTTTTCCCATAGAGGTGGTGGTGGTGGTGACTGCTCAGATTCCATGGACTGTAGCCTGCCAGGCTCCTCTGTCCATGGAATTCTCTAGGCAAGAATACTGGAGTGCCCTCCTCTGGGGGATCTTCCTGACTCAGGGATCAAACCCCGGTCTCCTGCATTGCAGGTGGATTCTTTACCATCCAAGCCACCAGGGAAGCCCTTCCCATAGAGACAACACTACATTTGGTCCCTTGCACCTGGGCCGGACCCACAAGACCCTGGGACTGCCAGATGTGGCTTTGGGAGTGTGGACAGAGGTGGCTGGAAAGATGAGGAAGGCAATAATTTCCTTCCAACTTCCTGGGCAAAGGGCTCTGTGGGAGAAATTTCTAGAAGGATGAACCTTATCCCTGCTGCCATCCTCTTCCCTCCCTGTTGCCAAGATTATCAGCTGAGATGGACATCAAAGGTGGCCTTGGTGGGGTGTGGGCTCAGAGGACAGCCTGCAGCGTGATGAGGGGGCTTGGGGAGGACACAGCCTCTCCCTTCCCCCCCAGTCTTAGCTGAACTGGTATGGAGTTGACTGTGTGGGTGTTTATTTCTCTCATCGGGCTGTGAACAGGGCTGTGACTCATTCATCTTTGGAACCTCCTGTGGGGAACAGTGGGAGAGTTAATGATGAGGGAGGCGGTGAATTTGAGCCTAAGCCTTGGCCATTGCGTAGTGGAACCTCTTTAGCTCTACATCTCCTCCATCCACCACTGGCAGAAAAGGTCGGCTGACCAGCAAACACCTGCACTGTTCTGTGTGCCTAGGACTGAGGATGGGGGGGTGTCTTGGGCTTGCCCTTGGGGGAGGCTACTGGAACCTTCACACCTTCACTATCTGCTCTGGGTTTTCTGGAAGTCAGGTGGCAGGGTGCGATCTCCATGGGGCTGGGGCTTCTCCCTGGCTTTGCTTCCAGAGCTGGGGTAGCCACAGTCCACCAGCTAAACCCAGTCTCACCCTGAAGCCCCAGTCCTGGGAGTGTGCTGGATGCAGGCTCTGCTTGGCTCTGAGTCATGCTTGGGGGTTAAGGGGCCTTTAATTTGTCTATGCAGAGGAAGTGGCAGCCCACTCCAGTATTCCTGCTGGGAAGATCCTATGAACAGAGGAGCCTGGCAGGGTACAGTCCATGGGGTCACAAAGAGTCGGACACGACTGAGTGACTGAGCACACACATACACATACTTGGCTTTGCTGTGCCATATGTGTGGTCTCGTGTATCTTCACGGTGGGTCAGTGAGGTTTGCTTGACTGTAGATCACTATCTTATAGACGAAGAAGCTGAGGTGCCAGTAGATGAAGGGATTCACCTGGGGTCAGTGGCTGAACCAACTGGAGCCTTGGGCTGTGGTCTCTGGGGCCCTTCCTTCCTTGGATAACAGGGCTCATCCATAGCAGGGACACCAAGGTTTAGGACCCTGCAGTCTAAAAGAGAAAGGCTGGGATGGGTCTCTGAGGACAGCATCTATCAGCTGGATTTTGCAGCACATGAAGGCAGTTCTTGAGGACAGCCAGAGGAAGCCCAGTGTGTCGCTGGGCCTCTCAGCACACACTCACTGTGGGCCAAGTCAACCCTGAAGCCTGCCTGGCAGAAGTGCCATTGGCTCAGAAGGGTTTGGGCAAGTTCTGTGGGTGATGGATCCCAGGTGGGTCACTGATAGAGCCTGAGGAGGGTCCTGTCCTGATCTTTATGGGGCCAGTCCTTCCCCCACCAAGTCCCTGTGGCCCCACCAGAGACCACACACTGGGTCGGAGTCCTTTGGCCCTGGCCCTGGGAGATGGCATCCCTTTCTCACAATGACATGGGTCTGAGGAGGGGGTGAAGGGCCCTCTCGTATTCCTTCCCCTTCCCCTCTTTTTCCTCCCCCTCCCCTGCTCCCTCTCCTCCTCCTCTGCTCCCCCCCCACCCCCCGTCCCTGGCTGTCAGCTCCCTCTTCCCCCTTCTACCCTCTCCCTCCCTCCCTCTCTGCTCCTTCCCTCCCCTTCTTCCTTGCCCGACGCTCGAATCTCCTTGGACACTTGATCCTGGGCAGTAGAATCCAGTCCCTGGATCCTGTAGAGCCTTTGGGCAGACACCCTTCTGCAGAGTCCCTGGCTGGTGGCTTGGCCGGGCTAGATCTTAGCACTTGCTGCTCCTGGTGCTGTGGTCTTAAACAGGATCTTCCTAGGTCTTGTCCCTGGTTCCACCTCGGCTGTGCTCATTGTCACCATGATCACATCTTCTCCATCAGTAGTGACTCTGCTCTTGGCTGGGGCCTTTGTGTGACAGCTGGGGCCTTGTTTAGCTGACCAGATGCCCTGTAATGTTTAAGGTATTATTAGTACTTCTGGCCAGAAGCAGTGATTTAGGCATAATTTCTTGGGCTTTCCAGTTGCTTCTGGTGGCCAGAGCCAATGGCCAGGATAGAATCATCACACCCCCCAGCTGGTTCCCATGGATCACTATTACGATAATGGCAACAAAAGGCTGATTTCATGCACACCCTCTGGTTCTTATTCCTCACCTGGACCACAGAGCTCCCAGGTGCCAGACATCTGTTTCAGAGGAATGGCTAACACCTGATACCATGGCCAGATGTCTGCCTAACCGGCCCCAGTGGCAGACATCGCTAATCAATCACAGCTGTCTTCCCCATGAGCCCAGTGAGAGGACTCATGATCTTTCTGGAGCTGGCACTCAGGTGTCAGTTCTGATCTGCAGCATTCATTCATTCATTCTCATCTATTCATTCACAGACTTGTTAATGAATGACAGTTAACAAATGTTAATGAGTACAGTAAGTCCCCTACATACGAACCTTCAGGTATCAAACTTTCAAAAATGTGAATGTGTGTTCATATGTCTAGTCATGTAAGGTGTAAGTGAAATTGCAGCTTGCTGTCCATCTCCTATTGCTGCTGATCCTTCATTTCTACCATCTCCCATCTCCTCACCCTTCTGCAGGCAGTAACTCTTCTTGCCTATTTGCTCAGTCCCTGCCCCTGTATGCCAGCTCTTGTACTATATTACTGTACTTTTCAAGGTGCTGAACTGTGAGATTAAAAATGTTTATTTTGTGTTTGCTTGTTTTTATGTATTATTTGTATGAAAAGCATAAACCTATTACAGTACAGTACTGTATGACCGACTCATTGGAAAAGACCCTAATGCTGGGAAAGATGGAAGGCAAAAGGAGAAGGGATGAGATGGTTAGATAGCGTCACTGACTCAATGAACATGAATCTAAGAAAACTCTGAGAGACAGTGAAGGACAAAGGAGTCTGTGTGCTACAGTCCATGGGATTGCAAAGACTCAGTCACAACTTTGCAACTGAAGAATAACAACAACCGCATAGCCGAGTTTGTTGGGTACCTAGGCAAACATTGTTGGACTTAATGAACAAATTGGATTTAGAAACGTGTTCTCAGAATGGAACTTGTTTGTATGTAGGGTACTTACTATGTAATGTTTATTGAGCAGCTGTTATGCAAGGAAGAAAAGTATGGTCCTTGCCTCGTCAAGTGGAGCTCTGAATGTGGTAGTCAAACCTGGGAGCACCTTATCACTCTATGATGCTGTCAGTTGGAGGGCAGAGTTAGAGCTGTCTTCTTCAGGAGCCCAGAGGAGACAGGACTTAATCACTGTGGGTATCAGAGGAGGGCACAGGTCCCTGTGTTGCCAGTGCTCTTTCTGTGTACCCTGCGATGCCAGCAGTGGATGGCACGGCTGCGAAACGTGGGATCCCATCTGAATGGGGACAAAGCCTGGCCAGAGACCCAGCCATGTGACCCACCCTTACTAGTGCCTTCTTTCCCACAGGATCAGGGGCTGAAGGCCAATAACTCCCAAGAGTTAAGCATGTGCTTCACAGAGGTGAGTGAGGGGCAGAGTGCGGGTGGGTGCAGGGGCTGAGCGGGGAGGGGAGTTGTTTTCTAGGCGAGGCTTGGACTTGGAGCCCCCAGATTCCATAACACAGGCTGGGCTAGCTCAGCTGCCAGGCTGCCTGAACTGGGGTGGGCGCTCACTCTGTGCGGGGTGAGGATGAGTGGGTGCAGAAGTTACTGCCAGGGCCTTTCCTTGTCTCTTGGGGGAGATGCTCAGGCTGCTCTGAGGCGAGATCCTGGCAAGCCCTCCTGACTCTATAGACATGTGCACCCAGCGGCCTGCTCTGTGCTGGTTCTGGGACACTCTGCAGAGGTGGAGAGATGGAAAAGGACCTGGGCCCTTCCTTGAGGGAGACCCAGCACAGGACTATATCTATGTGCGTGCTAAGTTCCTTCACTCGTGTCCGACTTTTGGTGACCCCTTGGGCTGTAACCCGCCTGGCTCCTCTGTCCATGGGATTTCCCTTGCAAGAATACTGGCGTGGGTTGCCATTTCCTTCCCATTCAGGGTCTCCTGCGGGGACCCTAACCCTAACCCTTCTCCAGGGGATCTTCCTCATCCAGGGATTGAACCTGGGTCTCCCTCATTGCAGACAGATTCTTTACTATCTGAGCCGCCAGGGAAGCCCAGCCCTACTGACTCATTTGTCTTTTTCTCTGCTTCTCTCTCTCTTCTGCTTGGCCACAGCTCACAACCAATATCATCCCAGGGAGTAAAAGGGTGATCAAACCTAACTCAGGCCCCCGCAGAACCAGACCGTCGGCTGCCTTGACTGCTGCATCCTTCCTGATGCTGAAGCTGGCCTTGTAGGCTCTGGGGATCCCATCGGGAGATTTCTGAAAGCTACACGGATGAGAACACCCGCCTGACAAAATGGAAACACACACAGACACACACACACACACACACACACACACACACTTTGCAAAAAAAAAAAAAAAGATGTTTTTTCCCACTTTGTCTCTGAACCTGTCTCCTCCCAGGTTTCTTCTTTGGAGAAGTTTTTCTAAACCAAACAGACAAGCAGGCGGGCAGCCTGAGAGCTGGCCCAGAGGCCCCCTGGCCGGGGAAACCCCACGTCGAGGAGGGCACATGGCAGGTCTAGAGATACCCTTCACTTTTCTCTGGGGGTTTTCCTCTCTGGACCCTGCTGACGTGAGACCAGACGACACCCCTACTGCCCAGAGACATGGGCGGGGCCAGGATGGCTGCTGTTCTTCTCAAGCTCCCCAGTAAGGGGACCTGCTGGGGACTGGCGGGGGGCGTCAGGCATCAGGGCAGCAAGGCTGGCCCCTGGGGGTCCAGTTGGGCACCGTCAGCACCTCTACTTGGCTTCCAGGATGGAGTTTATTTCGCCTCCCTGCTCTGAGGGCTGGATCTGACCTGTGGATGGGTGTGGTGCCCTCCCCTTGATCCCCACTGTAGCATGGTGGGGAGGGCTGGGCATCTCTCGCGGGGCTTGTGGAGCCCAACCTGCCTGGGAGACCCTGCTGGGGGTTGGGAGCAAAACTTGGGAACACCTCAAGGTGGCTTCTTCCTCCTTGGTGGCAAAGAACCTCCTTTGAAATCAGAGAGAAATGATTCCTTGTCCACTCCCTTGGTTTCTTGTGGGTCCCTTTGGTGGGTCTCCCTTTGGAGGGAGGGGCCAGGCACTGAGACTGAGGAGACCACCATGGGCCGTCTCGGGCACCACGCTCTGGTCTCTGCGACTCCCTCCATCACTCTCCTCCCTGCCTCACTCGCCCACCTTCTCTCTTCTCATTTCTGAGACAAATGCCCACTGCCCACTGTATGTACATAACGCAGCTCCTTTCTCAACATATATGTATATACACATCCGTATACATATATCGTGTGGTTCCCTCTCCTTTCCTTTTTTTAAGAACCTATGGAAATAATACTGTAACAGATGAGCGAAAATGTATTATTGTAAAATTTATTTTTTTTAATAATGTTGTCTATAACGGGGGAAGAAAAGGAGGTGGGCTCCCTGTGTTTCTGCCCCAGTCGGGCTGACGGGGTCGTGGAGGGGAGTTCCTGATTGGTATCACGCGTAGCCAAGGCTCCAATAAACGTACTAGGAAGCAATCTGCCTTCTGCTTCACTCTGGATGTGCTGCCTCCCCTGGTTTGTTCTTGGCCCAGTGCCAACGTCTCTGTTGCTCTCCTGGGGAGCCCTGGGAGAATGTGAGTGTCCACGTGTACACACGTGTGTCTGTCCATTGTGTGTCCTCGGGGCAGGTACTGGGGCTCTGCATGGAGACGATTTTACTTTCCCTGGGTCTGAGTTCCTGGTTGTGCTGAGCCTACTGGTTCATTCACCTGTCATCTCCTCCCTCCCGTCCCGAACAGGCCAATGCCTGCTGGCCCCAAACTGGAAGAGAATGGAAGTAGCCGTGGGGATGGACGATGGCAGACAGCCTAATGTCACTTCTCGTGGATGTTTTTGTTTTACGGATGCCTGTTTGGCCCTGTGAGGTGGCACAGTTGGTCTTCCTGTGGGGACTCCTGTTTTTTTCACGTGGTTGTGAAGGCAGGAACCTGGCCTCCTGGGTCCCAGCCTCTGATGGAGGGGCGGTGAGCCAGCCTGCCCTCTTCCCCAGCCACCGCTAGCCTTCCTGTGGGTAGAGCAAGGTGGAATGGCCCTTCAGTTGGGAATCCATGTTCTTTGCAAACAGCAAAGACTGGTTTACTTAGAAGCCTTTGGGGAAGGTGGCCCACAGAGTGGGCGGGGGGTGGGGGACCCAAGAAATTTTGGGCAGGAACCAAAAGACATTTGAAAGGACAGAAAGCAGAATCTACAAGGTCAGAGTGCTGACCCCTTTGTGATGAATGACAACAACCATCATCCAACTGGCTGAACTGGGGCCCTGCGCCTATCTCCTGCTCCCCCACCCCGCTTGGGTGTCACATTGTTCAGTCGCTAAGTCAGGTCCAACTCTTTGCAAGTCCATGGACTGCAGTATCCCAGGCTTCCCTGTTCTTCACTCTGGCATCCTTAATGGGAGATAAGCCCTTGCCTTGCATCATGGGGAGAGATGATTTCCCCAAAGGAAACAGAGGTGCCTTTATGAAGGAGGAATAGAGGCTGGAGAGCTTTACTATGACTTAAAACATCTCCCCATTCAGGTATCCCATAGCTAAAATTTTACCATTAAACATTCATTCCTTTGGCTGAGACAATTCCTGTTCTCCATGACCCTCTAAAAATATGTAAATAAAACTGTGAAGAATAAAGTTTTACTATCTTAATGCTAATTAGTTTAATGATTTGAATGGATCTTAGTAACATTAAGACATTTGAGCCTAGACATTGAGATTAAGCTTGGGGGGCAGAGATGGGAAGAGAAGCAGGAAAGATCAAAGCAAGATTGGTAGGGGCCGCCACCAGAGAGTCAGAATTACTCTAGGGTTCTTTTGGGGAGTCAAACACATGATGTATAGGCCCACTGTGCCTTTACTCCAGAGTCAGCAAAGTCTATAAAATAAGGATTTTTTGTTGTTGTTTTGGGTCACTAGTCTCATGGGGATTCCTGATCTGGGGCATGCGTCCATTTAGAAGCCTATTTTATTCTGTTTTCTAGGGTCTAGTGTGTTATACAGACTGAAACCCTATAAAGATGCTTCTTCCCCTGGGGGAAGCTTCCAACCTGGGATGATTTTGGTTCTGCTAAGAACCCAGACCTCAGCTTCTGACCTGGCTCTTGCTCCCGCCGCCCTCCTGTCAATGCAGCTAGGACCACTCAGCCAGGCTAAAGGCCCAGCAGAGACCCAAAGTGGTGGTGGGGAATCCAAGGAGGCTGGTTCAGAGGCTCAGAGAACTTGGCATCCAGGGGGCCATGCCCTGGCCCGGGGTGCCCCTAGTGTGTGAGCCTCATGGCTGGGCCCTTGCTTGTTCAGAGATTAGAGACAAAACTGTTACCTTAGTTCTCTGCACCCCAGGCCCTGTTTGGAGCACAGGTTTCCCAGGAAACCCAACCTTGCTCTTGCGAGGCCTTCTGAGGACTTGATCCCCAGGCTCTAGCTGGGCCCGGCTCTCTCCACCAGGCCTTCAAGAGGCCACGCAGCTCAAGGATCAGACAGAGGATACGTTGAGGCAGACCTTGAATTGAGTTCCAAATGTGCTGCTCACTAACTGGGGGGCCATGTTCAGTCTAAGCCTCAGTTTCTCATCTGTGTAAGGCGGCCAGCAGCCCTGCCTCCTAAGAGGTTGGGGTTGAATGGAATACCCTGCCAGGACAGTGCCTTGGAAACTGAAGGAGGCAGGCTGGCATGGGGTCCCTGGTGGGGCCCGAGGCCAGACCAGAGAGGCTTTGCTCCCAGGGATTCTTGGGAACTCATTGCAGAGTGGGAGCCCCAGACTTTCAACTCTAGCTTTTGGGAATGGGTTCAGAGTCAAAGCACCTTGATGCTTTGTGAGCAGAACCATCTGCCCTGTGATTTCCCTGTAGGAAAAAAGGGCTGTCAATGTGGAGGGAGTCTGAGGACAAATTCAAGTCCATATTCTATCCTCCAGAAGTCTGGGTATTCCTGGAGAGGGTGTGCAGGGACCTGGATTCTAACTCTGGCTCACCTAGCTAAGTCACTGAGCTTCCCTGAGCTTCAGAAAGGTTGCTCTAGATTGGGGATCAGCAAACTTTTTCTATCAAGGGCCAAGTAATTAATGTAATAGGCTTCTTGGGCTATGCCATTTCTGTTGCAACTACCAACTCAGCCATTGTATTGTAGCTTGAAAACAGCCAGTAGCAATATGTAAGTGATGGAGCTGACTGTGCTCCAGTCAAACTGGATTCACTGAAACAGGTCCAGGCTGGAACTGACCCCTGGGTTGCTGTTTGCCCACCGTGTTCTAGATGACCTCTGAGCCCAAGCTGTCAATCCCAGGCTGTCTGACCACAGGGCTTCAGTGGCAGGGAGTGAAGTGGATGATGGGGCTTTAATCACCCCCAGGTGGATGGAAGACAGGGCAGGTTGCCATTGTGATGGGGAGGTGGAGGCAGGTGAGCTGCAGAAGAGGATGCTTAGGGGAGAGGCCCTACCTCGGGCAGGGGCTATGAGGAATCATCCAGGTAGGCTGCAGGTCATACACCCGCAGGTGTGGTCTGGAGCGTGGCAGCTGCATGGACTATTCTGAGGTTGTGTCTTGTCTATGGGTTTGAACTTCAGCTGCTCTCAATTCATGCACCCAAGCATCCCACTGGACCCTGAGGAGGGGGCATCACTCCCTGGTTTGCAGGAAGGCATCTGAGGTGGAGCAGGACCTGGGGTCCAGAGCGAGGGAAGCTATTGCTCCATGGATGGGAGGGGAGAAGGTCACTCGAGAATGCAGAGAAGGCCCAGCAGGGCAGCAGGGCCCTGAGAGCCCCTGCATAGCGATCAGCAAGTCCCTTAACCCAGCTGGGCCCCACTTTCCTCATCTACAGATGGAAGGGTCAGAGGCACTGCTCTCTGAGGTTCCCGTCCACAGCAGGATTCTGTGACTCTATGACTGCCAGCTATTTCTGAACTCACCAGCCTGGCACTGAATAACTTGGAAGGAGATGGAATTCATCTCTCTTTCAATAAGCACCGCCACTCTGCTTGGTTGCCCCAGTTTTTCACCAAGCATCTTATGCAGAACTGCAGACTGCTGCCTGGGGCTCATTCTAGGGATGGCTGATGGTGGTGCCCCTCACGCTTTGCCTCATTCCCTCTTTTCAGATGACAGTCCACACCCATGGGGGAACACCCATGGAGCCGGTCCTGGCCTCCCTTCCTGGGGAGGGCGCTCTTGAGTCACCACTTTGACCTGGGTCCTGCTGGGCTGTCAGAGGTGACAGAGCCTCCTCCACTGGGACCACCCACTGGGCGGAAGTGAGTAATCCTCATCTAACATCTCTGCAGGAGGAGCTTGCGGAGTCACCAGGGCTGGCATGATTCAAGTGCTGAAGCTCTTGCAGCCGGAAGACAAGCTTTCAGGAAAACCTCCCCCTTAATTTTTTTCCAAGCCTGCTTGGTGGGCTGACCTCTCTCCCCTCATCCCCTGCCCACCCATGCTCGGGAAGTTGACAATTTAAATAAAGGCCGTAGCTCTCACTCTCCTTCATTTCAAGCCAGAGTCCAGCCTTGTTGGCCAAACAAACCCTTGTAGGATGACACTGCTGGCCCAGTCCATCCTTCATTTTTATCCTCAGTGCAAGATGAAAGGCCTTTTATTTTCTGGGGCCCCAGAAACCTGAAATCACTCTTAATTCTCCCTGTGTTAGAAAGCTGGGTGAGCTCAAGGCCACAGTGACATGAAGGACAAAAAGGCCTGCCCTCCAAAAGTGTATTTGTAGCATTTCTACCTGGGGGGCTGCTGAAATCATGTTTTCTCCCAAAGCGCGGAGACCTGACTTTCTTGATGATTGGAAATGGTCCACAGATGCTGTCATCCCAGGGGAAGGTGATGACCCCTCCAATAGCCCCTCAAACTCATCCAAACCCATGTATCTCTCTGTCCAGCCCTAGGGTATTTGTGAAAAAGATAGGGCAGTCTGGGGGAGCAGACAGAGTTGTTGGGTCCCTCTCTGCTGCCAGGGAGGGTGGGACTGAGCTAGTGCTGTGGGCCTCATCACTCTTTGGCATCGGCTGGCTGGTGGGACTTCGTCCCCTCCACCCCATCATCTGTCCCGAGTCTGTCTGGGGAAAGGGACCCCGCTCAGAGAGCAGGCTGGGCCTTCTTCTCCAGGCATCGGGGGCACAGCTCAGTCTGGTCCTGTCCTGGGCATCTCCATGTGGACTCCAGACTCTACATCTCAGAACAGTGGGAGGACTGCGAGTGTCCCCTCCCCCAGAACAAGTGTAACTGGTCATGTGACTGATTTCCAGTGGGAGATGGGTGTTCCCGGGGATCCCCTCGGGTTCTGTTCATCATTTGGAGGACCTCTAACTTCCAACCCTGGAGGCTGCTTCCCTGGAAAATCTGCTCCCCTTCTCTCTCCACCCTCTTTGTCAGGCTGGGGCTGTGGCCTTGAAACTCCTTTCCTTACTGTTGAGGCAACTCCTCTACCTTTGATAGGCAGGTGAGGGGTTTTGACCACCGATGTGAGCTCTGGGCTCTGGTTGTGTCCAAGGTTAGCTGATTCCCCGTGGCCATGTCCTGTTAGGAACTCCGCTGGGCACATGCTTGGAATCACGATCATTCTCTCCCAGGAACTCTGCTTTTGTCCTCCTTCTTTTGAGCCTTCTGCCTGGCTGGCTTTCTCCAGTGTCACCTTCTGGTGAGGGTGTTTTTGTTTAGCATTTGCAGACCCTGGAGAAGTGATGCCTTCTCTCCCAGAGTCCTCTGCTTCAGGTCAGGCTGCTCTTCCTCTCAGTGGCCGGATGCAATTGAGCAGGATCGCAAGGGACCATATCCACGCAAGGTCCCTGAACTGGCCGCCCTGTTGTTATCATCACATCTGCATGGCTCAGATGGTGAAGTGTCTGCCTGCAATGTGGGAGATCTGGGTTTGATCTCCAGGTTGGGAAGATCCCCTGGAGAAGGAAATGGCAAACCACTCCATTACTTTTGCATGGGAAATCCCGTGGATGGAGGAGCTGGTGAGCAACAGTCCATGGGGTCGCAAAGAGTCAGACACGACTGAACTACTTCACTTTCTTTTCACTGTCTGGTCCAGTCCCTGCTTAGGGTCCTCTCCCTTCCATGGGGAGTGGAGTTGAGAGCAGAAACTATGAGGTTGACGTCAGTATGTTCAGCAGCCTCCTCCGCTCCTGTGGTTTGTCTAGGTACTGCCATTCCCATCCCCAGGTTTGGCCTCTTCAGATTTCATTATGCATTTTCTTACATCCCTCCATCAATCTGGGACCAAATTCCTCTCACTTGAATTAATTAGGGAGTTAGTGAAAGTCTTAGTCACTCAGTCGTGTCTGACTCTTTGCGACCTTATTGTCTGTCCATGGAATTCTCTAGGCAAGAATACCGGAGTGGGTAGCCATTCCCTTCTCCAGGGGATGTTCCTGATTCAGGGATGGACTTGGGGTCTCCTGCACTGCAGGCAGATTTTTCACTGTCTGAATTGGGGAGTTAAGGGAGACTCATCTAAATGAATAAAAAAATCTAAACTATAGAGTCCTGCTTAACAAATGTAGTATGATGTAGTGGAAACAGTGCCAGACTTTATTTTTCTGGGCTCCAAAATCACTGCAGATGGTGACTGCAGCCACGAAATTAAAAGACGCTTACTCCTTGGAAGGAAAGTTATGACCAACCTAGATAGCATATTCAAAAGCAGAGACACTACTTTGCCAACAAAGGCCCGTATAGTCAAGGCTATGGTTTTTCCTGTGGTCATGTATGGATGTGAGAGTTGGACTGTGAAGAAGGCTGAGCGCTGAAGAATGGATGCTTTTGAACTGTGGTGTTGGAGAAGACTCTTGAGAGTCCCTTGGACTGCAAGGAGATCCAACCAGTCCATTCTGAAGGAGATCAGCCCTGGGATTTCTTTAGAAGGAATGATGCTAAAGCTGAAACTCCAGTACTTTGGCCACCTCATGTGAAGAGTTGACTCATTGGAAAAGACTCTGATGCTGGGAGGGATTGGGGGCAAGAGGAGAAGGGGATGACAGAGGATGAGATGGCTGGATGGCATCACTGACTCGATGGACATAAGTCTGAGTGAACTCCGGGAGTTGGTGATGGACAGGGAGGCCTGGCGTGCTGCGATTCATGGGGTCGCAAAGAGTCGGACACGACTGAGCGACTGATCTGATCTGATCTGATGATGTGTAAAGTAGGTGAGGCCCTTGTAATGGCCTGGGAGGCTGACAAGGTCTGTCCTGGCTGCCTTTCCCACCTCCCCTCCAATTGCTCTTCCCTGCCCACTCTGCTTCAGAGACTGGCCTCATGCTGTTCTTTGACCACACCTGGCTGGCTCCCACCTCAGGGGTCCTTGCAGGGGTTGTTCTCTCTCCCCCATTTCCTTCCTTCAGGTCTCCACTCAGATGTCAGCAAATTGAAGAGAGCCTCCCCGTCCAGGGTACCTTCCCTGCCCCCTACTTGAGGACTTCCCAACTTTTCCAAAGCACTTACCACCTTCAGATGGACTATACTACTGTTGTTGTTCGGTTGCTAAGTTGTGTCCAGTGCTTTGTGACCCCGTGACAGTAGCATGCCAGGCTTCCCTGTCCTTCCCTGTCTCCTGGAGTTAGCTCAGATTCATGACCATATCTAACCATCTCATCCTTTGTTGACCCCTTTTCCTCCTGCCCTCAGTCTTTCCCAGCATCAGGGTCTTTTCAGGTGAGTAGGATCTTCACATCAGGTGGCCAAAGGATTGGAGCTTCAGCTTCAGCATCAGTCCTTCCAATGCATATTTAAGGTTGATTTTCTTTAGGATTGACTGGTTTCATCTCCTTTCTGTCCAAGGGATTCTCAAGAGTCTTCTCCAGCACCACAATTTGAAAGCATTTATTAGGTGGTTACATACCCTAAGATCTCATTTAAGAGTTAATTTGCGGTCCGCACGGCTCCGAGTCTGTGCTCGAGTCCGTTCCCGCACCAGTCGTGGGCTTCCTGGTCAGGTATATTTTCCAGGCCTGGGGTGGGTAAGGTTCTTGGGATGGGCAGCTATCTTGACGGTTGGCGACAGTGCCAGCTGACTCTAGAAAACCGAAGTCACTTAGCCTGTAGCACTAGGGGCAGAAGGAAATTAGGGGAGGCGGTGAGAGGGAGCCACGTGTTGGGACTTCTGGTGCAGTGATCCGAGCCCCTGGGTCATACCCATGCTGTCGCTGCTCCGCCGATCTTCTGAGGGTTAGGTTGGTGTCGCCGAAGCCGTCCTGTTTGGGTAAAAACTAAGCGCCTGTTTGTCAAGTGTTCAAGGAGGGGTAGCTGGGACCTATTTTTCCCCTACCCGCACTCCTTCCCCTCACATTCTTTCCTACCCACCTCCTGGGTTGGTTAATTTTTGGGATCAGAAAAGCAGATTCTCCTCTGGGAAGAGAGGTCCTGGAGTATGTAGTACGAACTGTGAGACTAGCTGCTCTGATAAGCGCTTTACGTGTATTATGTCATTTAATCCACACAGCAACACCTATAAGGGTAGATACTCATTTTCATGCAGAGAAACATTACTCGTCTACATGTTCTCTTCAGCTTCTTTCTGACCACTTGCGTATGACATTCGGTTTCTATGCACGTAAAATTAAAATATGGTATTGCTTGTAAAAAAAAAATAGTTAATTTGCTTATTAAACTCTCTTCTGGTGGGTTGAACAAAGAGAACTTTTGGCTTAGCCATCGAAGCCCTGTGGATCTCAGCCTGGTTGGAACTGATGATGGGGTTGAAGGGAACCCTGTGGGGAGAGCTTCTTGGAAGTGGATGGAGACTCAGACATCTGTTTAAACAAGTTCAGCTGAGTTCCTTTGCGAGAAGCTTATGATCAAGCTGACTGTAATCTGGATTTTTTGCATCCTCTCTCTTAGAATAACCAAATGTCCTGGTTTACCCAGGTTCACATTCCTAGTTAAAAAAAAAGACAATTCCAGTGCAAAAAAGCCAGACTTTCAGAAGTCTCTTTCTGAATTTGCACCAAGAGTGCATGTTTGCTCTTCACTGTAGCCGGATGTTTTGGTAAATAAGCTGGGAAGTTAGTAAGCAAAAAACTACCCCGTGCACGTGCTTGCCTGTACATGGAAGGGTTAAGGAGGAGCCTGGTTAGAGAGGGAGAGGAGGGGAACAGGGAGGTTATTTACTAAGTGGGAGCGACTAATAATATAAGGGGAAAACCCAGTCCTGTTCAGGTTTGTGATTGAGAAAGGCCATCAGCAGGTGGACAAGGAGCTTGTTGAAAATCACCAGACCATTAGAACTGAGATCAACAGCTGCCTCCGGTAATGGGGAGGAAATAGATACAATCTCAGGAGGATGATGAAATGGGAAGATTCCAAAGTGCTCTGATGGACAAACACAACTTGGTGAAAAGTTGCTTTTCACAAAGTAACTTGCTCACTCCATTTGGGTGAGTGGTCTTCATAGGATAATTGTCCTCTCAGCCATCAGTGATGGAGAGTGAGGAGTAGCGGTCGGAGGTCGGAGTCAGGGGTCAGAGGCCAAAGTTCTTCCATCTCCTTCTGGTCACATGTCACAAAGATGCTGACTTTTGAAGACACATGAGACAGACCAGGAATGGCCAACTTTAAGCTTTTATTATTTGCTAATAATAAGCTTTTAATATTTGCTAATTTGGCTCAGAGGTTAAAGCATCTGCCTGCAATGCGGGAGACCTGGGTTTGATCCCTGGATCGGGAAGATCCCCTGGAGAAGGAAATGGCAACCCACTCCAGTATTCTTGCCTGGAGAATTCCATGGAGGGAGGAGCCTGGTGGGCAACAGTCCATGGGGTCGCAAAGAGTCGGACATGACTGAGTGACTTCTGAGAGAGAGAGAGAATGATTTTATACTTAAAAGAATGCTTAGTGGAGTTCCATGGATCAGCTCTGCTGGTTTCAGGACTAAGGGATCATATAGTTTTCTTTTTCTGGTGCTCCTGTTCTGCAGTGAGGGGCCCCCAGGGTATGCATACATGAGTATATATATGTGTGTTCGTCTCTCAGTCATGTCCAGTTCTTTGCAGCCCTGCGAACTGTAGCCTGGGGTTCTCTGTCCATGGAATTTTCCAGGCAAGCATACTGGAGTGGTTAGCCATTCCTTTCTCCAGGGGATCTTCCTGACCCAGGGATTGAATCTGAGTCTCCTGCACTGCAGGCAGATTCTTTATTTTCTGAGTCACTAGGGAAGCCATATATATATATATATATCCCTATATATATATCCCTGTGTATATATATATACACACACACATATATATCCCTTATTATTTCCCTGTATATATATCCCTTATTATATCCATATATATATATATATATATATATTTATATGCACACAGGTAGAAGTTACTTGTTGACATAACACAGATGTTGGGTCTAATTGTTTACTCTTACACAGTTCTCTGAACCCAAACCCTTAGTTTCTTCATGAGAAGCTGACTGACTAGCTAATCGAAGAAGAGGACGGAGAAACGACCAACCCGTATGAACACAGCCTCTTTGGCCTGGCCCTGCATCCGTGCAGCTTCTTGTGATCTCAAGTGACCATAGGAACCATGATCAGTCCTGGCAGCTGTTGGAGGGAAGTTCATTCAGCTGGTGGGTCCTGCTGCCTGTCTGCCTACCCTCCTGCCAGGCGCCATTTCCCTCCATGGCTCCTGTGAAGGCATTCTTCCTGCGATAATTTGCAACTAGTGAAGAATTTCTTTAAGTCCCTCATTTGGCTTTTTAACATGTCATTAGCTGTTTGCATATGAACTCAGAGAGAAATTGGAGTCAGAGTGCATGGGAAGAGAGAAACATCTGCAGGGGAGGTGGGTGGAAGGGTTTCCTCCTCTCATTGCTCTTGGCTTCCCCACGATCGGTGGATTGTCTCTTGATAAAAGATGGATGGGATTTTTGGACATCATCTCCCTTTAGATAGGGTCCTGGATGTCTTCTTTGAGGAATTTTATGTGTGGCCCTCTGGGCTACAAAAAGTGGCCATGGCTTTGAGACGGAGGGCAGGCAAAGGGCGGCAGTGTCCTAACAAGCACCTTACCACTGAGAAGTAGTGGTTAGTGGGGGCTCTTGGCTGGCAGCTCTGCCAGGATGGGCAAGGCTGGGAGAGAAAAGGTATAAGGGAGAAGGTTGTCTGCTGGGGAGTCAGGCAAGCAAGACGGTGGTCCCCTCCTGGTCTGGGTCACTTGCATCTGTCAGCCCCAGTTTCTTCTTCCATCAGGTGAGTGCTTTGGACCAGGTGATCAGGCAATCTAGAATGAACAGTGGCTGAGAGCTGTGGGTGATCAACTCAAGAAAATGGCTGTCTTAAGCAGGGCCAGCTCAATTTGTAGGCCTTCAGCAGTGAACTCCAGCAGTGTGACTTTGTTAGTCACCCAGTCATGTCCGACTCTGCAACCCCATGGATTGTAGCCTGCCAGGCTCCTCCGTCTATAGAATTCTCCAGGCAAGAATGCTGGAGTGGGTAGCCATTCCCTTCTTCAGGGCATCTTCCCGACCCAGGGATTGAACCCGCATCTCTGGCATTGCAGGCAGCTTCTGTAAAGAGCTGAGCCAACAGGAAAGCCACAAGGTAACCTTGGGAAGACACTAACTTCTATGTGACTCAACTCATCACCTATAAACGGGATTAAGTGACACTCACTTTGAAGAACTGACTTTCAAGTACTGGATGAAGCACCTAGTGCAGGGCCTGGTACATAACAGGCTCTCAAAAAAACAAAAACATGTTCCCTTCTCACTTCCTGTTTTCCTTACTGCCCACTCCTACACTCTTCTGCTCAATTGCTACACCAAGTTTGAGAACTGGAAAGCCACATAGGGCAACTGCATTAGTCAGATCTCCTGTTCCAGTGTATGCACTAGTGGGTGGTCCAGTGTCCTAGGCTGTCTTGGGGAATTACTACAAGCCACAGCCACTTGACGGAGGCTTGCACTGTCTGCACACCCATTCTGGAAGACACTGTCATTTATAGACCATGTCCCTAGAACGTGGATATAGATGACCTTAGACTTGAGCACAGGGAAGTGAAGCCTCCCTGATGTTAGACTTCTGTGGAATAGATCATAGTTCCCCTTTCTGCTTTGGTTGCCAGAAAACTCAATTAAATTTCATGCTTAGGAGTTACGATGTCTGAAATGTTTGGACTTGCCAACATCTCCAACACATCCTTCAAGGAAACCTCTGACTCCCCAAGTCTGGGAAAGAAGCTGACTCCCATGCTCCTGGTGTTCATGCTTTCCTTCCAGAGAACACTGTAAGGCTGACTGTCTCATTTCCTTTCTCTCAACACACACACACACACACACACACACACACACACACACACACAGAGTTTTCAGTTTCTTGAGGTCAGGGAGGGTCTCTTTCAGCTCAGTACATCCCACACAGGATCTGTACCTTATAAGATAGTCAATAAGTGCTTATTGAATGGATAGATGAATGAATGAATGAACAAATGATTAAACAGAACATTATAATTCAAATGTCAGGTATCATCACCTTCCCTTTCTACTCTCTGGGCTTTGATCTTTTACAATTATTACACACCTTTTATTATAAACACAACTTTAAAAGCTTCTTGGCATTATGTGGGGTGGGGAACATAAATCAATGAACATATAAATAACTATTCATTTCTCTTCCTCAAAGCCTTCTTTGCCAACTGGAGCCAGCAAGCACCTGGTTTTGTGCTCAGGACTATAGATTTTTGAGTGAAGCAGGACATGGGTTTTCTGGTCTGTCCTTTCATAGCTGTGTGAACTTGGGCAAGTAGCTTTGCCTCTAATCTTTCATTGTCTTATTCATATAAATGGAGGTCATAGAATTTCCCTTGTGAGGTCCTGGAAGATGCAAAAAGACCATGTAAGCAAAGTGTGTACAGAGTCCTTGACCCCATGGAAGTGCTCAGCAAACTTTTATAAGTGGAGTAGAGTCTCTGGTGCCATGAATGATGTGCTCCATATGTCCTGTGTTCTACCTTGACTTTTAGCCCCTCTTGGGTCATCTTGACTCCCTGACCTAGTGCTGGGTTCATTGGCTCTGCAAATCCTGGAATAAACTGACACCATTGGAAACTCCGAGAGATAGTGAAGGACAGGGAAGCCTGGTGTGCTGCAGTTCATGGGGTTGCAAAGAGTCAAACACGACTTTGCGATTAAATGATAACAACAACCATTGGAAAAAGTGTCCAGACAAATATCAGTCTACTTCTATATGCCTTGTAGCACAGAGAACTGGGGGAGGCCTTTGAGGTGAGGCAATCTGGCCCTCATTTTATAGTGGAAGAACCTGGGGTCTAGGCAGGTGCTGGGTGGCCAGCCTCCTCACCTCAGGCAAGGATACCTTCCCAGTCATTATGTTGTTCTACCTGGCCGTAGGAGAGACCCTTGCAGGGAACAGACTGAGTCTGGCCCGGGGTTATGGGCCCTCCAAGCACGTGGCTTCGGGGCACCCTCCTGAAGCTACAGTAATTACCCGAGGTATAGGCGTGGAGTTCTGTGTTTCCAAAGTGCTATTTCACAGCCTGATCTCATTTCCTCCTCGCGGGACTGTGTGAAGCAGGCTGGCAGTAGTTTTCATCTGGATTCCCTGAGAGAAGCTTGAGGGCCAGAGGGGTTAAGTGATGGAGTGGGGCTCCCTCAGCCAGTGAGTAGTCGGGCTGGGAGAGGCCCTGTAGCCTGGGAGCCCCGTTCAGTGCTCTTTGCCCCGTGCCTGGAGGGAAGGCGCCAGAGGCTGTGTTGAGCAGCTGGCAGCGTGTCTGAAGTTTGCTCTAAAGAAGATCAGAACCTGAGTCCCAGCCAGTCCAGCCTGCGGAAGCTGACAGGGCCTGGCCTTTGGTGAGGCCACCTTCTCGTGGCTTATATAGGAGGATGGCATCAGGGGGAGACCTGGGGTCACTCTGAAGGCCTTGATTCTTCTCTGGGGCTGGGTTCAAAGTCAGAAGCTCAGACAGCCTGAATTGTGTGTCTGGGTGGAGGCAGGGGATGGTGTGTGGCGTGAAGGCTCTGAATTTTGCCCTGAAGGTGTATCATGTCTACACGAGCCTCCATTCAGGGCAGCCACTTGGACACACACATGGACTGACATTTACGAACTTTCCCAACTCAAAGAGCAATATCAAATTAGATTCACATTTAAGGGCCTTTAAGGCATAGCCTATTTATCTAGCGGCTTTTAATGAAGCCCTCACCGATTTATAATCTATGTGGGAACTAACTCCACATGGCTGGGAGTGGGTGTTAACTCTTAGCCGAAAGAAACATGTCTCTTGGACTCAGGCAGAGGAATCGACTAAGTCGAGGAGGCAGGTGGGTCTGCTTAGGGGAGCTGATCTGCCCACCACCCTCCCCTGTGCCTTGGTGACTCACTTCTTCTCTTGGTCCTCTGGAAATCCCTGAGGACCCAGAGCTTGACATGTAGGAGAAATATATTCTTTTAACATCATTTATCCAGAGTTGGCTGTGTGGTGACCATGGGGAGCCCAAGGAGGAGTTGCCTAAAAAGGTGCCCCGTGGGCCCTCCAGTAGCACAGGCATCCCCTTTCCATGTGCGAGTGCCTGGTGCCCGTAAACTCCTGCTGGCACCTGGCCTCTCCCCACGCCTTCCCAGGGAGGAAAAAAGACTCGACAGCCCTGGCCCTGGGTAGCTCCCTAGGCCTTGGCCTGGCTCCTTGAGTTTGTCGGGGTGTTCTCTGAAGGTTTTCAATGAAGTCTTTTCTGGGGAGGAAAATCCTTTATCCGTACTTGGGCCAGGCAAGCAACTCTCTGTGTGATCTCCTTCTGGAGAATGACTTGGGCCTTAGGGGGTGTTTCTTTCGCTTCTGTTGGGGAGCATTTGTGTTAATGATTTGCCATCTCAGTTACATAACCAGGCCTTTGTCAGCACTTTTCCAATGGGGCCGTATGTGAAGTTGGGATTTGCTGTTCAGCAAGCATTTCTGACGAAGGCTTGGAAAACCCACGGAACTGCAATTGTGCTTCTGCCCTGCTGGGCCCTGCCTGTCACCGGGACGCTAACCCAGACTTCGGAGACTTTCTGGTAGTTCAGGAACTTTCTGTCACCACTCTGTCACTGCGGCAGCTGCTTCAAAGGACACTTAGTCTGGGAAACCCTGAGTCTGTCTGCGTTGGTGGGGCCCGGCTTACTAAGCTCTCACCTCAGCTAGAGAAGGAACATTTTTTAAAATTTATTTTTAATTGAAGGATAATCACGTTACAATATTGCATTGGTTTCTGCTGTACAACAACATGAGTCAACCACAAGTAGACAAAAATCTCTCCCTTCTCGAGCCTCCCTCCCCCCTCCCCCGATCCCACCCCTTCAGGTCATCACAGAGCACTGAGCTGGGCTCCCTGTGCTACACAGCAGCTTCCCGCTAGTTACCTGCTTCACACACTGCAGTGCACATATGTCAGCGCTACTCTATCAGTGTGCCCGCCCTCTCCTTTCCCGGCCCTGTCCATAAGCCTGTTCTCTATGTCTGGGCCTCTATTTGAGCAGGAACATCTACTGGAATGGGTGGAAGGAGCTACAGAAAATGCAACTCTGAGCCCAGCCCTGGATCCTCCCTCTTTTTAATATTAAATTCAAGCTTCAAACCTCATCAATTTAAATCTCATTAATGGCAGTGGTAGTGGCCAGCATTAGTTCCGTGCCTTTCAGGCATTTTGCATGGGTTATCTTCCTTAATCCTAACAGCAATCCTATGATGTGTGTGTGTGTGTTATTCACTCAGTTGTGTCCAGTTCTTTGTGACCCCATGGACTGAACCCCTCAGGCTCCTCTGAGATGTTGCTCCATTTTATAGGCATGGAAACTGAGGCTGCTGCTACTGCTGCTGCTGCTGCTAAGTCACTTCAGTCGTGTCTGACTCTGTGCGACCCCATAGACGGCAGCCCACCAGGCTCCCCCGTCCCTGGGATTCTCCAGGCTAAGAGAGGCTGGGATTTGAATCCCAGGCCTCCTGCTTATCGCTTTGTTCAGTTCAGTTCAGTTGTTCATTCATGTCCAACACTTTGTGAGCCCATGGACTGCAGCATGCCAGGCTTCCCTGTCCATCACAACTCCCAGAGCCTACTCAAACTCATGTCCATTGACTCAGTGATGCCATCCAACCATCTCATCCTCTATCATTCCCTTCTCCTCCCGCCTTCAATCTTTCCCAGCATCAGGGTCTTTTCCAATGAGTCAGTTCTTCACATTAGGTGGCCAAAGTATTGGAGTTTCAGCTTCAGCATCAGTCCTTCCAAAGAATATTCAGGACTGATTTCCTTTAGGATGGACTGGGTGGATCTCCTTGCAGTCCAAGGGACTCTCAAGAGTCTTCTCCAACACCACAGTTCAAAAGCATCAATTCTTCAGCTCTCAGCTTTCTTTATAGTCCAACTCTCACATCCATACACGACTACTGGAAAAATCATAACTTTGACTAGACGGACCTTTGTTAGCAGAGTAATGTCACTGCTTTTTAATATGCTGTCTAGATTGGTCATAACTTTTCTTTCAAGGAGCAAATGTCTTTTAATTTCATGGCTGCCTTCGCCATTTGACGTGATTTTGGATTTTCTATGTGTCCAGCAATGAAATGTGGACTTCCCTGGTGGCTCAGTTGGTAAAGAATCTGCCTGCAATGCAGGAGACCTGGGTTCGATCCATGGGTCAGGAAGATACCCTAGAGAAGGAAATGGCAACCCATTTCTACCAGTGTGCTTGCCTGGGAGATGCCATAGACAGAAGAGCCTGGCGGGCTACAGTCCATGGGATCACAAAGAGTCAGACACGACTGGGTGACTAAACTACCACCAGCATCAGCACTGAAATGCAAAGGAAGTCCTTGCTCTGGAGCAACTCAGGGTCTAATGGGGGGCACTTCTTGGAAGCATATCATTGGGCATAGTAAGTGAAGGATGTAGCAGGTAGAGGTGCACTCCCAGGAGGGTGGCTGAACATCAGTGACTGTTGGTGTACAGCAAAGGGTCAGGGTGGCTTCATGGAGGCAGTGGGATATTTGCGTTAAATGTGAAAGAATGGACAAGAGATGACAGGTAGCCAAGGGGAAAGGGATAACCCAGGAGAAAAAAACAGCATGTGCAAAGGCACAGAGAGAAGAGAGTCATTGCTGCCTCTGAACATCTTGAGCTGTTTGGTGGCTGGAATATGACCTGCCCAACTCCAGCAGGAGCTTCATATGTCTGCAGGAGGCTCAGATGAATGGGGGCATGGGCCTACATGAAAGACATGAAAGGGACATGTCATGGATCTCAATGTCTTGCTGAGGCCCATCTCTACTGTTCGTTAAAACCCTTCTCTCTAAATTTGAAAACTTAAAACCCATTTTGCACACCCTCTTTGGTGTCAGTGTCCTAGGACCCCAGTCCTCATGTTAAACCGTTGCAAACTGCTGAACCCAACCACATGCTCCAGGGCATCTGGGGATCTGTCCCTCCTTGTAAGCCCCCTCCCCAGTCTCAGTAGGTAGGAAGCACCCACTACACTTGAAACTTTTCTTCCTGTGTTTTTACTCCCCACAGTGACACTCTTTTTATTTTAGCAGTTCTTTTTATTTTAATTAAAAAAAATTTTTTTGGCTACTCCGCATAGCATGCGGGATCCTATTTCCCGAACGAGGACTCCAACCCACACCCCTTGCACTAGAAGGGTGGAGTCTTAACTGCTAGACCACCAGGGATGTCCTTGACACTGGACAATTATAATCCTTAATTCTACATGCAGGAGATGATTGAAATTAGATCACATGTTTGGTGTGTCCTGATAGAATTCTTCAATGTCTCTTATAAAATCTCAGGTAACAGGAGTGAAGTAGGAACAATGGGGGCTTCCTTGGTGGCGCTAGTGGTAAAGAACTTGCTGCCAATGCAGGAGACATGAGACGCCAGTTCGATCTGTGGTTCGGGAAGTTCCCCAGGAGAAGGGCATGGCAACCCACTCCAGTATTCCTGCCTAGAGAATCCCATGGACAAAGGAGCCTGGTGGGCTAGAGTCCAGAGGGTTGCAAAAAGTCAGACATCACTGAAGCTATGAAGCACGCAGGAGCAATGGGGGTGAACTCTGGCTCCAAACACTATCACCCCAGGAATGCCTGGGGGAACGTGATAAAATCAGACTTAACCCTCACCACACTTATTGCCCACCACACAACCCACAGTTAGAACTCATTCTCTCTCCCCATCCCAGATCCCCTCCATGTTCTTGAATGGGGAGATTTGATATGAAAAGATCAATAGTTTCTAGATTCATTTATACACTTAATACAATCCCAATACTACGCCAACAAATTTTGTTTCCCCTGGAACTAAACACGGTATTACGTTTATATAGAAAAATAAATAAGTAAAACACTCAAGAAGTAACTTAAAAAAAAAAAAGAGCATTAAGAGGAGACCAGTCCTATCAGACAATCTGAAACTGCTTTCAGCTTCAGTAATTAAATCTGTGTAGCATCGGAAGGGGTAAGTGGACCAATGAACAGAACAGTCCTGAGATAGCCCAGGCTGCACATAAGACATTAGTAAATGATACAGGTGGCATCTCAAGTCAAGATGATAGAGATGAATTTTAAATAAAGGATACTGGGACAACAGACTAGCCATTTTTGGGAAAAAACAGATTTGGCTCTGTACTTCACACCATGCATTGGGAAAATCTCCAAGTGGAGCAGATTTAAATGTTAAACGCAGACATAAAAATGCTTTCAGGGAACATGGGATCACCTTGGAGAGGATGGCTTTTTCTAACTATGATTCAAAGTCTCAAAGCCAAAGAAAAAATGGCTATATTTGACTATATAAAAATAAAAAATGTATGCATGCCCCAAACACCAGAAGCAGAGTCAAAAGGCAAAAGACAAACTGAGAGAAAAGTGTTTGCAACACATATCACAAAGAGCTCACCCCTCCAAGATAAATACAATGAGAAATCAGGAAGATCCACAAGCCAATAGAGGCTCGCACATTGAGTTCACAAAAAAGAAATGCAAATGGTCCCTTAATCTTTGAATTGATGGACAACCTGTTCATAGGGAGAGAGGTGAAAATTAAAACTACACTGAGAGATACCACTTCTCATCTCTCAGATTTGGCAAAAATCCAAGATCTTTATTTATTCCTTTTAATTGGATGATTATTGCTTTAAAATGTGTCAGTTTCTGCTGTTCGATGAAATAAATCAGCTATATGTATACATATATCCCCTCCCTCTTGGCCCTCCCTCCCTGCCCCCATGCCGCCCATCTAGGTCATCACAGAGCACCAAGCTGAGCTCCCCGCTCTGTACAGCAGCTCCCCACTAGCTGTTTATTTTATACATGGGGGTATATATATGTTAATGCTACTCTCCCTATTCATCTATCCTCATCTTCCCCTGCTGTGTCCACAGGACTGTGCTCTACGTCTGCATCTCTATTTCTGCCCTGCAAATAGGTCATCAATACCAAAAAATTAGAGATCTTGACAAAACACAGTGTTGGCAAAGTTGTGGGGGAAGTACTTGATCACTGCCATTGCCAGCAGAGTATAACCTGAAATATTTCTGTGCAAGGAACACTGGGAATGTCTACCAACATCACAGCGATCCCACTCCTGGAAATCTCTCCTACAGATATACCTGCGCAAGTATGGAATCACCTATGTACAAAATCACTCACTACAGCATTTGTCTATGAGAGCGGTCTTTTCCACAAGGGACTGGATGAATTCAATATGGTACATCCACCTAGTGGAAAGCTGTTCGGTGGTTAAAAAGAAAGAGGACAATCTCCCTGTATGGACATGTAGAGATCTCCAGGATATGTTCTGTGACCAAAACTAGGTACTGACCATGTAAATAGTATTATGTCTGTGTGAAAGAATGGGAGGAAAGAAGAAAAATATATATTCATTTGTACTTTTTCTTTGCATAAAAAACATTGGAAAGATAAACAAGAAAGGAATCAAATGGTTCTCTGTGGTGGAAAATAGGGGCGATATGGAGCCAGGCTTTTCTTTATTTAGCTTGGGTTTTTGATGAATATAGGCTTCCCTGGTGGCTCAGATGGTAACGAGTCTGCCTGCAATGTGGGAGACCTGGGTTTGATCCCTGGATTGAGAAGATCCCCTGAAGAAGGGAACGGCTACCCACTCCAGTATTCTGGCCTGGGAAATTTCAGGGACTGTATAGTCCATGGGGTTGCAAAGATTCAGGCACGACTGAGTGAATTTCACTTTCACTTTGATAAATACAAATTTATTTACCTGACTTGTCCTGGAAGCCTGAGTGTCCTGATCCTGCATGATCGTAAGAACCATATGGATTATTTGTTAAAATTAATCCAGATCCTAGGTCCCTGTCTATGGTGGGCCCTGGGAACATGTGGTTCCCCACCAATCTTGCGTTATCCTTTGAGGGGAGATTTGGGAAAGTGCTGAGTCTCATCCTTGGCCACAGGGAGCCAATCAGATGAAACTGTCCCCATGAAGGTCCTGACTGTGGTGCCATCGTTCTCAAACTTGAAAACCGAAGTCCAAATCTGATGAGTGGGAACATCTCCCTCCTTCCCCTGGGGATCCTGCCCTGTTCCCCCCAAGGCTGGTCCTTGCATGCTGCAGAGGATCATGGGACACTTGGATGCCCAGGTCCAGCAATCAAAAGCATGTTGTTGTATTTTCTCTTCCACAGTTTACATTATGAAAATGACAGACATTTCTTATTGTTTTTAAAATAGGAAAATTGGGGACTTCCTTGACCGTCCAATGGTTAAGACTCCATGCTTCCAATGCAGGGCGGCGGGTTTGATCCCTGGTTGGGGAACTAAGATGCCATGTGCTGTACAGGAGTGTGAGTAAAAAAATAAAAATTAAAAAAAGAATTTAAAGTATGAAATTATTATGCTCTAGGCTTCCAAGGTGGTGCAGTGGTAAAGAATCCTCCTGCCAATGCAGGAGACATGGGTTTGATCCCTGGATCAGAAAGATCCCCTGGAAGAGGAAATGGCAACTCACTCCAGTATTCTTGCCTGGGAAATCCCATGGACAGAGGAGCCTGGCGGGCTACAGTGCATGGGGTTGCAAACAGTCAGACACGAATTAGCAACTGAGTACAGACACACGCTCATGCACAATTATGTATACCCGGGATATACATTTTCAAAATACACCCCACTCTGCCCAGTGCTCCATGGAATTCTTGGAGCTCCAGTGGATTCTCTGATCCACTCATCCAGAGAGGTCCCTTCTGTACCCACTAAACCTTATTCAAGATAAATTGATAGAAATGCTTTAAAAAAAATCCCTCTGGTCTTTTCTCTCCCTCCACTTTTGCAGAGGAGACAATGCGGGGGGACCCTCGTTCTGTGAGTGACCCTGGGGAGATTTCTCAGCTCCAGGCCGACTTCACTTCCTCTCTCCTTCTGGGCTCTTCTCCCCGCCCCATGGGCTGTGTGTCGCATATGTGGGTCATCTTGGCTGCCTCACCTCCTTGCTGACTCTGGATCTAAGCACACAAGCCCTTTTCTTTATGGAGGCTGATTGCTAATCTTCATGGGGGAGCAGAAAGGAGGGGCCTCAATAATGACCATGCAGGAGCTAGAAAGTTTGGGGAAATGGGAACATGGTCTTCATCCTCAGGTGACAGTTTTGAGGCTCTGAGATGCTCTCTGGAAGTTGGAGAGGTGTGTGTGGAGAACCTGTGCCCAGTGTGGGCCCCTTAAGTCCCCCAGCCCAGTGACGATGCTGCCGGGAGGCCCCAGGAGGGCTCTGGCTGAGTAGCCTTTCTGCTCAGCTCTCTAAGGTCCCACAGCCAAAAGGGCAAGATGTTGAGAGCCGGACTCTGATCCACGCTGGCCAGTTGTCCACAGGGATAGTCATGGTCCTCCGAAGCCTGGCCCTTTATCCCACCCTCTTCTGGCCACTGTTTTCCAGCTTGGATTTTTGGCATCAGACGGAAAAAATCTGTTTCCTCCCTGGAGTCCCCAAAGACTAATGAAAGTGTGTCTTGGAAAAATGTGAGGTTTTTGATACGCTGCTGACAGCAAGGAATTGTGCGCCAGAGATTAGACTGGGTTCGTGGTGGGTACCAGGTGGGAGGTGCTGGCAGGAGCAGCGGTCCCCCCACCCGTCTCCCTAGCACCCCTGGATCTGCCTGTGCCTCTTACACCCGCTTGTCTGCACATCTTTTCTGTGTAGGAGGGAAATGACTGTGAGATGGGGGACCTTCTCTGTGAGCTTCAGTTTCCACCCCAGTGAAATGAGGTGGGGTGAGGGGGGCTGCCCCAGGTCATCCCCACAGCACTTCCCAGCTGGGACTCAAATTCCTACCTGGCACCTGTCCTGTGCTGGCACCTCTTTGCAGGGAATTTGGGGTGAAGGGAAGCCCCTTTTGAGAGGCAGCATTTCTTGGCCCCTTGCCCTGGAGGAAAGAGTAGCCTTTGCAGGACTTGGTGGTGCCAGGAGGTTTAGTTCACACCCCCAGTGCAAAGATGGGCACCAGGCAGGCTAAGAGAACGCTCCGTTGTCCCCAGGTGGACAGAGGAACATGTGCGGGGAGACCTGCCCCCATCACAGCCGTGGGTCCCTTCTCACTGAGACTGTGTACCCTCAGGTCAGATGGAGAATAAACAATCACATCTGGAAACAGACTTCTCTCCTCCCCTGTTTTTCTTTAAATTAGGGCAGGAGTTCAGGCCCCATTTTCTGACATCCCCTCACTCTCTCTTGGCCTGTTTTCCCACACCTGGAGCCAAAGCACTAGAAGAGGGAATCCAGGCTGATGAGCCCAGCAGTGGCTCTCCAGGGGCCCCACAGTGGAGAGGGTTCACCATGTCCATATCTTTTCCTTTCCCTCCCTTCAGCTTCCCCAACTCCTGGGGAGCGGGGAGGGAGGTCTGGAGAGCCTCCACAGAGAGGGGAGCTGTTTGGAAAGTTCTATTTTCTGGGGCTTTCAGGGTTCTGAGAACACAAATGGACTGGCACGTATGAGAGCTGTTTGGAGGGAATGGCTCACAGGGAGGATCTCGTGGCAGTCAAAGAAGGATGCTTTTGGACCGTTCCTGCTTTCCTTGGATTCCCTCTCCCAAGCTCTTAGGGTCTCCTTTCTCTCTTTGACCCTCTCTTGACCTCTCATACCTGTTAACACAAGCTCCGATTTCCTGAGTATTGCCCCACCCCTACTCCCGAAGCCTTCCTCTCAAATGTCATGGGCTCATTTATTCTCTCCAAGTATGTTGACTGAGTGCCTCTGTGTGCCAGGGGGACATGAGTGGGAAAGTGCAGGTGGCCTTACTTTTGAGGAGCTGATGGTCAAGTGGAGAAAAAGATTATTACCATAAAAAAAGAATAAAATAATGCCATTCACAGCAACATGGGTGAACCTGGAGAATATCCTAAGTGAACGAAGTCAGACAGAGAAAGACAAATATCGTATCATATCACTTACATGCGGGATCTAAAAGAATGATACAAATGAACTTATGTACAAAACAGAAATAGAACCACAGACATAGAAAGCAAACTTATGGTTACCAAAGGGGAAAGTGGGGAAGGGATAAATTAGGAGTTTGGGATTAACAGACACACACAAGGACCTACTGTGTAGCACAGGAACTATAGTCAATCTCCTATTACAACTTACAGTGGAAAAAATCTGAAAAAGCATACATATATTCTCTCTGTCTATCATCTATTTATATGAATCACTTTGCTGTACACCAGAAACTAACACAACATTGTAAACAAACTATACTTCGATAGAAAGATCATTAATAAAGTGATGAATGCCACAGGCTCTGTATACAGTCTACGTGTGTGTGTGTGTTTGTGTGTGTGTATGTGTGTGTTAGTCACTCAGCCACATCCAACTCTTTGAGACCCCATGGACTGCAGTTCATCAGGCTCCTCTGTCCATGGAATTATCCAGGCAAGAATACTGGAGTGGGTAACCATTCTCTTCTCTAGGAAATCTTGCCGACTCAGGAATCGATCCCAGGTCTCCCGCATTGCAGGCAAATTCTTTACCATCTGAGCCACCAGGGCAGCCCAGTGGCCTACAGCAAAGGTTATATATTCTCTCCTTTACTACCAAGCTCATCTTCCCATGGTGTCCTGATGTTGAGAAGAGAACAACCCAATGGATTTGTTCTCTCCAGGATTACTTCCACTCTACATGAACAAACTTGTGAACCTAACCAGAGAATTGTGTGTCCTGGAGGAAAGGACCCTTTCTTGTGGCCCCTAACTGCTCCAGTTTCTTTTTCTTCTCCAAATCATCAATCTGCACCTTACTTCTGCACAACAGACAAAAATCTCACACAGACGATCAACATATGGTGTGTGTGCGTGCATGCTCTTGAATACTATTTTTGGAAGGAGGCCGTCCCTGGGAGTGCAGAAGCCTGGATTTAGATTGCTATTAATTAGCTTTGTGACCTGGGCTGATTCATCACGCATCTCTGGACCTCGCTTTCTTTGTAAGAGAAGATGGTACTATGTGCCCTGTCTACTTCTCGGAAACGCTGCTGGGAAAGGATTAGAGAGTGTCTGTGTGGGTGTTGTACTGACGTTTGACAAGGCATTCTCTGAATAGTGGAGGTCATGCTTGGACATCCTGATATGCTCTGTAACACACGTCTCCAGCCATCTGGCAGGTTGGAACCAAGAATGGGCTGGGGCTATTTCTGCCCACATCCTCTCACATCTCCCTCTGTGAGTCTGTTCCTGGCTCCAGGGAGATTTACTTCCAACTGAAAGTAAAGGGTCCAACTGGACCATTTACACTGGTCCCTGAGGAGGATACCCTAGGGTCCGGAAGCTGCCCAAGCACTGCCACCACCCCCTGTTTCTGTCTGTAACCAGGGATACAGGAGTGTAAGTTTCAGGTCCGGTCTCCCCATCAAGACAATTTAGGTGTGCCACTGAACCTGGAAGTATCCGCTGAGGTTACCTTCCTGGGATTTGGTGTGAAGCCCCACTGGTACTTGTTCCTTCTTCTCAGGAAGTCACCCATGTGAATCTTGCCTCTGAACATTAGGATCTGTTTCTGGAGAGCTGGAACTCAAGGTGGGGTGGGGAAACCTTCTGGAGATAATGAGCTACTACGTTTTAGCAATGGCTTCTCAGGTGGCTGAGGGATAAACAACCCACCTGCCAATGCAGGAGATGCAGGAAACACAGGTTCAATCCTGGGTCGGGAAGATTCCCTGGAGAAGGAAATGGTTACCCACTCCAGTACTCTTGCCTGGAGAATCCCATGGACAGAGGAGCCTGGCAGGCTACAGCCCATGGGGTTGAAGAGTTGGACACGACTGAGCAACTGAGCACACACACACGTTTAGCAAAGAAAGGAAGAGTGAAGAGGCAGGAGAAGTAGTTGAACGGTTATTAAGCACCTACTGTATGCCAGGCCCTGGGCCAAATGGCTCATATTTTTCACCTAATCCTCAAAAAAGTCCATGTGATTGTTAGACATTTCATTCTATCATTGAGGAAACTGAAGCTCAGAGGGTTTAGCCAATCCAGCTAATGAAGTTAGCTGGAGATAGTTTGAGCCAGGAACAGACTCACAGAGGGAGATCTGAGAGGATGTGGGCAGAGAGAGGCCCAGCCCCTTCTTGGTTCCAACCGGCTGGATGGCTGGAGGTGGGTGTTAGCATATCAGGCTGTCCAAGCATGACCCCCAGTATTCAGAGACTTTGAACTCTGGCCCCACACTCTCTCTGCTTCTTTCTATTACCTCCCTGGTATGCTGTGGTTTGAGATGCCTGGGGTTGGCTTTGGAGGGTACCCATGAATAAAGCATCTCCTTGGGATAACCCAAGCCCTACAGTCACACCCCTGAATATGGCACAGCCTTGGGAGCCTTTAGTTTCTCCTCTGAAGAGGTGTGTGTGTGTGTTTGTGTGTGTATGTGTAGTGGGGTTGGGGCTGGGGAAGAAGGTGTCCTTTTACCCTCATAGAGGTTTAATTAGCAGCTGTTTTTCAAGGGCTTTGAAGGCCAAAAGCTGTGGAAAGAAGCTGATTTCTAATCTTATCTGTCATAACGCACTCAAAACACTAATCACATGCCGTTCGTCTTCCCGTCTTCACTGTTAATGGCCACGTCTCTCTCTCTCTCGGCCACAGACTCCCTGCTGCATCTCCTGCCAGCTGGAGGGACTGGAGGGGGCCCACTGGCCCCTTCTTTTCTCCCTCCCTGATCAGGAGAAAGGAGGTATGACTGTTCTCATGGGGGCATGGGACAGATGACAAGCGGAAAGCTATAGACCTTGAGCCACTATCGCTTTTTGCTTTCTGGCCTTCTGTTTTTCTATCTGTAAAATGGGCATGATCACACCTGCCTGGCCTTCTTCATGGAGTTGGTAGAGGAAAGAAGGAGAGAACAGGCCCAGAAACATGAGCTGGGAGACAGCCCCATAGGCACGGCAGATATGCCCTCTTCTCCCATTTCCCTTTGCCACCAGGGAGTGGTGGGGGCCTGAGGAGTGGAGTCCCTGCCCCTGGGTGGATCCTTCACCCTGCAGGGCACCCCAGCTGCTGTGCTGTCTGGCCCACAGCTTAACTGGCCCCTGCACGCCCCTCTCTGCCTAGCCTTGTAAATTGCCTGCGCTGAATTCTGCACACACCTCAGTGGAAGGGGAATTATTTGCCAGATATACGGTGTCTGTGAGAAGGGCCTCTTATGAGTCAGTGTTCAAATATGTTACCAGCTCAATAAACAGAGGTTTGTTGTAAATTAAGAAAAGGAAGCGAGGTGCCTGCAACAGCCCTTGTTCATCTACTGTTTTCTATTAGCGACGCTTTCCCCTTAAGTAGCACATAATTCCCGGTAGCTGCTGGGCTGGCAGCTTGGAAGGGGGGATGTAATTACACTGCAGTTGTTAGGTAGTTAGAGCTACACAATAAGGTCCATAGAGAGAGGCAGGGACAGCCCTGGGGCGGGGGGAAGGGGTTGGCTGGGCTCCCCAACAGGATCAGATAAGATCACAGTTGCCTGATAATCTCAGGGTGACGGGAGGAGCAGCCTGGGCACGGCAGAGGGCAGATCTAGAAAACAAGGCTCTGACCCTCATCACAGGAAGAGGTGGATGGTGAGTTCATGGCACCCGTGGGAACCCTGCACCAGCTAAGTGGCAGGCTGGTGGCAGGTTGGTAAGGTGTGGCTGTTGCTGGTAGACAAAGCAGGTTGGCAGTGGGGCTGCCAAGACACAGGGCCCAGCTAGGATGAATGAGGCTTGGTGGGAGTGGGAAGGGGTCTAAGGTGAGGAATGCTGTAGGGGTGGGGGAAACTTGTGTCTAGAACCCCAGTGAAAATCCAGCCAGGCTGTGCTTGCCTGGAAGGGAGCTGGTTGGCTGGTAAGCCTCACCCTAGGAAGCATTCTCTGGCATGTTCCCCTCCACAACTCTTTTCTGGAAGTGAGAATACACTAGAGTAAATGAAGGAGGCTACTGGCAGCCAGAGGCCAATCTCCACCCTCCACTGTAACCTGCTTACCATGCTGCAGCTGGCTGGTTGGCAAGTGCTGGAGGCCACCATGCACCCTGGGACCGTGGAGCTGGCTGTAAACACATGCCAGCTGAGGGGTCGGGGGTCTTGGCCTGGAGGAACAAGAGGAGGGGCTTTTAGGTTCTACTCCAGCCCTTCAAGGAGAGTAGTGCTTTGGTCAGTTAGTGACACAGACATTTGTTCCACTTCTGATCATGATCACAGCTCCTTCCTGGAGCAGTTCAGTGATTAAATGCCTGGAGGGTCACTTTTGGGGGCATTGAAGCTTCAGGGGGACCTCATCATGCTTCCCTTCTCTCCTTCCTACCCTGCCCCCTCCCCAGCTGTAAAGCACACATAATTGGCTAAGCATTTGTTGCTCCATTACTCTGAGTATAAAAAAGCCCTTGGTATGGAATGCAAAGAGCCAATTCATTGGAAAAGACCCTGATGCTGGGAAAGATAGGGGGCAGGAGAAGGGGACAACGGAGGATGAGATGGTTGGGTGGCGTCATTGACTCAATGGACATGAGTTTGAGCAAGCTCTGGGAGATGGTGAAGAGCAGGGAAGCCTGCTGCTGTCCTTGGAATCGCAAAGACTTGGACATGACTGAGTGAATGAACAACAGCAACAATAGTAGGCGTGAAAGGCACTCTTGGGTTTATGGGATTGGAAGAGAGCTCATTTCCATTCACTTGAGGGTGAGGGGAGGAGGGTTTGTGGAAAAATTTTGATTCCAGAAGTCTCTTTCCAGTGTCCAGTCTTATATTCCCATGCTTGATTGAAAGCCTGCATTCCTTCTTTGTCTGCTGTTTGAAAAAATTCTTTTTTCTTTTTTAAATTAATTTCTTAAAAATTTTTATTTATTTATTTTTGGCTGCATTGGGTCTTAGTTGTAGTGTAAAACTCCATCTCTCTCTTGTTGAGGTGACCAGGCTCAGCAGCTGTGGCTCCTGGGCTTAGTTGCCCTGGCTGCACGTGGAATCTTAGTTCCCTCACCAGGGATTGAACTCGTGTCTCCTGCATTGGGACCCATCAGGAGACAAACAGACACGTGAGTCTGGATCCACTAAGAAGATGCCACAGTGGGGTTAGGTCTACTGGGGAAGCAGCAAGGAAGGGTAAGGGGTACCTTCATACTGGGATGCAGAACTGACCCCTGCAGAGGGAGATGAGGAATGAAGGAGGCTTGGGGGAGGAAGAGCTGAGGACTGAAGCACAGTTTCAGGGGTGGTTTGGCCTGGCTAGTGGGGAGTCCTTGAACCCAGTTCGGCTTCAGAGGAGTCCTGCCTTTTGGTGGGTTAGGGTTGCCTTAGTACCTGCTGTGTTTGGCCGCTAGCTGGGAGCAGCTCTGGGAAATGTGGCCTCAATACTGATGTGGTGGTGGATTCCATGGGGTGGAGATGAGACTGTGAGTCAGTTGCACTTCTGGCAGCAGAGCTCTGAACAGCAGATTTGTGGCCACAGCATTCTTATTCTCATGGAGCAAGGGAAAACAGACAATATTCAATACATGTGGTAAACAAACAAATAAAATGGTCTGTTAGAAGCTTGTAAGTTGGTGATGGACAGGGAGGCCTGGCGTGCTGTGGTTCATGGGGTCGCAAAGAGGTGGACACGACTGAGCGACTGAACTGAACTCAACTGAAGTACTATGCAAAAAATGGGTTGGTGTAAAGGAGATTGGGGACTTCCTAGATGGTGTTAGTGGTAAAGAACCCACTTGCCAATGTAGGTAGACATAAGAGACACGGGTTTGATCCCTGGGTCAGGAAGAGCCCTTGGAGGAGGGCATGGCAATCCACTCTAGTATTCTTGCCTGGAGAATCCCACGGACAGAGGAGCCTGGCAGGCTGCAGTCCATAGGGTCCAACAGTGTGGGACACAACTAAAGTGACTTAGCATGCGTGCACAAAGGAGATTGGAAGTACCAGGGTGGGGAGGGTTACAATTTAAATAAGATGGGCAATTAATGAGAAATTAACAATAACACAATAATAGTGGGAGACTTTAATACCCCACTCACACTTATGGATAGATCAACTAAACAGAAAATTAACAAGGAAAAAAAAAAAAAAACACATGTATTTATAAAGCTCACTAAAGCAAAGCACAGTAAAATGAGCTATGGCAATAAAAGGCATTAAATTTATCAAAAAAAAAAAAAAGTGTTGAGGTATAATCCTCCTCTTTCTTATATCTAAAATTCAGAAAAAAATAGATATGCAACACAAGCAACAAAGGTTAACTGTATAGCACGGGAAACTATAGTCAATATTTTGTAATAACCTATAATGGAAAATAATCTGAAAAATAATATAAACAATGTATATGTATAACTGAATTACCTTGCTGTGCACCTGAAACACTGTAAGTCAACTATACTTCAATAAAATATATATATGAAGGGAAAAAAAAAAAAAGAGGTACAAACTATTATGTGTAAAATAAGCTACAAAGTTATACAGTACAACACAGGGAATATGGCCAATATTTTATAATAAGTATAATGGAATATAATATTTAAACATTGTGAATCATTATACTGTACACTTGTAACTTATATAATATTGTATATAGACTATACTTCAATAAAAAATAAGCACAAAAAAGAAAAAAAAAATAAATAAGCTGGGCAGAGCAGGTCTCCTTGAGAAGAAGGTACTCAGGCCTAATCCTGAAGGAGGTGAGGGAGTTAGCCATGTGGATAGGTGGAGAAGGGTATTTTATAAGCAGGGAACAGCCAGTGCCAAGGCCCTGGGGTAGGAGCATTCCTGGAGTATATGAAGAACAGCAAGATAACTGGTGTATCTGGACAGAAGAGAGCCAAAGAAAGATTGGTAGCAGAGAGTGCCTGAGAGGGGTGGGCCCGTAGCTTTTACTTTGAGTGACAGAGAAGACTATGGAGGGTTTGAGGAGAGAAGCTACATGTGTTACATTTTATTTTATTTTTTAAAAGCTCCAACATTGTCCTATTTTTTTCCCCTTAGCCTATTTTATTTTATTTTGGTCGTGACATATGGCCTGTGGGATCTTAGTTCCCTGACCAGGGATCGAACCTGCACTTCTTTCAGTGAAAATGTGGAGTCTTATCAACTGGACCATTTGGGAAGTCCCAGTTCTCTTACATTTGAAAATGATCAGTTTGGCTCTGTGTTGAGAATAGAGTTTAGAAGCTAAGGTAGAAAACTGCAGAACCGTTGGGAGAGATGGCTTGGGTTCAGATGAGAGATGCTGGTGGAGCAGGGTGATGTCAGGGTGGAGGTGGTGAGAAAGAAGCGTTTGGATTCTGAATGCATTTTGAAGGTAGGACTAAAAAGATATTCTGATGGGTTGGTGAAGGAAAGAGGGGCCTCAAGGATGACATCAATATTTTTGGCCTGAATAACTAGAGAAAATTAGCATCAGAACCATTAAAATAGAGGGTGGAGCTTTCAAACCAGGAGAGGAAATTTTATCTATCCAGTGGGAAGAAGGAAAGAAGGAAGAAAGAGTACAGAAAATGTGAAATAAAATAGCAAACATAATTTTTAATATAACATCAACTTACAATGATATAAGTGGATTAAACTCATAATTCAAAATATAGAGACTCTTGAAGTAGATTAAAAACACAAGATTTAGGAATATGCTTTTTACAAGAGACACAAGAGAATGGAAATAAAGCAGTATAAGAAGATAGAACAAGCAAATAGGAACAAAAGAAAATTTACAAGGAACAAAAGAAGAGGAACATTCCAGTAAGAGGAATAAAAGATCATAAAACTGTAATCGTGAAAAATGTGCACACATCTAACAATATACCATCAAATATATACATGTGTACTTATACATAAGCACACATATGACAAACAGGGATAGCTACATAGGGAGAAATAGATATCTCAACCATTTCACCTGAATATTTTAAACATACTTCTTTTATAACTTGATAGAACAAACAGACAAGATTTATGAAGTATAGAGAAGATTTGAATGACTTGTTTAACATGCTTAAATTTCTGTGTATAGTTATACACACATATAACTTAAAACCTAACAGAAAATGTATACTCTTTTGATTATGTGTAGAGCATTCATAAAAAGGACCCTAAATCAGTGAACAAAGGCAGCCTCAATAAATTCCAAAGGACTGACATCACTCAGATAATGTTCTCTGACTGTAATATAGTGGAACTTGAAATCAGTAAAAAACAACAACAAAAAATCAAACACATGTATGCCTGGAAACTGAAAAAACAGCAGTAGTAAAAAGTCTTCAGATTATGGAAGGGAATAATACAGGCAATGCCAAATTTTTAGAACTAAATGAATTAAGAAACCACATGGCAAAATTTGTAGGATGCAGATAAAGCAGCACTTAGGTCAAAACACAGAGTTTAAATCTATTTGTTAGAAGACAGAGAAGGCGGGAAACAAATGTGCTAAGTTCTTATCTCAAGAGTCTGAAAAAGTAATGACAGAGTAAACCTTAAGAAAAAAGGAAATAATAGATTGAGAGGCAGAAATAAATAAATAGCAAATTACAATTAAAAATCACAGAAGCTTAGGAAAGTTGATTGTAGGTCATTTTTTTTTTTTTGGCAGCACCACGAGGCATGTGGGATCTTATTTCCCCTACCAGGAGTTGAACTTGCACCCCTTGCAGTGGAAGTGTGGAGTCTTAATCACTGGACTGCCATGAAGTCCCCTGATTGTAGGTCTTTTGAATAGATTAATAAAATAGGCAAACCTCTGACAAGACTGAGAAGAAAAAAAAGAGATGTAATAAAACTGGAAGCGAGAATAAAGTGACAGACACAACAGACTTAAAAAATAATAAAATAGTATTATGAACAAGTATTATAAAACACTCACAAATTTGAACAATTGGATGAATTGGATAGCTTTCTGGGAAAATGAGAAATACCAAAATTGACAAAGAATAAAAAGAAAAGTCGAACAGACCAGTCATGAGTAAAGAAATTAAAATTACAGCTAACTTCTCCCCTCTCCCTCCAAAGCTATGGGCCCATATTGCTCTACAGTTGAGCACCACAAAGTATTTATAGAGGTAAGAACCCCCTTTTGCAGAAGCTGTTCCAGAAAGTAGAAAAAGGAAAAAAAAAAAAAAAGCTATCTGATTTATTTAATGAAAGTAGTTTAACTGTTACTCTTAAACTAAGGAAGGGCAAGAGAAAAAAATATAGATATCTATCACTTGTAAAAATAGATGAAAACAATATTAAATAAAACATTAGCTAACAGAATCCAGTAGTGTATTAAAAACAATCACCGCAGTCATGTCGGGTTTATGTGAAAAATGCAGGGGTGTTTTAACAGCAGAAGGTCTAGCAATTCACTGCCTTAATGGACCAAAGGAGGAAAAAAAAATCATATCATTAACTCAAGAGACACAAGAATCCTTTGATAAGTTTAATACCTTTTTTTGTAAGGATAATGCCAATAAAAAGATAAAGTTCAGCACATATTTATAACAAATCATCAGTATAATAAATTTCACAAAAAACTGGGAATCAAAGGGACTTCTCTGACTCCTGAAAGTCCCTTGGACAGCAAGAGATCAAACCAGTCAATCCTAAAGGTAATCAATCCTGAATATTCATTTCAAGGACTGATGCTGAAGCTGAAGCTCCAACACTTGGCCACCTGATCCGAAGAGCCAACTCATTGGAAAAGACCCTGATGCTGGGAAAGACTGAGGGCAGGAGAAGAAGGGAACAACAGAGGATGAGATGGTTGGATGGCATCACCGACTCAATGGACATGAATTTGAGCAAACTCTGGGAGATACTGAAAGACAGGGAAGCCTGGTGGGCTACAGTTCATGAGGTTGCAAAGAGTTGGACATCACTGAACGACTGAACAACAACTCTGACTCTGGGGTTGTCAGACTGCTTACCCTAAACTTACAGCAACACCTACAGCAACTGAATGGAGAAACCTGATATTCATTGTTTTATTTTTAAAGAAGCTGATGTGTGCACCCAGGTCTGTCTGGCCTCAAATCTCACGCTGTTCCTGCATGTCTAACAAAGGCAGAGGCATGGGCAGGCTTTAGGAATTTTCTCTGGACCAAAGTCCTTTTGGTTGATTATAACAAAAACTGCAAGAAGTGGGGACTTGATGATAGATTTGCCAGGAACAAAAGCATTAAGTAGCAAATCTTTTTAGTTCATAACATGTCTTGTCTATTAGCAGGACTCTGATGTCCTGCCAATGGCTCCAAGTGGCACTCTGTGTGAGGGATTAACGAAAGAGTCACTGTATTTGAACATGAGTGTTTGGTGGTGAGGGGAGAAGTGGTGTGGCATCCATAGGTGCCACAAATCTGGAAGCATTTGGTGGACGGCAGAAGAGAAAGGTGTGGAGATGTCTGAGCAGGAGTCTTGATGGGACTTTGTAGAAATTTTTACTGGTTCTCTTGGGTGTAGCACCCCCTTTCACTTAAATCCTCAGGAAGTGTTCTGATCAAGAGCTATTTTTAACCTTTGGGTCTTTGGGTATTTTCATGAAACCCAGGGGCAGAATGTACGGCTTGGTTCTCAGAGGGCCCAGAACTTGAATCAGGTTTGGGGTGAGGTGGGGCTGTGTGTGTGGGAGGATGGGGGTGGGAAGGGCATGGTGGTGGGGGTGGGGTACCCTGGTGAGTGGTGGGGGTGTCCTGCTCCACTTCCTGTCCCCCTTCCCTTCCAGGCCTCATGCTGAGTGTTCTCTTCACTCCCTTTCTCCCTCTTGCAATTTTTTCCTCCAACCCCACCAGATCCATGACCATCTGGGAGCTGTGAAATAGCAATCCAGTGAAAAGTCCATTAAAAATTCATATCCTTAATTTAAAGGGCCAACAGAGACTAACTGGTGCCTCTTTCACTCAAGTTCAAACTCCTGTAAGAAGGACTCTGCTGGCCTCAGCCAGGGTCAGGTGTCCACTCTGCTATAATCTGTGTGGTCAGCAATGAGACATCGAGAAGGCTCAGGGCGGGGTCACTGGCACAAACTTGGCTCTGGGTGTCCATCCCTGTGGGTGGAAACTTGGACCTCAGAAGGGGGAGGAGTCAGTTGGCCGGATTCCCCAGGTTCACTCTGTACCAGTCTTAAAAGACAGAAAGAACAGAATTTTCTTAAAAGCCAGAGTCTGGCTGGAGAGGGTGTCATGTGGTGACGCACCTGAGGTGGTCTCAGGATAGCCGCGTCTAAGAAGCTCACGGTCTAGAAGCCGTGTCCTGTTGTCTTCCTGCTGAGTGTTGAGGACTCAGAGCTAGTTCTAACTAGGAAGAGGCAACACATGAAAGGAAAGAATTCATAACAGCTTGACACCCTCCGGGCTGAACCCAGCGATTTTATTTTTACTTGTTCAGGAGGGGGGGAAAGTCATTGCTAATTTCACAATTACTTCATTCCGGAGTACTTGTGAAAAATGACTTCAAGTGTAAAATATTGTCTACTAAAGAATTAACTTAATAGATAATTTGGATTCAATTATTGGCTCAATACTAAAATTTGCTGGGAAAAGTGCAGGCAATATTTTATGACTGTCACATGATGCAGCGATTGTGAAATTAGTTATTAATGACTTATGAGAGAGACACTTAAAAAAAGTCAACTGGCGGAAGAAAATACATCACTTGGGCTTTTATAGGGCAGGCTCAGATGGGGGCTTCTATCGCCTCCATTTCTCAAGTGATTCCAATTTTGCTGACTGAACCTCTCGCCTTGGCTTCTGTCCTTCCTCTCCCCCATGTGTGTGATTTGGGGCTTGACTCATACCTGAATTCTTTGGGAACAATTAGGAGCTGAAGGTTGCTGCCATCCATCATGGCAAAGGGGGATGCTGTCTCCATCTGCCCTGAGAGCCAGGGTTGACCTCTCAACCCTGCTCCAAGCCATTGATTATCTCAGGCTAGCATGGTGTGAGTACTAGATGGACTTTTAAAACCAGGATGAACTTCAGCAGTTTATTACCATTACTTTCCACCTATCACCTGCTTGCTAGTTGAAGGGGAAATTTTTGTTGAAGTCCCCTGGGTTCTCTTTGGGGGTGAACACAATATACTTTCATTAGCCCTGTTAAAGTTATTGCCCGAGCTGCCTTCTAAATTCGCTTTAAATGACATTTGTTCTTTCTTCTTGAAATACTTATTGGGCACCTACTCCATGGCTGGCACTGTTTGGGCCTTTGGGGAGTATGAAAGCTGCCTAAAACATGCTCAACGCTTAACTAGAGCCTTGAATGTAAAGTGTTAGTTGCTCAGCCATGTCTCTTTGCAACCCCATGGATTGTAGCCCGCCAGGCTCCTCTGTACATGAGATTTCCCAGTAAAGAACACTGAAGTGGGTTGCCATTTCCTCTTCCAGGGGATATTCCAAACCTGGGGATCAAACCCGGGTTTCCCGCATTGTAAGGGCATATTCTTTACCATCTGTACCAACAGGGAAGCCCATTCTTGAATGTAGGGATGGTCTATAAAGTAATGTGGAGAAAGCACTTTCCAGAACCAAGGAAGAAGTCAGACTGGCTGATATACAGAACATCTGATGGGGCATGTGGCCCATAGGGTGGGATGTGAGGACAGAGAGGGTCCCCAACAGAGCAGCAGTGTGGGAGGGCCAGACTCTGCACATCATCCCAAGAGCAGGGTACAGGGTAGGCTCACTCATTCCACAAATACTGCATCAGGTCCACCATGTGCCAGGGGAATTCCATGTGGATCCAGGTGCTAGGGGCACGATGTAGACCAACACCTTATGCAGTTCATGTGTGTGTGTTGGGGTGAGAGGAGATGTCAATAATCAATAAATGTTTTAAAAAAAGGTTATGGGAGTGTAGTTGATTTACAGTGTTGTATAGGTTTCAGGTGTACAGCAAAGTGAACCAGTTATGTGTGTGTGCGGGGATTCAGTAGTGTTTGAGGGGTCGCACAGAGTCGGACACGACTGAAGCGACTTAGCAGCAGCAGCAGCAGGTTTGTGATACATGGGATTTTTCAGGCAAGAATACTGGAGTGGGTAGCCATTCCCCTCTTCAGGGGATCTTCCCAACCCAGGGATTGAACCCAGGTCTCCCACGTTGCAGGCAGATTCTTTATCATCTGAGCCACCAGGATCCACCTGCCAATTCAGGAGATGTGGCACAGGTTCAATCCCTGGGTCAGGAAGATTCTCTGGAGAAGAAGATGGCAACCCACTCCAATATTCTTGCTTGAAAAATCCCATGGGCAGAGGAATTTGGCAGGCTACAGTCTGTAGGATCAAAGAGTTGGTCACGATTTAGCAACTAAACAACAATATACACATATATGTATCCATTCTTTTTCAGACTCTTTTCCCATATAGGTTATTAAGAATAAGAGTAGAGTTTCCTGAGCTATATAGTAGGCCCTTGTAAATTATTTATAGTACTGCGTTATATTAATCCCGATCTCCTAATTAATAACTATGTAATAAGTAAATTATGTAGTATATTAAAAGAGAAGTGCTATAGAAAAAAGAAATACAGTGAGGCGAGAGGGACTGGAGGTGCAAACAGGAGTGGGTAGCCAGGTTAGGGCTCCCTGAGATGTGATAGCTGAGTCAAGATTTCAGGCAGGAAGTGGGAGATTCCATTCTGCAAATCTCTGAGGAGAAGCCTTTGCAAGCCAAGGAACAGCCAGGCCCCAGGCCCTGAGGCAGGCATGGGCTTGGTTCCAGGAGTATCAGAGAGGCCCTGTGGCTGGAGCAGAGGAACAGGGTGGGTGAGGGGAAGAAGGAGAGGATGGTGGAGACATAACGGGGCTGGATCACGTTGTAGGGTCTTGTGGGCCTTGTAGGGACTTGCCTATTTCCCTGAGTAAAATGCAGAGCTATTGAACAGCTTTGAGCAGAGGAGGGATGTGATCTGAGCCATGTTTTAAAGGCATCCTTCTACCCGGTATGTTGTGACCTACTGTAGATGGCAAGAATGGAAGCCAGGAGCTCTGTAATGAGGCAAAGGCAGTAATTCGGGTGGGGAGGCCCTTCCTGTAGCCATTTAGGTGGTGAGAAGTGGTCAGATTCCTGATCTGTCTTGAATCACAAAAGTGTGGATTGGATGCATGATGTGATCAAATGAGAATTTCAGGTTGGTTCCCAAGCTGTCCCCACCCACTGCTATAAACCATGGGGCTGAAAGATACCCTACCCTGAAAGATACCCAAAGATACCCTATGGCAGGTGCACAGACCATGAGTGCAAAGGTAGATGGATGTGGTGGATGCTCTTGGTGATGCCCGGAGCCCCATAGAAAGCCCATCTCGGACTTTACTTCCAAGGAGAATGAGAACAGTAAAGTCTGACAAACCTAGACAGCGTGTTGAAAAGCAGAGACATCACTTTGCTGACAAAGGTCCATCTAGTCAAAGCTATGGGTTTTCCAGTAGTCATGTATGAATGTGAGAGCTGGACCATGAAGATGGTTGAGTGCCAAAGAATTGATGGTTTTGAGTTGAGGTGCTGCAGAAGACTCATCAGAGTCCCTTGGAAAGCAAGGAGATCAAACCAGTCAATCCTAAAGGAAATCAATCCTGAATATTTATTGCAAGGACTGATGCTGAAGCTGAAGCTCCAATCCTGTGGCTACCTGATGTGAAGAGCTAACTTATTGGAAAAGGCCCTGATGCTGGGAAAGATTGAGGGCATGAGGAGAAGGGGACAACAGAAGATGAGGTGGTTGGATGGCATCACTGACTCAGTGGACAAGAGTGAACAAACTCCAGGAGACAGTGAAAGACAGGGAAGCCTGGTGTGCTACAGTTCACTTGCAAAGAGTCGGACATGACTCAGAGACTGAACAGCAACAACAACAAAGTCTGACACAGTGAATACTTTTGATTAACCACCATCCAGATCCAGAAATTGACCACTGTGAGCAGGTACCCAGAAGTCACCTCGTGGGTCTTCCCAAAAGTCACCATGAAGTTGCATTAGAACACCAAGGATTAGTCTTTGTCTGCTTTAAAACTCTGTAGCGCAATCATAAGGGTTGTGGTCTTTTTGCCTGATGTCCTCTCTTGAAATGATGACATAAATTCATGATGCTGCACATTGTGACAATTCACTCTCCCTCGATGGATGTAAAGTGTGAAATTTCTAGGTCATAGGATACGCAAATACACTTCGTTTTAATAGATACTGCCAAACAGTTTTACACAGTGTTCATACCAATTTCCTCCAGTTCCACATCATTATTTACATTTGAAATTGTCTGTTTTTTTCATTTTAGCCATTCCGCCTGGGGTACAGTAATGTCTCATTGTGGTTTTAATCTGCGTTTCCCTGATGACTAATAAGATTGAGCAGGGTTTTATGTGTTTATTCACCATTTGGATGTGTTTATTTTTTGTAAAATGCCTGTTCAAGTCTTTTGCCCATTAAATAAAATGGGTGGCCTGTCTTTTTTTCTCTTCTTGGCTTTGGGAATTCTTTATGTATTCCTGGCACAATTCCTTCGTTGATTATATAAAATGCAAATATTGTTTTCCACTCTTGACTGCCTTTCACTTTCTTAATAATTTTTTCTTTGAGAAGTCCTTATTTGTAATGTAATCAGTATTTCCTTTATGATTTGTACATTTTGTAAACCATTTAGGAAATCTTTGCCTAATTCACACTTGAAACTCTTCTACTATAATTTCTGCTAGAGTGTTTTTGATCCAGCTACTTCCCTGGTGGCTCAGACGGTAGAGTATCTGCCTGCAATGCAGGAGACCCAGGTTTGATCCCTGGGTAGGGAAGATCCCTTGGAGAATGAAATGGCAACCCACTCCAGTATTCTTTCCCGGGAAATCCCATGGACAGAGGAGCCTGGCAGGCTACAGTCCATGGGGTTGCAAAGGGTCATACACGACTGAGCGACTGACACTCCACTCCGATGGGAAAAATGGATTTGCTAGCAGTTGAGTTGTGGAAAGTTGGGGTAATGGGTTTCTGAGGGTGGATGGGGGAGAGATGTGAGCACCTTTGGATGTATTAAGTTTGAGATGAGTATTATTCATCCAAGTGAAACAGCTGTATTGAGTTCTGGATGAGGAAGAGCCAGAAAAACAGATAAGGTGAGAGAATCCAGCAATGGTGGAAGGGAAGCTAGGAGGGTGGTGTCCTGGAGGGCTAATGAAGAAGTGGGCGGGGGAGAAGGGCATGGCCGGCTGAGTTTCGCTTATGAGGGTGAAGAGTGAGCCTTGGGTTTAGCAACATGGAGCTCATTGGTGACACTGACGAGAACAGTTTTGGAAGAGGGTGGGGATGAAAGTGTGTTTGGCGAGGGTTCGTAAGAGGAATGGCCTGGATCAAGCAGAGGGCCACCACTGGCAGCCCCTAGAGGCTGCTGGGGAACCCAGGCCAGGTTTCAGTAATCCAGAAGCAAGTGAGGTCCCTGGGAGTCACAAGTCAGGACTGCAGACAGAGCGGCGAACCAGGGAATCCTGCCAGACCCCAGAGTTGTTTTCTTGAGCCAGCTGGGTGAGGTGCATGCCTGATGCTTAGCTGCTTAAAGTCCAAGAACTGCTCTTGGGCAGACTAGTGGGGGCAGGCAAAAGGGAGACAGCTGTGTGGAGGTCCTAGACCATACTCAGCTCTTGGCAAGGAACATGATGCTTTTTATGACTTGGTCTTTGTTTGATGTTCCCATCTCATTTTTCTTCTTCCTTCATTTCCTCCCTCTTTCAGTTCCTTGAATGCTGAACTTCCAGCTTGGGGTTTCCTATTGCTTTAATGGCTTTGCACTTCTGGGCTTTCATTTACTCTCCTCCACTCTCTCCCACTATCTCTGCTTGATTTTTACACAGCCTGGGCTTCCCTGGTGGCTTGGATGGTAAAGAATCTGCTTGTAATGCAGGAGACCTGGGTTTGATCCATAGGTTGGGAAGATCCCCTGTAGAAGGAAATGGCAACCCACTCCAGTATTCTTGCCTAGAGAATCCCATGGACAGAGGAGTCTGGTGGGCTACAGTCCATGGGGTCACAAAGGGTGACTGAGCGACTAACACTTTAGACTCAGCTCAGGTGCCACCGCTTCCAGGAAGTCCTCCATGATCACTTAACATCCAGCATCTCTCTGCTTTATAGCACTCTGCTCATTAGCTTCAAATGATCTCGTTCTCTGTGTGTCTGCTACACTGGATATCTACCTCTTCATGGGCAATGACTCCTGCTCTCTCTGTTTCTGTCCCTGGTGCACAATGGTGACACAGAGCAGGTCCTCACGTGGTTTTGGCTGGGAATTGTAGAGGCACTTGCATTCAAGGTAGGATGTGAATTGGCAGGTGGGCATGGAGTGGGCAGTAACTCGGTAATGCCATGATGGAATGTGTGGGATAGCCTGAGCGGGGGCCTGGCTGAGGGCTTGAACTGGAAAAGCTGGGCATGATGACAGCTCGGTGGGTGCCGGCCACTTGAGAGGAGGCAGCAGGTGTGTGCATGGGTCTCTCTGTGTGTGCATGCACACATGCATGTGGCAGTAGAGGAGAGCAATTATGAACATCAAATCAAGCTAATTTACATGGATAAGCGCAGGCAGTGAGGCTTGGCTCGCAGGTCTGATTTATTTAGGGCAGGAGGGAATCAGCAGGGGCTCCTCTCAGGTGAGTGAGTGGCAGGCTGGCCATTCTTATAAATAATCCTGCTGTCAGTCCCAGTTAAAGCCTGGGTATTCCATTTAGTGCCGCAGGAGGAAGCTTCAGAGTGATTTCAGAAGCATTTTCTGACCTCTTGCCTTTTTCTCTTTCTGGAACACTGGAGAACTAATCTTTTCTAAATAAGCTTGATTGCTTTAAATTTCTAATTATCAAGAGGAAATACATTCAGTATAGAACATTTGAAAAATACAGAATGATATAAAGATAAAAATTAAATAACCCCAATTCTACCATTCAGATGACCATAAAGAACATGTTAAAGAATTCCTTTCGGTCTTTTTTTTTTTCTATGCAAAAATACATTTTTAAAAAACAGAACTCCATACTTATTACATTTCCAGTCTGTGTTCTGATATTTAAATTTTAAGATTATATTTTGAGACTTCTCCAATGCCATTGATCTTGAATGGTTGTAATCATCTACTTTGTGCACACACTATACACACTATAGCTTTTTTAAAAACCAGTGTCTAGTGGTCTTGAGGATTATTTTCAATTTTTGGTTCTTATAATACTGCCATAAAAAAACACTGTTTGTAAGTCTTTGCCTATATCTCTGATTATTTAGGACACATTCCTAGAAGTAAGATTCCTGCTATTAATGCATACTGTCAAGTTCTTTCCAGAACATTTGTGTGTGTGTTTTGTTTTATTTTGTGTTTTAATCAATTTATACTCCCTATCAGCACTAGTTGAGCATGATAAATTTATGGCACTAGATATTACTATTAAAAACATTTCATGGCCATTTGTATTTTTATGGAGAAATCTAAATCCTTTGCCTAGTTTTAACTGATGTGTTTTTATTTTTAAATATGAATGCTCTATATAATATAGAAAGGATTGCTTAATTATTAATATATCCTTATTTTATTTCAATGTGTCATTTACCTGTTTGTTTATAACAGGGATTTTGACATGCACAAGCTTTAGTTTTGTGCATAGAATGTTTTCTCAATCCTATTTATGCTTAAACAGTCTTTTCTACCCAAAGATAAATTAAATTTTTACTTCCATTTTCTATTTACTTATTTTCACTATGATTTATGAGTTACACAATCCATCCGTCTGGAATTAATTTCGATGATAAATTAAAAAAATAAATAATTAACCAAATGCTAATGCTAACCTTTGCTGACAGATTAGTGATGTCATCTAATATTTAAAATAATTCATATATGTGTGTATATTTACTTACTCTTGAACTTTCTGTAAACAATGTGTTGATCCTTATATCAGTTCCATGCCATTTGATCCCTCTTTTAATACTTGCCACTGGGAGTTCCTCTTTTTCTGATGTTCTTGGGAAATTATTGCATGTTTATTTTTCCAGATGACCACTGGAATCACTTAGTTAAGCTTAAAAGAATAAATCCTCTTGCAATTTTAATTATAGTCATGCTAAGTTTATAAATTAACACGTGAAGAACGGAATATCTTTTACAATATTCAGTTTTCCCATTCATTGATCTTCTGTCCCTATTCAAGTTTTATTCCAATAGAGTATTGCTTTGATTACATGGGATTAAGGTGGCCTTCCTGGCACCAAGGGAACATGGAAGCAATGCACAGAGGTGAAAGAGAGGAGAGAGACGCTGGATGCAGCTTGTCACCATCCACCCTCACCTTTGACCCCATTCCCTCCACTGGGGGTCCCACATGGGGCCCCTTTATTGAGGCACACTGCCCAGAGGCCCAGGGTTGCTCACACAGGATACCTGAAGCAGGTCACCTCCATTTCTAGATCTTTTCATGCTGTTCAGGTCTTACTCCCACTGTCTTAATTTCTGATTATTTATCTGACATTGGATTTACAGTTTTGCATAGCTCTGGGCAGATGGGTGATGAGAAGATACTTGATTTGTTTTGATGCAGGAGGACAGTATTGTACATTTAAGGCTACACACCTTGAAGCTGGCAAAATGCAGCATCCAATTGCCAAATACGGTGCCCAAGTACGATTTCCTGGCTCTTGGTACCCCTAATAAGTCACTCAACCAAGAGTTCAGCTTATACCCAGCCCACTGCTCATCATCTAAACTTTTGGACTGTCTTCTTCGTTTCTCTGCCTTTCAACCTCCAGACAGACCCAGAGTTGTCCTCTAAGCACGTTGTGTGTATTACTGTATGTTGCTAAGAAAAGCTGTCCAGTGAGCCAGAAGCTCTGAGCCTATGTTATCTTTGGCCCCCATTTTCCATCAGCCACACCTTTAGCTCCCTGACTACTCTCTCTCTCTTTAAATAAAAAGGTCAGTTTTGCTGGAGCCCAGGGCTTGTATTGGAATGGAGGCACAATGAGTTGGATGAGAGAGCCGTTCTGATACTGGAGATGGTCCAGGGAGCCTCTAGGTGTTCAAAACTGTCCTGGAACTCCAGCTTGATAAGACTTGAACTTAGATTAGACTTGAATAAACAAATTGTTATGCTATGGACAGGGCCTTCCTGTAGCTCGGATGGTAAAGAATCTGCCTGCAACGCAGGAGAGGTGGGTTTGATCCCCAGGTCAGGAAGATCCCCTGGAGAAGGGAATGGCAACCCATTCCAGTATTCTTGCCTGGAGAATCCCACGGACAGAGGAGCCTGGTGGGCTACAGTCTATAGGGCCGCAAAGAGTTGGACATGACTGAGTGACTAACACTATGCTCTGGACAGCCTCACCATCCTGCTCTAGGGCTCAGAGCGATTTCCAGGACTTGAAAGCTGCAACCTTGTCCCACTACCAGCTCCATCCTCCAGTCTGCCTCACCCTGGACCTCTGCTCCTTACCCTCAGCCTAGGTCACCTGGAGACGGTGCTGGGCCTTTACTCTCTTCATGGGTTCCTGGTCTTGGTAAGAAGGCAGAGTTGGAGGAGGAGGAAAAGAACCGAAAGAAGTACTCCAACTCAACCGCCCGAGAGATCTCATCACTCTTCTGATACCAAAGGAAGCTTCCCCAAAGGCTTTGTCCCTTTGAGAAGCAGAAGGAAAGAACTTTTATAGGTAAAGGGAGGGACAGGGAGAAGAGAGGAAGGAGTTCACTACTGTGTACAATGGCCCCTCAGTGTCCCCGGAGGAATTGGCTGGGGCGGGGGGTGCTCCATGGATACCAAAATCCATGGATACTCAAGTCCCAAAGTCGGTCCTCCAGTATCTGCAGATTCAACCAACCTTGGAGTGTAAACAGTGATACGTGATCTGCTGCTGGTTGAACCCGTGGATGCGGAAGCACCCTTGGACAGGGAAGCGCTAGCGGCTGTGGAATCTAGGATGGACAATATATTTATTGAAAAAAAAAATTGGTGTGTAAGTGGACCTGTGAAGTTCAAACCTGTGTTGTGCAAGAATAAATTTTATTTCCTTTCTTATAATTTAACCCTCTGGTTTTGGTGTGAATTTCTTTTGTGGAGAGAGAGACTTTATTCATACCTTCTGTCCACCCATCTCAACTCTTAGGTGTTCCTGGCTTATGGTTGACAACCTTCCTCTGCTCCTCAGACATCCCCTTTCCTCTTGCTCTTCTCTTGCCTCCTGTCCCCACACTTGAAGTTCACCCCTCCCCCTCTCCTCTTTCTCGGAGGAGTTGGGCTCCATGTCAAAGTCATACAGAATTGTCTAATTATAACAGATTAATCCATTAGGATTTATTCCTTTCTATTGACTGGCTGGAACTATCCATTTCACAGCTGTGGCTCCCACATCTAACCAGCTAGCAGGCAATTTAAATATAGAAAGCAATTTAACCTAGTTGGATACCAGGCATCTCGCTTAATGTAGTGCATAAATTTTGGAGCTCTTTGCTCTCAGCCCTCAAAAGGGCAGCCAACAGTTTCATGTCCTGGAAAGATTTGGCTTTTCAGGGAATTTACACCCTGAGAAGGGTTCCTGGGTATTGGATTAAAAATAAAGGAGCCTTCAAATGAGGTCAGGGGTTGTTTTCAGGTCAGTTCGGATTTCTCTTTCTTCCTCTTTTGGGGACAATCATCTTATGCTTAACTGAGCTTTCTGGGAGTCTGACATCAATATTGGAAGGTACTTTATTTTCTTCTCTCTTTAACTTGCACTTATTGCCGGTTTGAGTTAAGTGTTCTTTTTGTGTGGATAGTCGGGGTCACCCTGCTTGCTAAGAGCTTGCGGTCTGGTTGACACCATGTCTTAATCCTCATGATACACCCATCCCCTGGCCCAGCTTGTAGTAGCCTTTCATCAGAGGAGCATCTTGGATGGAAAAAGAGATGGGGAGGGTCATATGACCTGACAAACCCAACTGTAAAGCCCCAAACTGAAAGAAACAGTGATCAGAACATATGGAGTCCCACATGGACTCCACGGACACATGGATGTGTGAACACACAGCACCTGTCTTACAGGGAGGAGATGGTGAGCAGACAGAGATGTTTTGCGAGGAAAAGAGAGGATGGGGAGGCACATGGTCAAAGTCTTCAAGTGCTGAAAGAATTGCCAAGACAATGTGGGGTTGGATTTTTCCTTTTCTTTTCCATATGACCCCAGAGGGCAGAGATATTAGGCTAAAGGATGGAAGTTATGGGAATAAAGAGTTGGATTTAGTTTACTTATAGGAATAACTGCATTGATCAAAGCTTTGTTTTTTTTTTTTTTTTTAAGGAATCCTGAACTTAATACACTTCCCACACTTCTTTGTTCTTAAGCAGAGGCTGGAGAGCCATGGGAAGGAAGGTTGTAGTGGGTTTTAGAACCGGTCAGGACTAGAGACCTGGATGCTGTCTACCTGAGCCGTTCTGCTACCTGAGCCATTCTGTCTACCTGTTGCCATGGCTACCTTTGCATCTTTCTTCAGGAATCATGGACCTGAAATGCAGGCTATTTCCTACCCTCCTCCTGGCAGATGGGAAGAGAAGACCAGAGCTCTTGGAGGGCTGGGAGCTTTCTTAGTTTGTAGTCCTGAGCTGAGAGAGTAAGTGTAAGTCCCCTCAGGTTCCCCATTGGCCCCTCATGGCCGGATGGCAATGGTGATGGTACGCATGACCTGGGCATCGATTTCTTAGTGCTGTCATAGCCAAGTACTAAAACCTGATTGGCTTAACCCAACAGAAATTAGCCTCACAGTTTTGGAGGCTGGGGGTCTGAGAACGAGGTTTTGGTAGGGCCATGCTCCCTCTTAGAGGCCTTCCCTCTAAAGGCCCTGAGGAGGGACCCCTTCCAAGCTTCCATTCTCTCCCAGCTGCAGGTCATTTCTCAGCCTGTGGCAATATAACTCTGACCTTCCAGGGCATTTTCCCTGTGTGAGTGGCTTTGTCCAATTTTTTGCCTTTTTAAAGGACACCAGTAATATTGGATTACTCCAGTATGACTTCATCTTAATTCTATATGGAAAGACTTTATTCCACAATAAGATCACATTCTGAGATACTGGGAGTTTAGAACTTTAGCATGTGGATTTTGAGGGGATACTATTCAACTTTTAACAGGGTGAGAGGGGGTGAACTATGGAACAGTTTGATTGTAGGACCCAGGGGAGCTTTGGGTGTTTTTTAATGGGTGTGAAATAACTCCAGAGGGGACCAGTAAGAACTACTCTGTAAATCCATTATTTGCTCTAGATAAAGCCGCAAATGGCTGTTTCCTCTTTTTTGAACTTTAACAGTACTTAGAGGGCACATCACAGTTTAGCCCTTAATTATGTCCTCATTGTATTCTTTGGTTCATGTAAAGAAACTGTTATTGAGCACCTTCTATGTATATGAGGCATGTGATACCTCAATTAACTATTAATTGATATCTCAATTAACATACAATATCTCAATTATCTATGGCTCTGGGAAATAGAGCCATAGAGCCATTCATTTCATTTTACGGGTAAAGAAACAGATGCTCCAAATTCAGTGAACTGCGCTCTCATGACGTGCATTTTTCTGTTGTGTATTTTATCACAATACAAAGTTAAAATTCCTAAAGGCAAGAAACACCCTCCCACCACCCCACCAAAAAAGACATAGATGCTTGGAGGATGTTCCTTAACTTACTCAAGGCCATACAACTAACTAGTGGGCGACAAAACTGGAATTTGAACCCCTGCTTATTTGGCTCTGTGATAACACAGAACTTTCACATTCCTCTGTAAGCTCCTCAGATGAATAGACTTCTCTTATATCTTTGTTTTCAGTTTCTTTTTAAAATCTATTTATTTATTTTAGTTGCATGATAATTACTTTACCACATTGTGATGGGTTTTGCCGTACGTCCGTATGAGTTGGCCGTAGGCTGCTGTTGCTGCTGCTTAGTCGCTTCAGTCGTGTTCGACTCTGCGACCCCATAGACGGCAGGCAGACTTCTCTTATGTTCTTTTCACTCCCCAGATGGATTGGGATTCATTGCAGACATCCCCTTACAGTTCTTTGTGGTGAAATGCCAAGGTTTTGCTAGATGATCCCTAGGCCCTCTTTTATTTTTAACAGGTCATGATGAATGATCCTCTTTTTGACTGATGCATTGGCTGACTTTGAGTCAGGACTTCTGAGATTATTCACAGAGTTGGTATGTGATATGGGAATAGTACAGAAGTGGGAATTGGTCAGTGCTGGGCAGCCTGCCTTGTGGGTAACTGTGGGCAGCCCTGGTCCTCTGTTCTGAGATTGGAAGCTCTGTGTCTTCCTTTCTCCAGGGGGCATCATGTCCGGGCAAATTGATTTCCATTCACTCAACTCACAGAACTCATACTGATAAGCCAGAGTGCTGATTTATTAATATACAATGAGACACACTTGCATAGAGGACTGAATGGTTGTGGCAGCTGGACAGCACATGTGCTTCTCGCTCCTTGGTAAGCAATTCAAGCCTGAAAGTGAGTAAGCAAGGGAAGAGACCAACACGATAGAGGCCCTGGTGAGAGTTTACCATCAGGCTGTGGTAACCTGACCCCATCCTTTTCTCTAAGCTCTGCCTACCAAGCAACCCGTGTATTCAGGTCAGTGGGTCAGGATGCATTTGTTGAGGGTGCTCAAACTCTTGCTTTCACTCTCGACCCAGAGGGGATGCTCCCCAGTGGTATTCATTACAATCTGGCTTTCCATGTAGCAGATTTCATGCCGTGGAGAACATGGCGTGGAGGTCACCTTAGGCTGTCTGCCTCAGATGACAGATATTTATTAAGCCCTGATCATGAGCTGGGGGTGGGCTATGTGTTGCTGGGGGGCCAGAGGGACTGAGTCCTCTAGCAGTATATAAATAGAGGCTCATACAATATGGTGATTGACAAGGGAGCATAGGCACTGGATTTGATTGGAGCACATGGAGGGGCTGGGTCTTCAGGAAGCCCTGCCAGAAGAGGTGGAGGAATAGACCGGGAGTTTGGGATTGACATGTACTCACTGCTGTATTTAAAATAGATAACCAACAAGGACCTACTGTATAGCACAGGGAACTCTGTTCAATACTCTGTAACAACTTAAATGGGAAAAGAATCTGAAAAAGAATATATATATATAATACATATAATAAATATTATATATATATATAAAATATTCACTTTGCTGTACACCTGAAATGAAGCAACATTGTTCATAAACTGTGCGTGCATGTGCTCAGTACTCAGTCGTGTCTGACCCCTTTGTGACCCCATGGACTGTAGCCTGCCTGGCTCCTCTGTCCATGGGATTTTTCAGGCAAGAATACTGGAGTGGGTTGCCATTTCCTCCTCCAGGGGATCTTCCTTACCCAGGGATTGAACCCACGTCTCTCGTGTCTCCTGCATTGGCAGGCTGATTCTTTGCCACGAGGCCACCCTCAGTTCAGTTCAGTTCAGTTGCTCAGTCATGTCCTACTCTTTGCGACCCCATGAATCGCAGCACTCCAGGCCTCCCTGTCCATCACCAACTCCCAGAGTTCACTCAGACTCACGTCCATCGAGTCAGTGATGCCATCCAGCCATCTCATCCTCTGTCGTCCCCTTCTCCTCCTGCCCCCAGTCCCTCCCAGCATCAGAGTCTTTTCCAATGAGTCAACTCTTCACATGAGGTGGCCAAAGTACTGGAGTTTCAGCTTTAGCATCATTCCTTCCAAAGAAATCCCAGGGCTGATCTCCTTCAGAATGGACTGGTTGGATCTCCTTGCAGTCCAAGGGACTATCAAGAGTCTTCTCCAACATCACAGTTCAAAAGCATCAATTATTCGGTGCTCAGCCCCAGTATAAAATGAAAATTAAAAAAAAATACAGTAATGCATGCCCCCCCCAAAAGATGTGGTGTTGGAGTTGGATCTCCAAGAGTGAGTAAGAGTTAGCCAGGACCAAATCAAAGATACAAAACAAAGGAATGAAAAACTACCTGGCATGGGGAGTTGTATAACAGAATCATGGGTCAGGTCAAGGTATGTGTGAAAAGTGAGAGTGAAAGTTGTTCAGTCCTGTCTGACTCTTTGTGATCCTGTGGACTGTAGCCCACCAGGCTCCTCTGTCTATGGGATTCTCCAGGCAAGAATACTGGAGTGGGTGCCATTCCCTTTTCCAGGGGATCGTCCCAACCAGGGATCAAACCCAGGTCTTCTGCATTGCAGGCAGATTCTAAGTCTGAGCCCCCAGGGAAGCATATGTGTGTGTAAAAGTGGATTGGAATTAGAGTTCAAAATGCTGGGAGATGAGATGAAGTAGCTGACAAATCGTGAAGCCCTGTTTGCACTAACTAAGGGGTGAAGACTTCATCAGCCCTGCAGATGACAGAATCACTGCCATGTATCTCGCAGAGGAGGGCCCTGGTCAGAGTGGGGTTCTTTGGGGAGCTGGCTGTGTGGAGGTGTTGGCTGGAACTCCTGGAGTTTCCCTGCTCTCCTCTGCACATGTTCCAGAGGAGTCACTCCAGAGGGGAGAAGGGACTGCTTCTTGGCCTTGAGGACACAGCTCTGCCTGCCTCCCAGTAACTGCAGGCAGTACCAGAGGGAGGCATTTGCAAACCCAGCCGTGGAGTTTTCATGTTCACCTAAAAAATTTTCTTTGGCCATGTTCTGTGGTTTATGGGATCTTAGTTCCCTCACCAGGGATTGAACCCAGGCCCTCACCAGTGAAAGTGCAGTATCCTAACTGCTGGACTGTTGGGGGCCAGAGTGAGGTACTCCGCCTGTGACAAAGGTCATGAGGAAGGAGGCTCGACATACGCAAAGGCGGGATCGAGCCTCAGGAGTCCCCCTGGAAATCCTCGAGCGTCTACCCCCATAACCAGAGCCTGCCTACTTTACTACTTTGTGCTCTTACCTACACCTCTGACTTTACGGGGGGCTGTCCCCCACCACCTCTTTCGGAGAAGGAGTTAACCTAGAGCTCCAGTTTATAATAATTCCTGGGCGTGATAAGAGTGTTTTAACCTACAAACTCCTCTGAAGGTTCTCTAGCCTGCCTGACAGGCTCGTCCGGCCACATGTGATTGCTCACAGCCTCCCAACCGTGAGAGGCACAAGATGCTTTAAACCCTCTAAAAACGGGTTCTTTAGAGAAGTTAGAAAACTATTAGTATAAGTATAATGGGCTGATTAGAAATTGTATTGGTGAAGGGTTTTTCATTTGTTGAGCCAATGTTTGTTGCTAAGTCTCCACATCCCCTGCCCTTACACACATTAATGAATATATAGAAGAAATAAGTATTAACCTTTGATATTAATCACGTTAGACCTTAGGCTAAGTAAATTCTTTCCTTAACTAAAACCCACTACACCCTCACCCTGTAGGAATGTAACTTTACTTGGGTGGCGTCTGTTTTGAGAAAAATCAGCCCTGGAGAAATAAGTGTCCTGATTGACTGACCGCTGTCACAAGGAGAGGGTCGTAAATTGTCAGCAGGCCCCCCTGGCCAGAAGATGATGTAACACCCCTAAGACCTCTGTATACATTTGTATGAAGCACCTGACTTTGATAAAAGTCAGGACTGCTGACCCCGCATGACTTTTGCATAACATCTCAGTGTATAAAAGTAGACCATGGAAAATAAAGAATTGGGATCAGTTTCTCGAAATACTGGTCTCCCCATGTCGCTCTCTCTCTCACTCTGGCTGAGTCTCCATCTGGAGCGCGGAACCCACCATGCTTACTAATTATGCCTGGGCTTCTAAGGTCCGACCGGGGAGGCCTCAGTGTCTCCTCTCCTTCGGGAGAACGGAAGGACGCCTGCGGCCTACGTAAGTGGTGCAAACTTCTTGTCTTGAAGTTTTATTGGTCTCCCGCGTAAACCAAGCTACTCAGCCTCTTTTCTCCACTGAATTTTCCTACTGAGCTATCCTTATTCTATTACTCTTTATATCTTTAATTAATATCTAATTGAAGCTATTGTATCCTGATCCTCGCCTATGCCGTCTCTCCTTCGAATACCCTGGATCAGCCGGGGCTGGTCCCCGGCACTGGACCACCAGGTAATTCTCTCAAATTCACTTTCTTTTGGAGTATTAGAGTTCTCTGCTCTTGAGCACACTGTAGGCTGTTGACAGCTGCTACAGGTCAGATAAACAATGTGTGTGTTTGTGTTCCTGAGTGCACACACGTGACCGATCACAACTATGAGCTTAGCATTAACCAATCAATACCTGAGTTATTCTCTCCTCTCTGTTCCCTTATCATCTATTCCAGCCCTGAGGACATTGTATTCATAGCCTTCTTCTGTCTCCTCTACTTGACAGTGGGCAGAGACTGTCTTCATCATTTCACAGGTAAGTCCTGATTCTAGTAGCTTGTGGAACAACTGAGTAAATGGAAGAGCAGGTGTGTGTGCTTCCGTGCCTGGGCCTGGCCTGGAGCCGGCAGGCAGAGTGAAGGCAGCAGAGTGTGCCCCCGAGGCTACACCAGGCAGGATGCCAAGCGCATTCACTGATCTTAAGTGGGGGGTAAGGCCTTGGACTAGTGTATTAACTGTTTGAGAAGGATGCTGTGCTTTGAAAACTTGTGGCTTCTACAGGAAAGTGATGTGTCAAGAGGGCCCCAAGGTGGACCCTTAGTTGTCACCATTGGCTGAGCCTCGGAGCGTGGTTACTGGGCTCCCTGACTGCTGGACATTACAGATGTTGGAGATAGGATGGTAGGATGGGCTTCTCTGGTCCATGTTTTCCCATGGGAGCCTGTCCTTTCAAGGACAGAGCATGTGCTCATGTGACAGGCACTGGCAGGTCAATCCAGAAAGACTGCTGAAGCAGAAACAGCCTCAGGGACTTAGAGAGCAAGCTTATGATTGTTGGGGGGAAGGATAGGAGGAAGGGATAGTTGGGAAGTTTGGGATGGACATGTACACACTGCTATTTTTAAAATGGGTAACCAACAAGGACCTACTGCGTAGCATAGATAACTCTGCTCAATGTCATGTGGCAGTCTGGGTGGGAGAGGAGTTTGGGGAAGAATGGTTACATGTATATGTATGGCTGAGTCCCTTTTCAGTCCACCTGAAACTATCACAACATTGTTAATCAGTTATGTTGCTGCTGCTGCGGCTAAGTCGCTTCAGTTGTGTCCGACTCTGTGCGACCCCATAGACGGCAGCCCACGAGGTTCCCCTGTCCCTGGGATTCTCCAGGCAAGAACACTGGAGTGGGTTGCCATTTCCTTCTCCAATGCATGAAAGTAAAAAGTGAAAGTGAAGTCGCTCAGTCATGTCCGACTCTTAGCGACCCTATGGACTGTAGCCCACCAGGCTCCTCCATTCGTGGGATTTTCCAGGCAAGAGTACTTCAATACAAAATAAAAAGTTTTTTAAAAAAGTACCCTAAAAAAACCCCCAAAAGATTGCTGAAACAGTGTAGAAAAGAAAGAAAGAAAAAAATAAAGGAAAATAAAATGATATGTATGCATCTTAGGCATTTTAATTTGAAGTATATAAATGTGCATTTGTTTGCCAGTCCTTCGATGAAGGGTCAAAGGCCAGTCTTTGAATATGGGTCTGCTAACTGGAGTTCCCCTTCATCTTTCTTGCATTAACCACATCTATGATATATCAACTAAGAAGTCTAATTTGGGTTTTTTTTAAAAAATGGAACAAAAACTCCAAGCCCCATGCAAAACAACATGAGTGCAGAATTTTAGATTTTTGTGATTATTCTTGCTACCACTTCCCAGTCTGTTCCCCAACCCCAGTCCCTGTTAGGGGTTTCACTGTATCTTATTTAATAATACTTGCAATGCTATGTCTCATCAAGTCCCCCTAAAAGTGTTCAATGTTCTACTTAGAATCACCAATGTCCTTTTTATACTTACAGTTTATTACTTGGCATAATCTTTAATTTAGTTGCATTGTCAATAGTAGTAAGTACAATTGGCAGTAGGTTCGAAATCAAGAGATGCTGGGAGAGGGGGCCCAAGTATCCCCAGGAGCAGCCCAGTGTTCATTCACTGGTGCTCAGTAGGCTGTGGGTCCCCACTGGCAGAGGGGCCCTGTGGCAAAGTCTTTCCACTCCCAGATCCACAAGCCCTCCCATGTGGCACTCCCCTTCCATCTCTCCCTTTCTTTCTTTGGCTACCTGAACAATCAGGATCCCACATTGAAGATGGAGGCCCTGTGTCAGCCTGAGTCCCTAAATGACTGGGCAGTGCAGAGTTCCCATCCAACCTGCCAACTGGACTTGAAGAGAAAAAGAGTGAAGGCCCTAAGATGCTTGGGTCTGTCTGTTATAGCAGCTAGCACTGTCTCAACTCAAACACCGGGGTGCTGTTTGAACTTGTTGAAAAGAGGCCACCTGCAAACACTTTTTTAATGTTCTCCAGGGCTCGCGTGTTTTGGGTGTAGTAGTGTCTGTTGCTGATGTGGCTGTCATCAGACACCATATCCCTAGTCTATGGAAGCTCAAATGGCCAGTTCAACTATCTTTGCCACAACAGGGCGCAGTGAAAAATGATGCTGGGGGAATGGGCTGCTGCTGCTGCTGCTAAGTCGCTTCAGTCGTGTCTGAGCCCAGCTCAAATTCCAGCCTTGCTATTTTCCAGCTATATTACCTTAAACAAATTAATTCCTCTGCTTCATGGTTCCTTGTGTGTGTGTGTTAGTCACTCAGTTGTGTCCGACTCTTTGTGAACCCATGGACTGTAGCCTGCCAGGATCCTCTGTCCATGGGACTTCCCACGGAAGGATACCGGAGTGGGTTGCCAGTTCTTTCTCCAGGGATCTTCCTGACCCAGGGATCGAACCCAGGTTTCCTACAAATTAATTTCTCTGCTTTGTGGTTCCTTAGATAAGGCCTAATAATAAATTCCTGAAGAGGCATAATAATACATACCTTGGAGAGTTGTTGCGAGGATTAAATGAAAGTGACCAAGTCTGGTATGTAGTGGGGGATCCAGGAAGGGCATTTTGTAAATCATTCACTCATTTGATAAAGTTTTAATGGAAACCTATGCTGTGCCCCAAACTCTTTGAGAAACGGAAGATGCAGGAGATGTCTCTACACTTAGGGCATGGCCTCTAACAGGGAAATGTGGCTGACAAACCGGAAGTGGCCCTGGGACGTGTGCTGGGGCAGCGGGCTGTACTCAGAGCAGCTGTGAGAAATCTGCCCTGTGGCCAGAGGGAGGCTTCCTGTGGAGGGTGCTAAGGAGGACTAGCGGGAGGGCCCCCAAAGGAGAGGAAGCCAGGTGACGACTCAGCATGGGGCTCCTCTGGACTTCTGGTTCCTTTTGCTGCCTGTTGCTGGGGACACTAGAGTGATGAAGACACTGGAAGAGAGTGCGGGTACCGGATGGCCACACTGAAAGCTGTGCACTTGAAAGGGTCCCGTATGACCAGCCAGGAGCAGGTCATGGCAGCAGGTGCCATGACAGTATCTGCCACCCAGCCGGGGCCAGGGAGAACGCTTGCCATGAGGGGATGGGGTGGGGGGAGCTTCATTCTGGAGCCTGCGCAGGGATTTAACTGTATTCACCAGGCAGCCGGCTCTTTCATTGCCAAGATATATGGAGCACGGCCCCAGGTCTCTGGCCTTGGTGGTACATGTGTGCTGTCATTTCAGTCGTGTCTGACTCTTCGTGACCCTGTGGACTGTAGCCTGCCAGGCTCTACTATCCATGGGATTCTCCAGGTGAGAATACTGGAGTGGGTTGTCATGCCCTCCTCCAGAGGATCTTCTGAACCCAGGGATTGAACTTGTGTCTCTTACATCTTCTGCATTGGCAGGCGGGTTCCTTACCACTAGAGCCACCTGGGAAGCCCTGGCCTTGGTGGAGGCATTAAGAAAGATGCTGGTGACACAAAGGGATGCTCATGTATCAGCAGGTCTCCAGTTTGGCTGCCACTTCCAATGGAATCCTTTACGAGACAGCCTCCACCTCAGGGACACCCAAGCAGCTGGCATTTTCAGCCAGGAGGCCAGAACAGCTTCTCCGTGGACCTACTGTGAGCAGTGTTATCCCTGTATGAGAGCCACTGCAATCCTCTGCCAAGAGGCTCCTTGTTGGTGACAGGCCAGCAGTGCCCCTCTCCTTCAGACTCTCCACACATCCCCTTTGTGTTCAGTGTTTTCCAGGTTAATTACTCCTATTATTATCCTCACTGTAGTCTATAATTAGGCACACCGTGCAATTATATCATCCATTCTGCATTACTGATGTACGACCTGCCAGCCACAGATGATGATTAATTATTACCCCATTGGATTGTGATGCACACACACACGTTGCACTTATGGTCTGGATGCCAGTGTGGCTAGCTAATGTCTCGGGCTCCCTCTGGGGTCTGGGCCAGCTGCATTGTTGGAGGGCCAACCTGTGCATGTGAGTGGGCCGGCCTGCTGGGGGCAGGTCTCCTTGGATGACATCAGAAGTGGGAACATCTTCAGCCAAACGGGGAAGGGGAATATGGCCCCCAGCCTTCCCATCCTGACCTTTTGCCCCTGGGCAGACCTTGCTTCCCTCAGAAATCTGGCCACACTCTCCCCCAACTCTGAAGGCCCTCAGCACCCGTGCTTCAACTGGCTTAGGAACATAAAGGATGCCGTCACCTTCTTTTGAGGTATCTGCTCTGTGGTCAGCTGTTGCATGCTGTCTCATTTGATTGCCAACAATCCTACAAGGAAGATCTTATGATTCCCATTTTATAGATGAGGAAGCTGAGGCTCAGAGACATGTACTAACCTGCTAAGGTACTATAGAGATGAGATTTGCACCCTAGTTTGCTTTACTTTGAAGTTTACACCTTCTCATGGGCTTCTCAGGTGGCATTAGTGGTAAAGGACTCGCCCGCCAATGCAGGAGATGTAAGAGATGCAGATTCTACCCCTGGATTGGGAAGATCTCCTGGAGGAGAAAATGGCAACCCACTCCAGTATTCTTGCCTGAAAAATCCCATGGACAGAGGAGCCTGGCGGGCTACAGTCCATGGAGTTGCAAAGAATCAAACATGACTGAGCAACTTAGTATGCACACACACACATTACACCTTCTCAGCATAAAGAAAGGAACCTCGTTTTATCAGTAATACAGTGAGGTGGGTGTTTGAACAAAACCAGAGGCTGAAGGAAAGAGTTAAGGGAGGATTGTGTGCATTAGGTGCCTGGGAGTGGGGAGACGAAGGCACACAGGCAGCAGGGCCTCTGGGACCCCTGGAGCCACAGAGTGTGTGAGTGGCTGCAGCTCTTAGGGAAGGTGGGTTGGCTGTCTCCTGGCATGTGTGTGGCTGTTCCCACCCTGCACAGCCGGGCGGCTGAGCGGGTGGCGCCAGATGGAGTGAGGTAGACCCAGGAGCTGGCTCACCACTGTGTCTCCTAGATGTCATGGGGCTTCTGTAGGGGAGATGGTGATAGGCTCTGGCCCCACCACTCAGACTGTGTGTGTCCTCCAATACACATGGTGTCTCGGAGTGGATGGGGTGGGGGTGACCTGTTACTGGGGACTTCTGGCTTTTGAAAGGTCCACGGGGAAGGCAGAACCCATTGCATACATCTCCCCATATCTTGCTCTGCGTGTCCCCTTTGCCTCTTCCACACAAATCTGGGTGAAATCAAGGTAAAATGGTAATAACATCTTCCCTGGTGACTCAGACAATAAAGAATCTGCTTGCAATGCAGGAGACCTGGGTTTGATTCCTGGGTGGGGAAGATTCCCTGGAGGAAGAAATGGCATTCTTGCCTAGAAAATTCCATGGACAGAGCAGCTTGGCCTTCAATAGTCTATGGGGTTGCACAGAGTTGGACACGACTGAAGTGACTTAGCAGCAGCAGCAGCTTGATGCTTTGACATCTTGGGCGCCCCCTGGCTGCGGGGAGACCGCCCCTCCCAGGGCTGGCTGATTCCTAGAGATAATAGAACAACGTGCCTCTGAATGCACTTTCATGTACAAACCAACCAAGCCCAAGTTCATACCACAAACACCTCTTTTATCTAGCTTTCACCCACTGAGCCAATATTCCCCTGTCCTCAGCCCAGGGCCAGGTACCAGACAACAAGAGACCACACTATAGCTCAGCACATGCTGACATTATACAAGCTAGCCAGTCATCAGCAGTCACTCCTGGCCTCCTCCATGAAATACACAGTTGGGACTGTGTCCTAGGCTTTCCCCTCCTGAACAACCCTGGTGCTTCCCTGAGTGGTCCTGCATGCTTGCCATGCCTCTCATTTCTGGGGAAACTGTGAGTAACAGTGAAATCTTTCCACGGTATTAGGCTCTCTGCATCATCACTCAGTCTTCTCAAGAAGTTAAAATCCCACAGGTAGACTTCCCTGGTGGTCCAGTGGTTAAGAATCTGCCTATCAATGCAGAGGACATGGGTCCATACCTGGTCCGGGAAAATTTCATATGCCTCGGAGCAACTAAGCCCGTGCACCACAACTACTTAGCCCCAGCACCTAAAGCCTGTGCTCTGCAACAAGAGGCCACCGCAGTGAGTAGCCTGTGTACCGCAAGTAAAGAGCAGCACCTGCTTGCTGCAACTTGAGAAAGCCTGCTTGCAGCAATGAAGACCCAGCTCAGCCAAAAATAAAAATAAAAATAAATAAAAAAAATTAAAAATCCTACAGGTACATTTTAATACAGCTACCCCCGGGGCAGGTCCTGCTTTGTGAGCCCCAAAGGAGCCCTGCCTGGAGTCTTAGTGGTGCTGGTCACACTTTGGGGATGACTGATGGGGATTGTCCCTTTGGGCTGATGTCACAACTTCTAAGTAGGGAATGGGATGACAGTTCTTAGCCCTTTCGAGTCTCTTTGAAGAGTCCTATTTACACACCCGGTTCTGTGTATATTTTTCAAGAGGTTTGGGGCCACCAGATTAGGACCTCCCAGGGTTGGAATGGAGGTTCCTGGGAGCTGCTTTGGGTGGGGAGACAAGAAAGGAGGAGAAGCCAGAGTGAGTGAAAGTGCAGGAGGACAGAGTGTTTCTCAAGCATGAACCTGGGAAGCAGAGCCCTCTCTGATGCCTCAGTTTGCTCATCTGTTAAATAGGGCTCAGGGCATTGGCTTCCTTTCTATCATGAGATTTGAGCAAGGAGGGCTCTGAACATGGATGTGGGGGCTCTTTAGAAAAGCCTGAAATGTAGTCCTGCTCATGACCAGATATCTTGTGATAGGATGCCTGGGGAAAGCCAGGGACAGCCTCCCCCATGGCTCAGTTGTAAAAAGTCTGCCTGCTGTGCAAGAGACGTAGGTTCGATCCCCTGGGTAGGGAAGATCCCCTGGAGGAGGGCATGGCGACCCACTCCTGGGTCGCCATGGGAAATCCCATGGGCAGTGGAGCCTAGCGGGCTACAGTCTATGGGGTCGCAGAGAGTTGGACACGACTGAGCACACACAGGGACAGCCTCAGGGATATGGGAGGAGGTGGGAATCTTCAGTCAGGCTGAGGGATGATCTGTCTTTGCAGGGTTCAGTGACTTGTTCTGGTTCTCCACAGACCTAGCCATTTGATTAAAGTCAAACTATTTTCCCATGGCATCATTTCCAAAGAGAGGATGAGGAAATTAAAAATTGCCATAATGATAATAACGATAAGCCCAATATAAATACACAAAAAGCATAAACCGTGGTGGATCGTGGAAGCTCCAGGCTCCTTCCAGGGCCCAGAGGGAAGGGCCATGGCTGCTGGCTGACCTTGGGGGATGGTGCTGATGTAGGTGCGGAAGCGGAGAGGAATTTCCTGTGGCTTCTGTGGGGGTCCTGGTCTCTGAGAGTCTGGAGGTTGGAATAGGTACAAGGCTGGCCTGATAGCCTGGCGGGGGACTTAAATCTTGGTTCCCCCTCTGATGAAAATAACTGGAGGGACCAGGCACTCAGCAGTTTATTCTTAACAGTTGGGGGGACATGAAATACTTCCTTCAGGATGGAAAAACCCAGACACTCTTTCCCCTCATTCATTCATTCCCTTCCCATCTCCTTCCCTCTCTCCCTTCCTTTCTTCCTTTCTCCCTCTCCCTCCCCACTTCCGTCTTCCCTGCCTCTTCCCTTCTCTCCCTGCCTCTCCCCTTCTCTCCACCTTCCTTTGAACTAATAACACAACCCAGCCTCAGGTTTTTGGTACACAGAAATGAATGAGGCCCCGAGTTTGCCCTTGAAGAGTTTTCTTGGGTGTCTTAGGTCTGCAGAGAATTATTAAAAAAACACTGTCCTGCAGAAAAAACACGAAGCTTCTTCTATCTGATTGGAAGGATCTCACTATCTTATGAAATCCCACGGCTGCTGCAAATTCCTGTCCCTCTTACAGGCTCTGGGGAAATCAGATCAGTGGACAGGTCAGTGCTTTGGAATTGTCCTGAAAGCTCATGTCTCCTGGCAGTGCAGACACCAAGAAGGGGCATTTATGTACCTGGCTTCCTGGAAGTGGCAGCCCCTGAGCTGAGTCCTCTGGAAGGTTCCTGATGGCCCTGGCTCTGCCCCTCTGATGACCCTCCTGGTCCCCATGGAGAGCACCTCGTGCTTCCCCAAGTCCCCTGTCTCTAGCTGCGCCCCTTTCCTGTGCTCTGCAATGAGTGGCTATCTAATAGCCTCCTGGATAACACTGCACATGATGGATGCTTATCAGTGTACCAGGCACTGCGCTCTGATGACCAGAGTCATTGCATTTAATCTTCATCATCCTATAAGGCGATCTCTCCAACAGTGAGGGAGCACAGCTTGGAGCAACCCACCCAAAATGACCCCACAGCTCTGGCTGCCCAATAGCCCCAGATAACCCAGACCCAACTGGTGGGAAATTCCACTTACGCTTTGCCTGGGAAATCCCATGGACAGAGGAGCCTGGCAGGCTACAGTCCATGGGGTTGCAAAGAGTTGGGCATGACTGAGCTACTAAATAATAACAATATAGGCTGGAGTCATAGTTTTAGGGAGGAAGACCGCAGGGGTGAGGTGCCCTTCCCATCACCTCACATCAAAGGTACATGTTAGCAATGCAATGTGTCACTATTGACGCTGACCCTGGTCACCTGAGGCAGCAGTGTTTGCCAGGTTTGTTCACTGGACTCTTGCTTTTTTCTCCTCACTATCTGAATTCTACTTTTTGGAAGGGGGTCACTAAGAACAGCTCACATTCAAGGGGCAGGGCAGGAGGGAATTGAATTGCATCTCTTGGGGGTGAGATAATCTACACAATTATGTGGGGTTTTGTATGGGAGACTTGTCTTTTCTCATTCATTCATTCATTCCCTTATTAATTCATCATTTATATATGTCAGTATGGAGTCATGGGAGTTTATTTCATACTTTGCATTATAATCCAATACGATGTTGTTCATTTGGGTCTCATGTTGTTCTAGCTTTGGACTTTGGGAGCTCCTTCAGGTCGACTCCTTTGCCCGTTTAACAGGTTCTCATCTCTTTGTTTTTTGAGCAGTTTTTACTTCCTGTATCTACAAGATGCTATCGGCTCCTCTGTATGCTCCCTGACCCTGCCCAAGAATCAGCAATTTCTCCAGGAGTCCTGGAGTGCTTTGATTGGAGAATTGTTATCAGAAAGAAAGGTCTGGGTGCTCTGGGTGCTCACTGACACTGGGTCAAGGATCTTTGAAAAATGCAAAATGAGACACCTGCCTTTTTACTTGGAATAAAGTATGCACACTTTACCAAAGTTACCTGGGTCTTGGTCACCTCTTCAGTCTTGTTTTGAGCCACTGTGCTGCTATGATGAGCCCATTTCTGCTCATCAGATGGACTTTTAGACTCACTGTAATCTTCTCTGGTCTTTGCCTGGTTGACTCCAGGTCCCAGAGAAATGCCCCTGGATTCTCGCCCTTACCTGCCTTGCTCGCCATGGTCTTCCAGCCTTAGTAAAGCCTCTGGTACCTGGCAGAACTGAACAGTGAGGTGGGGAGAGAGTGATGACCTCCAAGCCTTTGTACAGTCATCTGCATGAGGCAGTCTTTGATGGAAAGCCTGTCCATCCATAGAAAGCTTTATTTTTCTAGCTCAAAGGTGTATGAAACCCTTCTGATTTCTTATGACCCACGAAACTGTCATTCCCACTTTAGCTGCTTGGAGCTTCTTCTTCTTCTTTTTTTAATTCTATTGGAGTATACTTGATTTACAATGTTGTGTTACTTTCTGCTGTACAGCTAGGTGAATCAGTCACACACATATCTAGTCTTTTTTTTTTTTTTAATTATTTTCCCATATAGATCATTATAGAGCATAGAGCAGAGTTTGGTCCTAGTTTTTATTTACTCTGTGATAGGTCCTAGCTTTTATGTCTTTTGTGATAGGTCCTAGTTTTTATTTATTTACTTTAGCCCTACCATGGGCCAAAGTAGGGCATCTTATTTCCCCAACCAGGGATTGAACCCACGCCCCCTGCAGTGGAAGCACTGAGCCTTAACCACTGGACCACCAGGGAAGGCCCACTCCTGGAGATTTTTTCAAATGTCTGCATGAAAGCACAGACATGTGGAGCTGTATATAGCTGGCAAACACTCCTTTCTTGCTCCCAGGTGAGCTCCTGGAAGCTGCCTACCATGACTTGTGCATCTCAGCTCTTCAGTTAAAGGCTCTCAGTAGGTAATTTATCAAGTGGATCTGGGATGGCCATTTGAGCTTCCCCCACCATCTTCAGCATAAGCCTCCCTAGAAAAGGATGAGCAGGTCACCAGGAGAGCCATTTGCAGTCCTCAGATAGGGCTTGGAAAGCTATGGCAAAGGTGATTTCCCACCTGCTTTCTCCTTTCCCTTCTTTGGTAGAGAAAGCTGGAAGGTGGAAAGGTCACTTCTAGTAAAGCTTTCAGATATTTCAGAGGCTATAAAGGAGGGTCCCGTCATCCCCAGTCTTATATTAAAATCTCCTTGATGTCTGTGTCTTCTTTTTTTTTCCATCTCTGAAAATCAATAATATCGAAGAAGTGAGAGATCAAAGTTTTTCAAATGGTGGGCGAGAAGTGTCTGGGACTGGGAATGGAGGTGGAAGGAAAGTTCCCATTAAATTCACCCCTGGATGATGCTTCCAGAGGCACCAAGTTACCCGGGCTCCTCTCTCCATCCCCCCTTTTCTCCACACCTCCCTCTCTCTTCCATAAACAAAGTCACAGCCTCCAACAACATCTTGTAAAGCACATTATAAAATGCTTCTAATAAATCCCTAACAGCCTTGGCCATAACCAGCTGAAAGAAAGGTGATTATGACACGAAAGTGTCAGGTTAGAACAACAAATTGGGCTACACGAGCAGGGATTTATTCATCTTTGTAAGTGTGCTATAAAAGTCCATATAATTTCACAAATAAATATGAACATTGCTTAGAAAATGGCTCCTGGATTTAGAGCCCCAGGACTGCAGGCTGGAACACATTAGCGCCAGTGGTGCAGTTTCAGATATGGGGCAAATCAACCCAGGGACTGCCAAGCAGATGGCCTCAGTGTACCCCGGTCCCTGCTCAAATGTGTGGGACATCTGAGGCTGGGGTAGCAGGAGAACTGGGCAGCTCCAGGGATCCAGGACTAGACGTGGAGGCCAAATGGGGCCTGGTGGGCCCGAGGATCCTCAAGACGGTCTGTGAGGCCTTGGATGAGCAGGAAGATCAAGGAGGAAGGCAGTTACTACTCTGGGTAGGTGAGTTGGGAGATGTTAGGGTCAGGGAGACTAGCAACCCTGGAAGCAGGGTGACCAGCCTCCAAGTTTGCTGGCACTGAGGGGTTTCCCAGGATGCTGGACTTTCAGTTTTAAAACTGGGACAGTTGGTCACCCAGCGATCCTGAGGGCTGCTTTATCACATACTGCCTCCTGCTGATGCCCAAGAAACTGGAGAGTAAGGAAAGAGGAGGCAGGGCTTCAGAGAGGATGGAGTTAGATTTATATCAGTGTTTTTCAACTCTGGCTGCACTTGAAGTGACTTTAAGAAGCATTAATTTCCAGGCACAGAAAAAGATGTTCAACATCACTAACCATCAGGAAATGCAAATCAAAACCATGTGAGATATCATCTCCCACCTGTCAAAATGGTTATTGTTAAAAAGAACACAAATAACAAAAGTTGGTGAGGATGTGGAGAAAAGGGAACCCTCATACACTGTTCCCTGGAGAATGAAATGGTAACCCACTCCAGTATTCTTACCTGGAGAATCCCATGGACAGAGGATCCCGGCAGGCTACAGTCCACGGGGTAACACAGAGTCAGATACGGCTGAGTGACTGAGCACATATGCTGTCGGTAAGAATGTAAATTGGTGCAGCCACTGTGGAAAACAGTATGGAGGTTTCTCAAAAAATTAAAAATAGAACTACTTTATGACACAGCAGTTTCTCTGCTGGGAATATACTGGAAAACCCCAAAACACTAATTCAAAAAGATACATGCATTCCAATGTTCATGGAAGCATTGTTTACAATTGCCAAGATGTGGAAGCAACCTAAGTGTCCATCAACAGATAAATGGATAAAGCAACTTCGGTATACATATATATATATATATATTTCTTCGGTATATATATATATATATATATATATATATATATATATAAGAAACATATATATACATATACACACACACACACAATAGGATGCCACTCACTATAAAAATGAAATATTGTGCTATTTGCAACAACATGGATGGATTTGGAGGATATTATGCTAAAGTGAAATAAGTCAGAGGAAGGCAAATATTGTATGATATCACTTATATGTGGAATCTAAAAATCTAAAACATACAATAAGCTAGTGAATATAACAAAAAAGAAACAGACTCACAGATATAGAGAACAAGTTAGCAGTTACCTATGGGGAGAGGGAAGTAGGGAGGGGCAGTATAAGGTTAAAGGATTAAGAGATACAGACTATTAGGTATAAAATAAGCTACAAGAATATATTATATAGTACAGGGAATATAGCCAATATTTTATAATAACTGTGAATGGAGTATAACTTTAAAAATTGTGAATCATTATATTGTACAACCATAACTTATATAATATTGTGCACCAACTATACTTTGATTTTTTAAAAAAAGGAGAAAAAAACCCTATTAATTTCTAGCCCCATCTCAGATCACAAAACTGGAATCTCTGTGGATAGGGTCCTGGCACTGGCACTATTTCAGGGCTCTCCAGGAGATTCAGAGGCAAGGAAGATGTCTTTTCCAGCCCATCCAAAGCCACGAGTTGACTGCACCTTCTCAGTGCCTTATGGGAGCTGTCCTTTGATCCATTTATTCTCTTTTCCCTTGCTGCCATCACCAATCCCCAAATCCACTTAAATACCAAATCAGATGGGCTCAGACCAACCATATTGTTAACTCAGTCATGAATCCACCAGGAACACCAACTCACACTTTCCCATCTGATTCTTTTCTCTTGTCAATGCAGCCCAGATAGGAAATGATGACCTGCATTTTCAAACCAAAGAGGTTACAAATAGGAAAGTTCAACCTAAAAAAGCATTCTCTTTTATAACTAAGGTAAAAATGTTGTCATGAACTTTGGTAGAACATGTATGTCCCGGCCTCGCTCCACACCCGGTGACTGGGGTAGTAAACTTGGAGCTTACTCGTCGTTTCACTCGGTTGACCGGCAGGGCACACAGGCTTTAAATTTAAACCCAATATGTCTTCCTGTACCCTTGCAATTTTGCTTTTGGGCAGTCTGATTGCATGGTATGGAAATTTGGATTGTGAGTGCTAGTAAGAGGGTGGGTCACAGCTCCCAGAGGAGGGAGTTTGGTCCCCATGGAAACCGGACTTGGGTGCACAAAGATCTCAGCTCATGTCCTGCATCCACCCTGAAATATCCTCTCATCTGCTCTTTCAGGCTACCATTCTCTGAGCTCCAGCACTTACTGTCTGTGGCCCAAATTCTGTCCTGACCTTTGTAACAATGGTGTCTTAATCACTCAGTGCTCTGACCTCTTATAAAGCAATTAGTGTCCAGAGCCTATCTGATGCTGACTTGCATGGCCCTCTCTCTATGAGTGTGGTAAGTACACAGAGATGTAGAATCAGAGTTTGGGTCTTGGTCCCATTCCACTTCATGACTTTCCAGCTTGGACAAATTGCTTAACCCCTTTGATCCTTAGTATCCTTCTCTGTATAATGGGAAGAATGGAACTGTGAACACATATAGTGTGTGATGCCATGTATACAATGTCCAGCACATATTTGATATTCATTGTGCTTGTTACTTGTCTCTCCAACTTCCTTCTGTTCCCTCTTATCATTGTTAAGACAATCTACGTGAAGACCTCATGCAAGGTACCATACTCATACTCAGGACTATTCTAGTTGTTACTCTGATTTCTATTAGACCTTTACTCTCTCAGGTTTCATCTAGAGACTAGAACCATGTACCCTTCTGTGTTAGACCATGAAGCACATCTCCTGCTTTGCCTCAGACCTCACCACGGGAGTATCAGATATCAACTGTTATCCATTTTCTCCACCCTACTAAGGCCTCGTGGGGCCTTGTTCAAGTTTGCCCTTCCAGGAAGGAAGCCTGGGATTTTGTGATCTTGGAGCTGGGGAGGAAAGGAGTACTTTTAGATTCCCTATGGAAGTCTATCCTGACCCTGGGGGACAACTCACTTCCAGCTGTCTGAGTTTGCTCAGGGCATCTGCCCTTGACTCTGCTGTCTAAGCCAAAGGGTTCTCCTCCCTTAGAACCCACTCTTCTGCTAGGAACCACGCCTATCCCTGTCTCCTCGGAACTGGCCCCTAACCCTGCAACTTCCCTGATGTCCCTTGCACTTACCATCTGTGATGCTTGCATCCTGGTCCCCTGGCTGGAAATCCTTTACTGGTCTTTCCATCTCTACCCTACCCTGCTCTGTGCTGGGAGGGTGACCTACCTGATCCCCTTCCCTTTGGCTTCAGGTTGGGTTTAGCCAATGGGATGAACCAACAGAAGATGTAAGAGTGGGAGGAGAGTGAGCTAGGAGTATGTGTTCCCTGTGGGGTTGCCTCCAGTTGTTGCAGATTTTGTTAAGAGGACCTTCTCACACAGTGGTCCTTTCTGCTTTCTCAGTGTCTCCTTCCCCAACCTCTTCAGGTCTAGGGAAGTGATACATGTTATCCCTTGTGGTTTTTCCTAATCCCTTCCCACATATTTTAAAACAGTACTCTCATTAAACTCTCCTCAATTATCCAGCTTGAGTGTGCCATCTGTTTCCTGCTGAGACCCCCAACTAATATGGCTTCTGATGGTACAGATCTAATTTAACACTTTAGTATATATCGTTTTATGTCATCCTTCAGCTGTTTATCGCATGCACATCAGGGTCAGGGTCTAAAGGGAAGAGTTGACTATCACCTAGCTTTTTAGGTGTCCCCAGACTTGGCATAGTGCTGGCCTCATGCTGGGCATGATGCAAATGCTCACAGATGCTTGAGAGAAAGACTGCCGTGTATGGGGGCTTCCAATTCTCTTCAGTCTTTTCCCTAGGTTTGTGAGCCGAGTGGCTGCCTCAAAATTTCCTGGATTTGGAAATCAAAACTCACACATTGGACAGAAGTAGGCACTGGACCAAGATCCTCTGTGGTTTGGAAGTGCAGGCAGGCCAAATGTCATATCCAGGGAGCACCAGGGTCAGCCCTGGGTGATGAAGCACTGTCTGGGGAGCTTGGCAGGGCAGGAAATGCCATTGCATCTCCTGGTGAACAGGTAGAAAGAGCTGGTGATGGAGGGTCTGGTGGCAGGTACACACAGAGGAGTTATCATGAGGTTAGAAATCACCTGAATGATAAGGGATGTTAGGATCTTCTTGTCCTGTGTTGTCCAATATGGTGGCCACTTGACACATACGTACACAAAGATATGGAATCAGAGGTTGGGTCCCCGTCCCATTCCACGTTCCATGTACTCTGAGTACGTGAATGTGGCTGACATGTGCTGTGGGTATAAAATACATTCTGGGTTTTAAACTTTGTAAAAAAAATGTAAAATGTTCTCATTAAAAATTTTTATATTTACTACACATCTAAGTTGGATTCAATGATATAACTTCTTAGAATTAATTTCATACATTTCTTTTTAATATTTCAATGTAGCTACTAGAAATTTTAAAATTATATATGCATCTCACATTATATTTCTATTGGGCAGCACGAGCTTGGTCCACACCTCTTATTTTATAGATGAGGCGACAGAGGCTCAGAGAAGGGAACAGAGTTTCCGAGGCCACGTACCCAATGGGGATCAAACAGGGAGAGCTGGGAGGGTTACGGGATGGAGAGTGACCTGACTTTGAAAGTTGAAAGCAGTGGTCCAGTTGTGGCCTGGGTCTGGGACCATGGAATGGGGGCTTCCCTAGTGGTGCTAGTGGTAAAGAATCCACCTGTCAATTCCCTGGGTCGGGAAGATACCCTGGAGGAGAAAATGGCAACCCACTCCAATAGTTTTGCCTGGTGAATCCCATGGACAGAGACGCCTGGTGGGCTACAGTTCTATAGCATCACAAAGACTTGGACGTGACTGAGTGCTTTCGCGTGCACACACATACACAGAATGGAGGCCTAGCACATTTTGCTGAGGCAGCTGCGCGCTCTGGCCAGGGAAGTCCATCTCCCTGGAGGAGTGTCTCTGTGGTGGGCTGTCAGTTTTGTAGAGCAGTGAGGGGTCTTCTCTACCCATGGCCTTGGCCCTGGGCAGTCTAGACAGGATTTGACAAAAGAACTTCAAGGCAGTTGAGAGAGAGTGTTCCCACAAGTAGTCACCACTGAGTCACCTGTGTTGAACAAGGCTGCCCAATCATCAGGGGGACGCCTGAAAGCTACAGGACTCAGCAACATTCGAGCTGATTCTTGAGTGTGTCCTCTGTACCCAGACCAAGAAAAGGAAAAGACACAGTTCCTGGGCTCTGTGACTTACAGTCTGGCACAAGACAGCCCATTATCCATGAAGCAACTCCAGAACAACGCCAGACAGCAAAGGCGAAATCCCGAGTGGGTAGCCCAGACAGCAACTGAGATGTGGCAGGGGCTGTGGAGAAGGAAATGGCACCAGTATTCTTGCCTGGAGAATCCCGTGGACCAGGGAGCCTGGTGGGTTGCTGTTCATGGGGTCACACAGAGTTGGACACGACTGAAGCGACTTGGCATGCATGCATGCATACATACGTTGGAAAAGGAAATGGCAACCCATTCCAGTATTCTTGCCTGGAGAATCCCAGGGACCGGGGAGCTTGGTAGGCTGCCGTTTATGGGGTTGCACAGAGTCGGACACCACTGAAGCAACTTACCAGCAGCAGAGGCTGTGGTCACAAAGATGGCTTGCTATATAGCGGGAAACCTGGCCTGAAGCCCTCGTGTAGCCTGAGATCTGCTGCTAACCATCCAGTGATTTGGGTAGATCACTGTCTCTCTCCCATCTCATTGTCCTCATTTGCACAATGGGATAACACCGGCCAGGTGGTTCCCATCCTGCTGACGTGGCAGGTGGGACAGGAGTGCCACACATGTGACCAGGAAGGGGTGTCACTTAGGCCTGAGGTTTCAGGCTTGCTCTGGGGGGGTGGGGGGGATAGTGGGAGCAGCTAAAGGATGCCTGAGAGGGAGGCTGGCTGTATCATTTATCTTCTAAAATGGAGCACTTCTAGGGGTGAAAGGGGATGCTATTAATATTAAAATTAGGACAAGAGATGGAGAGAAAGGTTACTCTATATAAATACGATGGATGGCACTCTACTGGGAAGAGGCCAAAAGGCACAGGTGAGACAAAGTCCAGTCTGGCTTAGGAGGCCAGCAGCTGGGGATCAGCTTTGAACTGGCAGATGGACGGCTGAGGGCAGAAGGTCAGGGTGAGTTAGGGGTCAAGGCAGGAAGGAATTTTGGGACAGCAGTGACTCAGACAGAAATGTGTAAATGTGTGCTCAGTTGTGTCTGACTCTTTGCGACCCTGTGGTCTGTAGCCCTCCCAGCTCCTCTGTCCATGGGATTCTCAGGCAAGAATATTGGAGTGGGTTGCCATTTCTTCTTCCAGGGGATCTTCCCAGCCCAGGGATGAAAACTGTATCTCTTGCGACTGGGGCGCTGGCAGGCGAGTTCTTTACCAACTGCTCCACCTGGGTGTCCTCAGTCAGACACACGCAAGATGCAAAAAGTGGGAGCGTGGTGTGGGATAACCCTGCAGCTCTGCACACGTACCTCCTGGGGTTATAGAGGACCTGAAGTGAGGATGTGGCAGGAGACATGAAGTCAGGGACCCAGCAAGGCCGGGCTGGTCTTATTGCTGACCACAGGTGAGCATTTTTGTGGGTGTCCTCCGCCTGATGATAGAGGAAAACCTGCTCCTTGGAACCCCACGAGGGAGTCTGAGAATATTGCCTGAGTTAGGCTGTGGTCGCTGGATGCAGGGTGCACGCCATCAAACTGCCGGGCTCTTGAGAGCCACCCTCCATCCCCCAGGCCTCCAGCCCTGCCCACCCCCCCGACTCCAACAATGGGCCCTGTTGAGCCAGTGGGGTTCTGGGCAGCAGGAAGTCTTTGGTCCAAGCCCCACATATGAAGAGCGCCTTGGAAGAGGTGCCCCCGTGACCTTCAGTGGGGTGCTCAAAGGGGCCCATTCTTCCTGGCTGTGGGGCTTGGGTGGGAGGGAACGGCACTGTGGCTTTGACCCCAGAGAGACATGACTGGCCCAGTGTTCCCCTTTTGCCCTGCAGCTCTCTTGGTTCTATCTACTGACCTCATGGGATTGGCCTTTGAGTCTGTCTTGGCTGCAGTGCGTGGCCAGAGAGACGGGGCCTTTCTTCCCTCCCTGCAGCCCTGGCTGGTGGAATCTGGCTCTGGTAGGTGCTGAATCCTGCCGCCCACCCTCCACCTCACCCTGGCTGCCTTCCTGCATGTACCCAGCACCCTCTTCTTCTGCTCATCATCCCCACAGCCTCTTATAGGGCCCTGCAGAGATTTCAGGAAAAACACCCCCCAGCCTCCTGCCAGGGAGCGTGGTAAAAGCCTCTCTTCTTCCCAGGCCCTGGGGACTGGGTTGGTGTGCTCTTCTATTCTTTGGTGGCCAACTGCCCCCCCAGCTCCCCAACTCGGTTCTGTGGGATTCACCCTCACATGCTCCATTAGCAACAGATGCCATCACAGGCATCGAGGGACCCGTTTACGCGTGGAGGGAGCGATGGGTGTCCTCCTAGGAAGATTCCCAAGTAGAATCTTTTAGTCCTTCTCGGCTGTCTTTAAATACACCCAGAGGGCTTGTTGTTTAGAGCTTTTTCTGAGATGAAGGATCATAAACTCAGTGAAGTCACACAGCTTCCAGAGGCTTTTGGTAGATCTTCGGGGCACTGGTCTGCTCTGACATGAAAGGTAGGCAGGTCCAGGCTTATTTTTCTTACAGTGTCCTCTTCCTTTACTTAGATGGTCCCATGAGAAAAATCTCTGCATCACTCCATTGTTTACTGATTCCTGGGGGTCAAGCTCAGCCAGCCTGCCCTCCCCCTAGGGGAAGCAACCTTGTGTGTTAAGGATGCCCAGGGTTTGTTTGGAGCAGGTGAGGTAAGACACACAGACATAGAAAGGGCTGTAGTGAGGAAATATGTTTTCATACTCACAGATTGCTAGAAACAGGAGACAGGCCATGCCAGGAGAACATGGGGAAGCACCAGGGTTGATCAGGAGGCAGAGGGAGGCGGGGGAGGGTGGAATACCAGGGCAAGAGTCTTCTAGTGCTTTCTGCATTAAGGCTTCCCAGGTGGTGCTAGTGGTAAGGAACCCGCCCGCCAATGCAGGAGACGTAAGAGACATGGGTCCAACCATGGGTTGGGAAGATCCCCTGGAGGAGGGCATGGCAATCCACTCCGTATTCTTGCCTGGAGAATCCCTTAGACAGAGGAGCCTGGTGAATGATAGTCCATGGAATTGCAAAGAGTCAGGCATGACTGAAGCGACTTAGCATGCGCACATGCAGGAAGTAATAGGCAAAGCAGGGTAATCAGGTTTAAGACTGGATAATTGAATAATGTCTGCAGGCTCTGGAGCATAGGGACTCTCCCATGTTATCTGGTAATCTGGTACCTACCTGGCTCTGGGGTGATTAGGGCAGGGGGATTGCGATCCTAGCAGTGTAAGAACTTAATATAAGGAGGAGTGTGGGGGTGTGAGCCCTGGACTGGGTGGTTTCCTATCCTCGGGAATTGGCTAGAATGGAGAGACAGTCCCTCCAGTGTCAGCAAGATTACATGATGTCAAAAACATTCAATTGAGAAATTATAAAATGTGGTTATTATCCCCCATCTCTTTGCAAAATGCTATTGGAATTCTAGCCATTCTGCTGTATCTTCAACAATACCTTTTCTCTGCCTCTTCCGTGAAGTCTTCTCTCACCCCACCCCTGGGGGCCTCAGAGGCAATGATTCCCTTCTCCCAGGGACTCTGCCTGTCCCTCTACAGTCCCCGCTATTCCATGCCCAGACTTGGGGTTAGCTGTGTTCATGCTGACCTCCTCCCCAGGGTCATGAGCTCCCTGAGGTCATGTCTGAGGATTAGTCTGATCCTGTATCCCCTGCAGTGCCTTTCCCTGGCCTGACCCACAGGAAACGGTAGTGGAACACCGAATGAACTTCCATCAAACTCCAGGGAGCCATCTATATCTCAGGGAACTCTGGACAATGTCTGCTGTCTAGGTGTCCCTCTTGAAAAAAAAGCAGGGGATATGACAAGGTGGGGACCTAGCGAGGCACTTACATTCTCATTACTGACAACACGGGTGGGCATTTTTGTGGGTATCCCCTGGCTGCCTCTGGACTATACCTGGAGCAATTCTTATTCTAGTGTTCATGACCTCATGGGAGTCCTTTGATCCCTGAACTTTCCTATAGAAGCACATGTGCATTCTCCTAGGAGAGGAGATCCAGGGCATTCATCAGATTTTGGAATTGCTCCAAACAGGGACCAGATTAAGAGCCTTACAATGGATGGCCCCTGCCAATACAATGGTCCAGGGCTAGTGTGTAGAAGCTCCCACTGCCTCTGTCCAGGTCAGTCCTGCTGGGCTCCTGTTCCTCACTGTCCAGGTCAGTCCTGCTGGGCTCCTGTTCCTCACTGTCCAGGTCAGTCCTGCTGGACTCCTGTTCCTCACTGTCCAGGTCAGTCCTGCTGGGCTCCTGTTCCTCACTGTCCAGGTCAGTCCTGCTGGGCTCCTGTTCCTCACTGTCCAGGTCAGTCCTGCTGGGCTCCTGTTCCTCACTGTCCAGGTCAGTCCTGCTGGGCTCCTGTTCCTCACTGTCCAGGTCAGTCCTGCTGGACTCCTGTTCCTCACGGGCCCTGTCTCTATGCCCTTCCTTCTCCCACAGTTAGGTCTCTGGACACCTTGTAGGGCGGCGTCTCCTAGACTGATCCTGATCAGGGGGTGGGTGTGATTTAATTAATTCTGGACCACCACCCTGGGGCTGATGGGATTCTGATCTGGAGAAAATGTAGAAGCAAAGGAATGCAGTCAAAGAAGACAAAATAATAATAGTTCAGCCACTAAAAAAATCAAGGACTTTTAATTCCTCCTCATAGGCTATAGATATCCTTCTATATCCTTCCATCTGAGCCATATCCTTGGAGGTGTTTTGTAGATAATGAAACCCCCACCAGGTAAAAAAAGTTAACTACATGTTGACCATGCTATAACCATGGCACAAGCTGCTCCATCTGCCACAGTTCTGAGAACTGGCCCCAAGGGAATGAGGCCACCCTGGAACTGGAGATTAACTCTACTTAATCAAGATGATGCGGATCAACCATTGTGTCTGACTTCACAGTGTCCCGTCCAGGTAACTTCTCAGGTGCTCCAAGAGCTCTGCAGTGGTGTCACTTACTTAAGCTCTCACCTACCTCCTCCTACTCTGCCCAGGCTGTTCTGCCTGGCAGCAACCAGGTAGCTGCTGGGAGACTTTGCAGATGCCAACAGTAACAGCAACAACAGCAATAGCCGCCGTTGCTGTCGATATTATTATTACCAACAGTAATAGCAACTGTATATCAATAAGAGCAAAGGTGAATGCTGACATCATTGACAGCTGACTCTGCCAAGGGCTTCCCTGTATTCATTTTCTCATTTGATTCTCACAACAGCCCTGTGAGACAGGAACTTTGATCTTTCCCATCTCCATTTTATGGAAGGAAACTGAGACACAGAGAAGTGGTTACTCACCTGAGGTCACACAGCTGGTACACGTAGAGCCAGTGTGGATCCAGGCGTGTCCCACTCCCAAGCTCACACCTGTGGCGCCCGTGCCACACTGCCGTGTGCCTATCTGCCCCCTCCATCTCGGAGCATCACTGTCCTAGCAGCTTTTCCTCTCCCTTCTCCCCATGGCTCTCACAACGCCCCGTCGTCCTTTTACAGCAAAGCACTCATTACACGGAATCGCCAAAGCCTGTTTCTAGAGCATGAACTCCTTGAGGGCGGGGCCCGAGGGCTGGGCTCCCTGAGGGCATGGCCTGGGTCACTCTTGTTCTCCACTGACCCGAGCCTGGTGCAGTGCCTGGCACACAGCACCTGTGTCTCTTCTGGTTCTCTTGTGAGGTGCAGCCTTGGGCACGACCCATGCCTCACCACCAGTGTGCAGCTGACCGGCCACTCTGCCCTGCCAGCCTCATGCAGTCCCCTGCCTGCCGCCTCAGACGAGGCTTGAAGGGAACGGAGGCGAGGGTGCCGGAGTTCAGAGTGTGTACTAGGCCGCCCCTCTCCCTGCTCACGGTGCTAGACCTCGATGGGAACTGACATCTTCTCTTGTGCCTTGACTGCTCCCTCCCCTCTCCTTGGGGACTCACGGCCCAGAAGCTGATTGGGAAGGACAGGGCCTAGTTTTACTGGAACAAACTGCCAGCGAAAGGGCACACGCAGCCCCTCCTTCCTAAGATGCTGTGCCGCTCAGCCCTGTTCTGACAAAGAAGGCCAAGGCCAATAGGCCCTGAGGACTTGCAGGGGCCTCTCAGTTTGGGTCTGGGCTCCAAAGGTTTGGTGTGTCTCCAGTTTCCTGATTCTGAGGAATCTCTGCCCTGGTGGTATTCTTTCTGCCCCTGAGACCACGGCAGATGGGGGCTCTGGGGTCCCAGCCTACCTGAAGCCAGATTCCAGGATAAGGGTGCACTGATGCTCTTGCCTCAGTGTCAGTATCTGGAGCCATGGGAGCATCTACAGGAGGCCTCATCCCAGGAGATTCCCAGGTCTAATCGAGGCTCACCCTCTGAAGCCAGAGGGCTTTGTGAGAAGAGATGCTGGGAGATACGGCCAGAAGGAGAGGCGTCATAGAGTGCAGATATATATAGGGGACGTCTGAGCTGAAGCACAAAATGAGTATTGGGTCTTTAAAACCATGCTACTCCTCTGGATGGGCCAAAGGTTGTTTAAATCATCAGTTGGAGCCTGCATCCATTGCAGGAACAGAATCCCAGAATTGGTGTCCCCACCAGCTTGTCCTGGGGTCTGACTCCTGTCTTCCAGGAAATCCCATTGCCTCTGTTAGTTTACCTATGTTCACCTATAGGTCCATCCATCAACCTATCAAGAATTCATCAATGACCCATGCACATAGCACCACCCCAGCAAATGCTTACCCTCTTGCTGGAGAGACAGGGCGGATGGCTGTGTATGCACACCCACAAATGGTGAACCAGCACAGGGTGTGCCTTGTATGGGATAGAGTGAGGTGACAAGGTGCATGTCACCTCAGGGCAGGCAGATGAATTTGGGAGGAGTCAGAGGGGGGAGGGGTCCACATGGATTGGGGCGCTGGGGGAGGGGCATGCAGAGGGGTCTGGAAGGATGCAGTTCTGTGAATAGGAGAGCCAAGAGGCTCTGACTAGATGGAATCAGGCCATGCGGCTCTGGTGCCACCAACATCACCCTTCCAGCTCCACTCTGAGCATGACCTGTTATTGCCACATACCTGGCTCAGTGCTGCCACACCCTGGTGCCCACGCCCTTGAAGACAGACGGTCAGTTGAGAGAAGAGTGGACAGAGGAACAGGGCACTGGTTCCCTCCCTCCCTCCTTTCCTCCTTTCCGTATGAACCAAGCACTGTTCGTAACAGTGAACAGAGGCAAAACCACCGCCCTCATGGAGCTTGCATTCACCTTTGTCACCAGTTCCTGCTTTGGTTTTTTCTCTGTAAAATGAGACGACTTCTGTTACCAAACTCAGGTTCAGATGCTCATCACTCAACAATCCAATACTGAGAGACAAGTGTTGGGTGAAAGGAAAGAGCTTTATTGAGGAAGCCAGCAATCCCAGGGAGAAGGTGGACTCATGTCCCAAAAGGCCAACTCCCCCTTGTCGATGAGGGAGCAAGAGTTTTTAAAGGAGAATTTCAGGGATGCATGGGGTCGAGGGGACAGGGTCTGTGCACAGAACAGCACAGTCAGCTCTGACAATCATCTTGAAATTCGTCATTCAGTGGTCTGATCAGTGTCATCTTGATTGTTTTAAGTGCAGCTAATCTCCAGTTCCAGGGTGGCTTCATTTCCTTGAGGCCAGATCTTGGAATTTTGTACGAAAGATCAGTTTGTGTTGTGGTTATAACCTGGTCATCATGTGGTTAATTTTTTTGACCAGATAGGGGTTTCAGTATCTGCAAGACAACTCAAAGAATATGGCTCAGAATATTATCTGTAGTCTATGAGGAGGAATGAAAAGTTCTTAACTTTGTTTAGTGGCTAAACTATTATTGTGTTATTTGACTGGGTTCCTTTACTTCTGCATTTTCGCTCTTTTCTGATTAAATTAACTCTTTGGCTAAAGTTGTACAGACAAGATGCAGGCAGAGAACTTGGGGTGGGATCTGTTCTGGGAATGCCTCACAGGGCCCTGCTCCCTTATACTTCTGCCTCCAAACCTTTCAAATTCATTGGAACTTACACTTAGTTGTGAGCTGGGCTGGTCACACTGTGGAAGGTCCTTTCCTGGGGATATGTGCCAGTATCACGACTACCATTACTGACACAGGAAAGCATCGGTGCAGCCCCGGACGACTGAGGGATAACCCATACATCCCCAGGTCCTGGCTGGATGTTCTGCATCAGGTGGGGCCTCCTCGGGTGCTCAAGTCACACACATCTCTGCATCCTGGTGTCCCACACCCTCTCTTGTGTTGCCCGGGGGCAGAACAAGAAGGCTTGCCCTGCCTGCGTGTTTAGGTAAGCTGCTTCATGGTTGATTTCCAATTCATCCACTCTATTCCCTTGCTGGAGACTAAACACCAAAACAATTATTGTTTAATTTCAAGTGAAAGGAGCACTAAAGGAGACATGGTGTGACCTTTTCTGTGTATGTATCTATAGATAGAGATATATAGACATTGGAATTTATTTCCCCAGGGAGAGCAGTGGTACCGTGCTGCCAGCTGGGTCTGCGTTTGGAGCTGTGTTTGTGTACAGTGCTATGTGTAATTTATTTCCCCAGGGAAGAGCTGCTAAGATGGCACATCTAATTCCTGTAGAGATTTCTTTTCCTTTTTTCTTTTTTTAAAAAATAAACCAATCCACCCCTTACCCCCAGAGGAAAAATGTCTCCTCCATCTAGTGGCCTTATATGACTGGTGTCTTTGAGTTTCACAATGCCTTGGCAGAGGGCTAGGACTCTGGTCCCTGCAGATTCTCTGGGATCCCAAGTCACACAGCCTCTGTCTGTCGTCATCTTGGACGGGGTTGGGGGAAGGGACTGCAGAATGACTGAGACCAAGGACACAGAGTGCCAGACTTGCCCTGCTTTTTCTCGTCTTTCTTCTGTGGGCTCTAAGTGACAGTTTCATTCACGCATTGGCTTACTCTTCCCTGGCACTAGCTTTGGCCTGGAGTTAGGAAGCAGCATCCTCACGCTTTGGGTACCTCTCCCAAATCCATTCCCCACATTCCTCCCCTTCCTCAGCCAGAGCCACCTCATGAGGCAGTTCTCAGACCCTCGGGTAAATTATTAAGAACTCCAGCTCTCTGTGTTCCCGGTCCTCCTCTGTGCCCGATTGTGGGGAGATTAGAAATGTTTGGAAGGCATTATTTAATTAGTTAGCAAATGCAATGCTTACTTTAATTTTGTAAATTCAGTAGGCACAAGTGCCCACCCACTTGTTCCAGTTGCCATAACAACTTTAAATTTCATTTGTGGTCTCTGGTGCGGTTTCCTCTTTGTGTGTATCTGTGTTTTGTGTGTCTAAGGGAGTGTAGTTTTTTTTTTTTTTCCCCCATCCTCCTTTTCTCCTGAGCCCCTACCTTGATGCCTGCTATTTTATCTTATCCTCTTTGATGCCTTCTTTTGTCCTTCATTTCTTCAGGGTCTCCCTCCATCCCCTTCCCTGGCTGTTGGGATTTAAGGTAGAATTATCTTCACCCATTGCTGGAACTCATGAGGCAGGAGTTCTCAGAAGCTCTCTCTCTCTCGAGGGCTTTAGGGGAGTGAGGGGCTGTCTCTGTGCTGTGATTTCAGAGACACTGAGAAGCCCTGAGAACCCGGAATATCAACCTGAGCCAGTGTTGCAATGCCTGAAATGTCCCCAGTGAAAATTTGTAACTCTGGTCCCCTCCCCAAGGGAACAGTGAGTGCTCTTGAGGGGATTAAACTATTAGGAGGATTTTTTGAGGAAATAGTGACTGATCTTATGGGTACTGTTGGTTTGAGGGGGGCAGCAGGACAGCACCCCACTCCTGGAAGGGCATAGAGATGCAGGAAGTGAGCATGGATGAGAGGAATTTCTGAAGTCACACAACCCACCATGCATGCCCTTTTCCAGGGAAAGTCTAGCTCTTTAGCAGACTGCACCATTTTCCCTAACATGCATCAGAGAATTCCCAGACCTGGAACTCAAGCAACTTCTGAGTCTGGGTATAGGATGTTGGCTACTCCAGGCTTCCTGTGCCTCCTGGGTAATGTTGACCAGACACGGCAGTGATGCAGGAGGCTTTTTTGCTAAGAAGCAGGAGGACTTGACTGCAGTGGGGTCTGGAAAGCAACCTAAAAGGAGAGGACCCCAGAATTTGCCTCTATCAGGGACAGAAGTTGTCATCTATGAGGGAGCCTGGAACTTAAGCTAAACATGCAGAGTCTCAAGAGGATGAATCCAGGGGGGAAACTGAAATTGAAGCTGCTTGGGGGAATGTCTTAGATTGGATTTCCTCAAAAGCAAGCTCTAAGCCAAGAAGTTGCGTGCAAGTAGTTTATTTAGGTGGAGAAGGCAATGGCACCCCACTCCAGTCCTCTTGCCTGGAAAATCCCATGGACAGAGGAGCCTGGTAGGCTGCAGTCCATGGGGTCGCTAGGAGTCGGATATGACTGAGCGACTTCACTTTCACTTTTCACTTTCATGCATTGGAGAAGGAAATGGCAACCCACTCCAGTGTTCTTGCCTGGAGAATCCCAGGGATGGGGAGCCTGGTGGGCTGCCGTCTATGGGGTCGCACAGAGTCGGACACTACTGAAGCGACTTAGCAGCAGTTTATGTAGGAGTTTGGTCCTGGGAACTGATGAGGGAATGCGAGAGAAGAAAGCCAATAAAGGGTATGCTGTTAAGCAGGTGACATCCTTGGGAAACTGTGACTCAGTCCCTGGGGAACTCTAGAAGACAGTACAAAACACAGAGTTATCCCACCAGAGGGGTAGAGAAACCGAGAATGAGTCCCTCAGCACTTCCGGCCCTGCGGCATTGGCAGATGCTGCTTCTGGTTGTGTTGATTGCCCAGCACTTCTGAGGGGTTTGAGAGGAGAGCTGCCAGTGCAGTGAGATGCTGTCGGCATGGACTGGAACAGTAATGCTTAGGGGATGCAGACAGGGAATGGATAGCATCTTCTCTGGTCCATGGCTTGTTTATTGTTGTTGTCGCTCAGTCGTGTCTGACCCTTTGCAACCCCATGGACTGTAGTCTACCAGACTCCTCTATCCCTGGGATTTCCCAGGCAAGAATACTGGAGTGGGTTGCCATTTTCTTCTCCAGGCAATCTTCCTGACCCAGGGATTGAACCCGTGTCTCCTGAATTGCAGATGGATTCTTTACCCCTGAGCCACCGGGGAAGCCCAGAGCCACTCCTGCCCCAGTGAAGTTTACTGTGTCTTCACTGCTGCTTCCAAATGGTGACTGATCACACATTCTTAAAAAAAATATATATAGAGAGAAAAAGACAGCTTGAGGGTTAGTGAAACAAACTGAAGTTTTGCTGCTGCAGTTGGTTCTGAGGCTGTACTTGATTTTCATCGTATTGCTATTTCTACCACCAGTTCTAAATTCTTGTGCTCATCAGCATTTTTGCTGTTCTGGGACCAAGCCATTACCCCTGAGAAATGGGGCCCCCGGGGCACTGGGACTTTGTCAGGCCATTGGTGGCAACAATTGCCCATTCATGGTTATCAAGGTGCACACCCCCAGTGAATTGGCTGAGTTCCACACATCACCCTTTCTGCCTCTCTTGTGTAGCAGAAACCTTAACTCCTCATGATAATCAGTGTCAATTTCCCCTGCCACTTCCTTAACTTCTTTCTTTGCCTGCTGGTTAGCTGGCATAAGGAACCCCAGAGAAAGAATGTGGGCATTCCCCCTAGAGAGGAGGAGCGCACTAAAGAGGTGGTTTAGTCATTAATGTAGGTCAGTTCTTCAGGGTCCTTGTCTTCCTTCATGCCAATTATCTGGTTTCTTTTTCCACACCTGACCTACCCTGGAACCTTCCCCTGGGGTGTGCACACACCACTCAGCCAAGATGAATCTCAAAGTGAAGGCTTCTGGGAGGAGCAAGACTCATTATGGCCTGGAGTTATCCCTTTACTTTTGACTCCAAGGAACCTTTCTGGGCATGTGTACAGTTCACTTCAGTTCAGTCGTTTGGTCGTGTCCTACACTTGGCTACCCCATGGACTGCACCACACCAGGCCTCCCTGTCCATCACCAACTCCTGGAACTTGCTCAAACTCATGTCCATTGAATCAGTGATGCCATCCAACCATCTCACCCACTGTTGTCCCCTTCTCCTCCTGCCTTCAATCTTTCCTAGCATTAGGGTCTTTTCCAATGAGTAGGTTCCTTGCATCAGGTGGCCAAAGATTGGAGTTTCAGCTTCAGCATCAGTCCTTTCAATGAATATTCAGGATGGACTGGTTGGATCTCCTTGCAGTCCAAGGGACTCTCAAGAGTCTTCTCCAACACCACAGTTCAAAAGCATCAACCCTTTGGCACTCAGCTTTCTTTATAGTCCAACTCTCACATCCATACATGACTAATGGAAAAACCACAGCTTTGACTAGATGGGCCTTTGTTGGCAAAGTAATGTCTCTGCTTTTTAATAAGCTGTCTAGGTTGGTCATAACTTTTCTTCCAAGAAGCAAGTGTCTTTTAATTTCATGGCTGCAGTCACCATATGCAGTGATTTTGGAGCCCCCCCCAAAATAAAGTCTGACACTGTTTCCACTGTTTCTCCATCTATTTGCCAAAAAGTGATGGGACCGGCTGCCATGATCTTTGTTTTCTGAATGTTGAGCTTTAAGCCAACTTTTTCACTCTCCTCTTTCACTTTCATCAAGAGGCTCTTTAGTTCTTCTTTGCTTTCTGCCGGAAGGGTGGTGTCATTTGCATATCTGAGGTGATTGATATTTCTCCCAGCAATCTTGATTCCAGCTTGTGCTTCTTCCAGCCCAGCTTTTCTCATGATGTACTCTGCATATAAGTTAAATAAGCAGGGTGACAATATACAGCTTTGATGTACTCCTTTTCCTATTTGGAACCAGTCTGTTGTTCCATGTCCAGTTCTAACTGTCGCTTCCTGACCTGCATATAGGTTTCTCTAGGCTTTCCCATTTTATTGCTTTCCTCTATTTCTTTGCATTGATCATTGAGGAAGCCTTTCTTATCTCTCATTGCTATTCTTTGGAACTATGCATTCAAATGGGTATACCTTTATTTTTCTCCTTTGCCTTTCACTTCTCTTTTTTTCATAGCTGTTTGTAAGCTATCTTCATAGTGCATGTGTGGTGTCTGCCTTATTCTTTACTCAGACAAGTCTTTTGCCTCTCTTTGTCCTTGCCATGATTATTCCCTTGAGACATTTACAGGAGACAAAGACTGGCTATTTACCCTGTTTCTGTTGTTAGTTCGATTTCCTAGAGCAAACAGTGGACTGGTTGTAAATTCCTCAACTGGAGCTCACCTATTTCTTGCCTCAGGAAATGCAAAGAGGAGGCTGGCTGATTGTAAATGTCTAACCTGAAGCCAGTAGTCATGTATGGATGTGAGAGTTGGACCATAAAGAAAGCTGAACACTGAAAAATTAATGCTTTTGAACTGTGGTGTTGGAGAAGACTCTTGAGAGTCCCTTGGACTGCAAGGAGATCTAGTCAGTCCATCCTAAAAGAAATCAGTCCTGAGTATTCATTGGAAGGACTGATGCTGAAGCTGAAACTCCAATACTTTGGCCACCTAATACAAAGATCTGACTCATCGGAAAAGACCCCGATGCTGGGAAAGATTGAAGGTGGGAAGAGAAGGGGATGATAGAGGATGGGATGGTTGGATGGCATCACTGACTTGATGGACATGAGTTTGAGCAAGCTCCAGGAGTTGGTGATGTACAGAGAAGCCTGGCGTGCTGCAGTCCATGGGGCTTTGAAGAGTCAGACATGACTGAGCAATTGAACTAACCTGGAGTGTGTCTATCTCCTACCTCAGTCTCATGGTCAGGTTTTCAATCCCTGCCAGAGCCCAGTGGTATGCTCAAAACTGTTAATGCAAGTTTGTAGGCCTAATGTACAGTGAGGCCAAATACACTGAAACGTCAGAGTTTGGAGCAGAGAAAAGTTTATTGCAAGGCAATGCAAGGAGACCAGTGGCTTAAGCCCTGAGAAGCCTCAAGTTCCCCAAACGTTTCAGCAAAGCAGTTTTAAAGGGCAGGTGAGGGAAGGGAGAAACCTATACACAAGTCAGGAAGCAACAGTTAGAGCTGGACATGGAACAACAGACTGGTTCCAAGTAGGAAAAGGAGTATGTCAAGGCTGTGTATTGTCACCCTGCTTATTTAACTTCTATGCAGAGTACATCATGAGAAAAGCTGGGCTGGAAGAAGCACAAGCTGGAATCAAGATTGCTGGGAGAAATATCAATAACCTCAGGTATGCAGATGACACCACCCTTATGGCAGAAAGTGAAGAGGAACTAAAAAGCCTCTTGATGAAGGTGAAAGAGGAGAGTGAAAAAGTTGGCTTAAAGCTCAACATTCAGAAAACTAAGATCATGGCATCTGGTCCCATCACTTCATGGCAAATAGATGGGGAAACAGTGGAAACAGTGTCAGACTTTATTTTTTTGGGCTCCAAAATCACTGCAGATGGTGATTGCGGCCATGAAATTAAAAGACACTTACTCCTTGGAAGGAAAGTTATGACCAACCTAGATAGCATATTGAAAATCAGAGACATTACTTTGCCAACAAAGGTCTGTCTAGTCACGGCTATGGTTTTTCTAGTGGTCATGTATGGATGTGAGAGTTGGACTGTGAGTGCTGAAGAATTGATGCTTTTGAACTGTGGTGTTGGAGAAGACTCTTGAGAGTCTCTTGGACTGCAAGGAGATCCAACCAGTCCATCCTAAAAGAGATCAGCCCTGGGTGTTCTTTGGAAGGACTGATGCTAAAGCTGAAACTCTGATACTTTGGCCACCTCATGTGAAGAGTTGACTCATTGGAAAGGACTCTGATGCTGGGAGGGATTGGGGGCAGGAGGAGAAGGGGACGACAGAGGATGAGATGGCTGGAGGCATCACCGACTCGATGTACATGAGTTTGAGTGAACTCTGGGAGTTGGTGATGGACAGGGAGGCCTGGCGTGCTGCAATTCATGGGGTCACAAAGAGTCGGACATGACTGAGCAACTGAACTGAACTGAACTGAGGGAAGGGAGTCACAGCGTCTGTGATCAGCTTGTGCCCAGTTCTCTGATTGGTTTATGGTGAGGCAGCAGGGTGGTGTCTCAGGGATTAGCATTATCCTTCCTTCCTTCCCTGGTGGCTCAGATGGTAAAGCATCTGTTTACAATGCGGCAGACCTGGGTTCAATCCCTGGGTCAGGAAGTTCCCTGGAGAAGGAAAAGGCAATCCACTCCAGTACTCTTGCTTAGAAAACCCATGGACGGAGAAGCCTGGTGTCCATGGGGTCGCAAAGAGTTGGACACGACTGAGCGACTTCACTTTCTTTCCTTAGGCGCCAGGAGGCCTGGCCTGGGGCTATGTGCCTGTCAGCAAGCAGTTCCTCCATTTGGTGTGGGGTGGGGGTGGGGCAGGGTGGTTCAGATCTCTGAAACAACTCAGGAAATTTGCCTCAAATACTATTATCTATGTAATTCCTGGAGAGGAGCTAAAGCAGAGGATATGGGAGAAGGTCCTCCCGGTTGGACCCCTTAGGGTCCTGCTCGGTTACAAAGCTGCATTTTGGATGATGAGAAGAGCATTTCTCTGCAAATAGTACAACCTTGCTTGAATCCTAAATTTCTGTCCTGTGACTTCCTTGTTTAAGCTTCCCAGAGACTCCAAACAACATTACCTATCCCAGATACTGTCTCATGGAATCTGCCAGGTCTTTTGGTAAGATTCTCTTAAAAGTGGGATGGTCAAGATCCATTGATTTTGTTGTAGCCACGCGTTCCTGGAAACAAACTTACTCAGAAGGACAATGCAGATAGTGGAGTGCAGTTTATTACACTGGCGGGCCCAAGGCAGAGTCTCCTCTTAGCCAAGGACCCCGACCAGTTTTTGTGAAAACCTTACATACCCTAAGTGTATGAGGTTCCCTGTAACTAGTCTGAACAAAGGAAAAAGAAAGATACAGTCAAAGTTAACCCATGATTCATATGCCTTAAGCCCAGGTAGTTAACAGTGGACAATTATTAAGCTTGTGGTCATACCCCAATAAGCATAATAGAATGTATGATTCTATTTGGTTACACGGATAATTAGGGTATTCTTTTAGACAATGGAGAGCTCTGGGGCTCTTCCTTCCAGGGGCCTGGTTTTCCAGTTGGTATGTCATTTCCATAGATACTGGGCATATAGCTCAAAGTCCACAGTCTGGCCCAAGATGGAGTCCTGCTTTCAAGATGGAGCCTGTTCTGTCTGTTTCCTCCTTTGGTTTCTCCTTTTTTTGTGCTGTTGTGCTAAGTCATTTCAGTTGTGTCTGACTCTTTGTAACTCCATGGACTGTAGCCCACCAGGCTCCTCTGCCCACGGGATTCTCCAGGCAAGAATACTGGAGTGGGTTGTCATTTCTTTCTCCAGGGGCTCTTCCCAACCCAGGAATCTAATCGGCTTCTCTTATGTCTCCTCCATTGGCAGGCGGGTTCTTTATCACCTGTGCCACCTGGGAAGGTCCTCCTTTTCTTAGGAGGAACTACCTCAATATATCCCAGGATTACTGGACCTTTAAAAACTTCACAGATGTGGCAGGTCTCTGGGTCTTTGTAGGGCTTGTATCCCACCCCTGGTACACACATCTTAGCAGGGCTTCTGGGTGGTTGCTGCTTCCTGCTCCCCAGACCTGTTATGATGCTGTATCAGTGTTGCTGCTGCTAAGTCACTTCAGTCGTGTCTGACTCTGTGCGACCCCATAGACGGAAGCCCACCAGGCTCCCCCGTCCCTGGGATTCTCCAGGCAAGAACACTGGAGTGGGTTGCCGTTTCCTTCTCCAATGGATGAAAGTGAAAAGTGAAAGAGAAGTCACTCAGTCGTATCCGACTCTTAGCGACCCTATGGACTGCAATCTACCAGGGTCCTCCATCCATGGGATTTTCCAGGCAAGAGTATTGGAGTGGGGTGCAATTGCCTTCTCCGGTATCAGTGTAATGGGTCAGTTTGATGTTTTGTGGCATGTTTAGAAAGCCAAACTTCCTCTGAGTTAGAAGGTGGCAGAGAGCAGAAGAGCTAAGTGGATCTGGGACAAGACCATTAAAATATAAGCTATGCATTCCAAGTGAATGCAAACTTGTTTTGATTCTTTTAGAAGGGGCTTGAAAAGAATGCATTCACCTGATCGAGAATCACAAACAAGGATTGACATCTTTGTGGACCTGTTCTGCCAAAGGTATCTGGCAAAAAAATTGCAACGAGGCTACCACTCTTATTTTTATGATGGTCCATTGTCATATTCATGGTCCATCAGATTTTACTGATGAATTTAAGGGGCCTTGTATCATTTAAGTCTTTGAGGGTGATGCTAGTCTTCTGTTGTTTCATCTAAGATGTTGATATCACTGCAGTTTTACTCTCTTGGCACTGTGTGTGTGTGTGTGTGTGTGTGTGTGCCTGCACATGTGTAGCAAAGGCTTCCGCTTGACTATCAAAATGACTCTACTTTGTTGTTGTTTAGTTGCTAAGTCACGTCCAACACTTTGTGACTCCGTGGACTGTAGCCCACCAGGCTCCTCTGTCCATGGTATTTCCTAGGCAACAGTACTGAAGTGGGTTGTCATTTCTTCCTCCAGGGAATCTTCTCGACCCAGGAATCGAACCCGTGACTCCTGCATTTCAGGTGGATTCTTTGTTGCTTAGCCACTGGGGAAATCATGCCTGCATGCAGTTTCTTTGAGAGTTGGTCTTAGGAACACTGGAAGGGGAGAGAGGAAGTGGTACAAGGAAGGGAAGAAAGCTGAAAAGGGTATATTATAGTTCAGGTTGCCATTGTGGGAAAGCAAAAGTGAAAGTGTTAGTCAGTCAGTTGTGTCTGACTCTGTGATCCCATGGACTCTAGCCCACCAGGCTCCTCTGTCCATGGGATTCTCCAGTCAAGAATACTGGAGGGGGTTGCCATTTCCTTCTCCAGGGCATCTTCCTGGCCCAGAGATGGAGCCCTGGTCTCCTGCACTGCAGGCAGGTTCTTTACCATCTGCTCCACTAGCTTTATTCCCACTGCTGTGGGAACCTCGGCTCAATTCTACTAGGAAATCTGGAAACAGATGAGGGCATCCCTCTGAGTTCTCTCACCCAAGGATAATTGGCTGATGGCTTCTCCTGGGCATATTGACTCAGAACTTCCAGACTGCCCTGTGGATTTTCAGGATGAAGGAAAGCTCTCATGCAGAGAGAGATATATGCTGGCAGCAGGATGTCACCAAAATGGGGATCTGGGGAGGTCATTGACAGCATCTTTTACTGAGAGGTACATTCAAAGTCCAAAAAGTCCATTAAGAGAGGCAGTGGCTTGAGGTCATTCCTTAGTGTATACCAGGCAGGCTGGGGACTTGAGATGACAGCCAACCCATGTTGGTCATTAAGAAGCAGCAAGTGGGCTGCAAGAAAGAGCACACTGTGATCAGAAAACTTGGCACAGTCCAGGTCTGTCAGTGACCAAAGATTTTTGCAACTGGGGCAGAGGGCTTGCTACCAAGGGTTGGGGGTGGTGATGGTGGGGCATATGATGTGTGATTCATTAGGCACCGAGATCAGGGCTATTGATCTGCTGAAGAGTGAGGTGGAGCACAACTCTTCAGATCTTTAGGGAGTTCACTTAATGCAGTGATTTTTAACTCTTTCTCTGAAAACCCTACATGCAATAGAGGTGCCTCCAGGCTCTGGAATCCACCAAAGGGTGGGCTGCTACACCTCCACTCCCATCTCAAGCACAGTCACTTTTGTTTGCTGTCTTCTGGATCAGCTTGTGTTTGAAACAATATTTCTGCTTCTGAAAGAGGGCTGGAAAACCACTGATCTAATCAATCTGTGAAGCTCTGATTGATCTACGTTTATGTGAATCCATTTGCCAAGACAGAGGGTCAGGTCTTGGGGCAACTGGTTTCCTGTGCTGGAGGCCTTGACACTCAGGGAATGTCCCTGGGTTACAGTACCATTTAAAAATTGTACTTCTTCCATCTTCTCTCCCAAACCAGAGAAAGTGGGGGAAGTTCACGCATCTCCTGCATAACATGGGCTTACCTTGGAATACTGCCTCACTGGGAGTCCCAGGTGAAGGTGTCAATTCATTTCCAAGTCAGAAGGTTTTCACATGGTCTTTGTATCTGCCTCTGCTCCAAACCCCAGCTACATTTGGACTTGGCAGACACAGTCTCCTTCCTCACAGCCTCTGCTGGCCCAGCACCTTGGACAGGGACACAGGAGGCTGTTTTGAAGACTATTTCTCTCAGGAGGACAATTTACTCTTTGCTCTGTGCGTGTCAGCAGAGCTCTTAAATTTTGAAGACAGTTGGATGAAATTGAATGTAGCCAATTTGCATCTTCAAATCGATTTTGTATACATGGGCATGTGCACTCACCTCTCTGGGGACAAGGGAGGAATTATGTTTGATGGCTCATGGGCAAAAAGTTGACAATTTGCTCTGTTCATCTTTGACCATGGGCTCTGTGACCTGGTGCCTCAGTTTCCATAAAATGGGAATAGAGTGGGCTGGGTGTTTTCTGAGATCTATTTTGACTTTAGTATTTACATTTTGTACCTCTGGGGAAACAGAGGGATAAAAAAGACAAAGGTCCACGTTGCCCTGTGTAGCCGAACTGCAGCTCAGTTCGGGGAGAGTAAAAGTGTGCTTTGCACAGTCTTGGCCTCAGACCCAGGCTAAGTGTTTGGATGTTGTCATGATGAGCAGGTTAGGAGGTGTGGAGGGAGAGGGAGCAGCCTTCTTGTGCTCATCCTGCTGCAGGCTCCCTGTTTAACTGTGATTGGCTGTGGGTGATGCAGAGAGTTACCACATCTCTCTGAGCCTCAGTTGCCATGACCATAATGAGGCTAAACATAACTGCCTCCTAGGATGGCTGAGAAGAGTAACCAGGAATGCCTAAGATATAGGCACTCATCGATTTTAGGTCTTGGTCTTGGATCTGGAATGGTAGATTTGGGCACAAACCTGGCACAGCTCATTTCTTTTCATCTCTTCATCTTTATCTTGTACTGTTCCCACAGCTCAAGGACTTTTTCCTGCAATTGTCCTCTCTCTCTCTCCTGCATCATTAATTTTTACCTCTCTGCCCTGTACTGGAGTGTTCCCATCAGAATACAAACATGCTATAATATCTTCAATTTAAAAAAAAATCTCCTTTGACCCCCACATCCCTTTTCAGCTGCTGTTCAACTTCTCTACTGGCTTTGACAGTGAAACTTATCAGTAACTTGCCTTTTTTTTTTTTTCACACTTTCTCACCTCTTATTCTCCCATGAACCATTCCAATCAAGCCTTCATTCCTACCACCTAGCTTAAATAGCTTTTGCCAAAGTTGAAAATGAATAAAAGTGTTAGTTGCTCAGTTGTGTCTTACTCTTTGTGACCCTATGGACTGGAGCTTCTATCCACAGAATTCTCCAAGCAAGAGTATTGGAGGGGGCACCATTCCCTTCTCCAGGGAATCTTTCCAACCCAGGGATCTTCCCAAACCTGGGTCTCCTGCATTGCAGGCAGATTCTTTATCATCTGAGCCACGAGGGAAGCTCTTGCAAAGGTTGCCTATTGCTAAATTCAATGGTCAATGCAGAGTCCATGTTGACCTGTCAGCAGCATTTGTCACAGCTGATCACTGTATTTCTTGCAACACCTTTTCCTCTTGGCTCACACTCACTGTTATCTTTACTGATCATCTGTGCTGGATTTTCCTCTTCCTAACCTTTTACTATTGAAGTTCCCCAGTGCTTAGTTCTTCTCTATGTTTCTACTTATATTTATATCTCCAATCCCAGCTCCAACCCCATTCCCCTGATTACATACAGATATATCCAGCTTGCTCAATACTGCTGCTTGGTTGTCTCATAGGCATCCTGAATTTAACATATCCTAAGCTGAACACGATGGACATGAGTTTGAGTGAACTCCGGGAGTTGGTGATGGAGAGGGAGGCCTGGCATGCTGTGATTCACGGGGTTGCAAAGAGTTGGATACGACTGAGCGACTGAACTGAACTGAACTGAATTCCTTCTTCCCTCCTCCCCCACAGCGACTGAACTGAACTGAACTGAATTGAAGCTGAACACATCTTCGAAACTGGTAATCACATCCTCATTTCAGTAATGGGAGAGTAACCTTTACCAGATATTCAGACCAAACACCGTAGACTCATCTTTGATGTCTCTCCTCCTCTCATTCTCTATATCTAATCCATCAATAGAACAAGGAAGCTCTATGTTTGAAATAATCCCACCCCAATTATGAGAGTTGGGGTGTGAAGAAAGCTGAGTGCTGAAGAATTGATGCTTTTGAACTGTGGTGTTGGAGAAGACTCTTAAGAGTCCCTTGGATTGCAAGGAGATCCAACCAGTCCATTCTAAAGGAGATCAGTCCTGGGTGTTCTTTGGAAGGACTGATGCTAAAGCTGAAACTCCAATACTTTGGCCACCTGATGCGAAGAGTTGACTCCTTGGAAAAGACTCTGATGCTGGGAGGGATTGGGGGCAGGAGGAGAAGGGGACGACAGAGGATGAGATGGCTGGATGGCATCACTGACTCGATGGACGTGAGTTTGAGTGAACTCTGGGAGTTGGTGATGGACAGGGAGGCCTGGCGTGCCGCGATTCATGGGGTCGCAAAGAGTTGGACATGACTGAGCGACTGAACTGAACTGAACTGAATTCCTTCTTCCCTCCTCCCCCACAGCCATCCTGGAACAAGTAACCGTGACCTCTTCCTAACTCTTGGAATAGTCCACTAACTCATCTCTTTGCTTCTGTTCTTCTTATAGTTTGTTATGATTCAGCAGCTAGTTCATGTCTGATTCTGCGACCTCATGGACTGCAGCATGCCAGGCTTTTCTGTCCTTCAATGTTTCCTAAAATTTACTCAAACTCATGTCCATTGAGTTGGGGATGCTTTCCAACCATCTCTCCCTCTATCTTAGGATAATTATGGTTTAGAATGATAATTTTATTTTATTTTTAATTTTTTGAAGTATAGTTGATTTACAGTGTTGTGTTAATTTCTGCTGTACAGCAAAATGAGTCATACATATATGTATATATGTGTAAAATCTTTTTCTGTATTCTTTTCCATTATGGTTTATTACTAGATATTGAATATAATTCCCTGTGTTATACCATAAAACCTTCTTGTTTATTTATTCTATGTACAGTAGTTTGCATCTGCAAGTCTCAAACTTCCCCAAACCCTTCTAATTCCCTCCCTCTTGGCAACCACAAACCTGTTTTCTGTGTAGAATGATAATTTAAAGACATTGTCAGATCATGTTACAAGTCAGTGCAAAACAATCCAATACATTCTGATTTTACTCAGGTAAGTGCTACATGATCTGGGCCTTTTCGACCCTCTGATCACACTGTTGTCCTTTGCTCACTGGGTCCTAACCACATTATTCCCTAATGTGCTGAGATGATCTCACCCCAGGGCCTTTGCACTTGCTGTTCTCTCTGCCTGGGATGCTCTTCTGCCCACTGTCCTGTTCACTCCCTTACTTCATTCAAGCCTCTACACAAATGACACTTCCTCAGAGCGCCTTCTGTGAACGTCCCACCTAAAGCACACCTTTGTCATTCTCTATCCACTAATTCTTTTTATTTTTAAACTTGAACAGCTTTATTGAGGTATAATTGGCACACATGCATATTTAAACTATACCATTTTTATAAGTTTTGACATATCCATCAGTGAAACCATCAGCACATTCAAGATAATGAACCATCCATTACTCCCAAATGTCTACTTTTGTTGCTTTGTAATCTCTTCCTGCCTCTCCTCACACACAAGCAATTGCTGATCTGCCTTCTGTTGCTATAGATTAGCTTGCGTTTTCTAGAACTCATATAAATGGAGTCATATGGTATGTATTCTTTTGTAATCTGGCTTCTTTCACTCAACACAATTATTTTGAGATTCATCCATGTCATAATGAGTATCATTTCTTTTTTATTGCTGAATATTATTTCATTGTGTGCTGATCCATTCACCTATTATAGCCACATGGAATATTTCTAATTGTTGGTTATTACAAATAAAGATATGGTGACTGCTGCTGTTTAGTTACTATGTCGTGTCCAACTTTGAGACACCATGGACTGTAGCCTGCCAGAATCCTCTGTCCATGGGATTTCCCAGGCAAGAATACTGGAGTGGATTGCCATTTCCTTCTCCACGGGATCTTCCCCAACATGAAGATCAAACCCATGTCTCCTGCTTGGCAGGTGGATTCTTTAAAAGATATGGTGGACATTCATGTAAAAGGCTTTGGGTGAACACATCTTTTCCTTTCTTTTGGGTAAATACCTCAAAACATAATGATTAGGTTATATGATAGGCATGTGTTTAATTTTCAAGAAACTGTCAAATTATTTTCTGAAGTATCTGGACCATTTTACAGATAAACCAGTATTGTATGTGAATTCCAGTTCCTCTTCATCCTTGCCAACACTCAGTAATTCTAAAAGCTGTATTGTGGTAGCTCATTGATGTTTTAATTTGAGTTTCCTTAATTACTAATTATGTCTAACATTTTTTTCATGTGCTTATTTGCCACCCATATGTCTTAGCTGGCAAAGTGTCTGTTCAAAACTTTTCTTCATTGTATAAGTTTTCTGGTTCTGCATAATAAACTATCACAAACTTAGTGACTTAAAAGAGCATTCATTTATTATCTTATTCAATAACATGTAGATTGGAATTTTTTGTTATTGTTTTTGCATATGGACATCTGCTGTTTTGGATACTGGTCTATAGTTTTATTGTAATGTATTGGTATTGTAATGGTTTGGTATCAGAGTAATAAAGACTGCAGAGAATGAGTTGGGAAATATGTCTCTTCTTCAGTTTTCTAAGAGTTTGTATAGAATTGATATTATTTTTTCCTTAAAATTTGGATAGAATTTGTCAGTGAAACCATCTGGGTTTGGAATTTTCTTTGTGGGAAGAACTTTTTTTTAATAGATACAAGGTTATTCAAGCTTTCAATTTCTTTGTGATTGGGTTTTGGTATTAATAGTTTCTGTGTTTCAAGAAATATACCCCTTTCATTTAAGTTGTCTAGTTTATTGACATAAAGTTTTTAAAATAGTATTTTCCTATCATCATCTTAATATCTGTAAAATCTGTGTTGATGTTAGCTTTCTCATTCCTGATATTGGTAATTTATCTCTTCTTTTTTTCTTCCTGATTAGCCTGCTGGAAAATCATCAATTTTACTAATCTTGTCAAGGAGCCCTCTCTTGGTTTCATTGATTTTTTAATATATTACTTTACTGTTTTTTTATTTCATTGATTTTTGGTCTGATCTTTATCAATTATTTCCTTCTACTTATTTTGGGTTTAGTTTTTTTTTTTTTTCCCTAGTTTCTTACTGTGGAAACTGAGGTTTTGAGACTTTTTTCCCCTGCCGAAATTGTGTTTAGTGCTACACATTTCCCCATAGTATTGTTTTAATTTCATACTACAAATTTTACTATGTTGTGTTTTCATTTTCATTCAGTTCAAAATGCTTTCTGTTTTCCATTTTGATTTATTCCTTGGAGTGTGAGTTGTTTAGAAGTTTGTTAGCAAATGTCTCAGGGCTTTCCAAAGACCTTTGTTGTTGATTTCTAATTTAATTCCATTGTAGTCAGAAAATATATTTTGTATCACTTGAATCCTTTTAAATTTATAAAAGCTTTAAATTTGTGGTCTAGAATATGGTCTATTTTAGGAAATGTTCTGTGCACACTTGAAGGGTATGTGTATTCTATATTTGTTGTGTGGCATTTTCTATAAATATTAATTGGCTCAAGTTCATTGATACTGTTGCTTAAATTTTCTATGTCCTTGTTGCTTTCCTATCTACTTTTTCTATCAATTATTGAGAGAGAAGTATTGAAATTCTTGACTAAAATTGTCTCCTTATAGTTTTATCAATTTTTGCTTCAAGTATTTTGAAGACTTTATTATTGGGTGTCCTGGTGGCTCAGATGGTAAAGAATCTGCCTACAGTGCAGGAGACCCGGGTTTGATCCCTGGGTCAGGAAGATCCCCTGGAGAAGGGAATGGCTACCCACTCCAGTCTAGTATTCTTGCCTGGAGACTTCTATGGACAGAGGAGCCTGGTGGGCTACAGTCCATGGGGTCACAAAGAGTCGGATATGACTGAGCTACTAACACTTTCACTTGGGCTTCTCTGGTAGCTTAGATGGTAAGGAATCCACCTGCAATGTGGGAGACCTGGGTTCGATTCCTGTGTTGGGAAGATCCCCTGGAGGAGGGCATGGCAACCCACTCCAGTATTCTTGCCTGGAGAATCCCCATAGACAGAAGAGCCTGGTGGGCTGCAGTCCATGGGGTCACAGAGTTGGACATGACTGAGTGACAAAGCACACACAGTGTATATATCTTTTGATGAATGTTTTGTCCTGTTGATGAACTGATGATTTTGTCATCGTGAAGTATCTTTCTTTACCTCTGATTATACTCTTTACTCTGTAATCTACTCTGTCTGCTGTTATTATAACCACTCCAGCTTTCTTTTGGTTAGTGTTTGCAAGGTATATCTTTTTCCATCTTTTGCTTTTATCATATTTGTGCTTCTTATAGGTAGGTAGCATACAGTTGCATTTTGCTTTCTTCCCAGTCTGACAATCCATGTCTTCTATTTGGAGTATTCAGACCATTTACATTTTATATGTTTATTAGTAGAGTTACATACCTGGGAATATTGTAGGGTTCCCTTTATTTACTTTTTGTCTCTCAAGAATCACAGTCCATTGTTGTCTGAGGTTCAGTATCTTAAAGATAATTGCAAAAATAAAAATCATTGCATAGTATACATAGATGGAATCTAGAAAAATGGTATTTATGAGCCTATTTACAGGGCAGGAATTGAGATGCAGACATAGAAAATGGAACTTGTGGACACAGCAGGGGAAAGAGAAGATCGGGAGAATTGAGAGAGTAGCATTTAAACATACATATTACCACAAGTAGAATAGATACCTCTTTGGGAAGTTGCTATATAACACAGGGAGCTCAGTCTGGTGCTCTATGATGACCCAGAAGGGTGGAGGGGGTGTGTGGGAGGGAGATTCCAGAGAGAGGGGACCTATGTATGCATGTGGGTGATTCACGCTGTTTTACAGCAGAAACCAATACAACATTGTAAAGCAATTAGCTTCCAATTAAAAATTTAAAAGTGGAAAAAAATCACATTGTATATTTTGTTAATATTTTGAATGTTTTAGGCAGAATGTTAATGATACCTTTTACTTGACTGGAAACCTTAATCTTCCTTTATTTTTGCATAGTTTTTATCAATACCTGGAATATATATTAGAGAAGGCAATGGCACCCCACTCCAGCACTCTTGCCTGGAAAATCCCATGGACAGAGGAGCCTGGTAGGCTGCAGTCCATGGGGTCTCGAAGAGTCGGACACGACTGAGCGACTTCACTTTCACTTTTCCCTTTCATGCATTGGAGAAGGAAATGGCAACCCACTCCAGTGTTCTTGCCTGGAGAATCCCAGGGACGGGGGAGCCTGGTGGGCCGCTGTCTGTGGGGTCGCACAGAGTCGGACACAACTGAAGCAACTTAGCAGCAGCAGCAGCAGGAATATATATTTACTTGTTTTTCTTTCTTATAAAAGCTGCATGAGTGAAGGAGATTTTGTTGTTGTTCACTATCTGGTTCTCTTTAACAAGAATGTTTCCTACGACATAACAGGGGATTGGGCTTCCCAGGTAGTGCTAGTGGTAAAGAACCCCACCTGCCAATGCAGGAGACATAAGAGAAGCTGGTTTGATTCCAGGGTTGGTAAGATCCACTGGAGAAGGAAATGGCAACCCACTCCAGTTTTCTTGCCCAGGGAAATCTCATGAATAGAGGAGCCTGGTGGGCTATAGCCCATAGGGTCACAACGAGTTGGACATGACTGAAGTGACTATGTACAACAGATGATCAATAAATATTTATTAATGAAAGAAAGGATGAGTCAGTGAATGAGTGCATCTTAGCACCTGGCCACCATTCCAGCCACAGAGATCTGCTCATGTTCCCTACCCCATCAGGTCTGTGCCTACGTGCTTCTGCGTGCTGGTTTCTGTCTGACAAAACTCTTCTCTCTCCTTTCTGAAATATTTACTTGTCTTTCAAGCTCCAACTCCCATGTGACCTTCGCCATAAATTCTTCTCTGATTATTCTGGCTAACCCAGATCTCTCCCTCCTCCAAGCCATTTTAGCACTTACAATCAGAACCACATAAGTTATAATTTTAATGTTCCCTATTAAGGTAATGTGAACTCTTTGAGGACTTTCCTCATTCTATCTTCTGCATCTAACACAGTGTTGTTTCCAAGAAATAAATACTGGACTGCTATATTTAAAATGGATAACCTACAGGGTCCTGCTGTGGAGCACATGGAACTCTGCGTACTGTTATGTGGCAACCTGGATGGGAGGAGAGTTTGGGGGAGAATGGATACACGTATTAATATATGGCCAAATCCCTTTGCTGTTTATCTGAAACTATCACAACATTGTTAATCAGCCATACCCCAATACAAAATAAAAAGCTTAATGAAAAAAATTAAAAGAAATACATGTTGGTAATGAGTGGGGTCTCTGCTCTTTGTATATCCTGTGGGTGGAGAGTATCTCTTGTTCTTTCTCAGTTTCCATTCTTTCCGTGGTGCCAGAAAAATACTTCATGAGCTAGTGACCTGTCCTCTTTGAAGTTTCCAGAAACCAGAGTGTTTTAATTGGTTTAGAGCAAAGGAAATGGAAGACATTTGAGGTTTACAATCAGAGGAGAGGGTTTAGAAATTCTTTTCTGGAAGAAAAGGGAAAAGGAGTTGGAGTGAGGAACTAATATTTCATAAGCATTTATTTTATCCAATCATTTTGTTTATTATGTCTTTCAATAGGCTCCACCAAACCATACCCTCACTATGCTAATATCAAGGCTGACATGTTGAAACAGTATTGCTTGCTAATGTGGATTCATAAAAGAGAGTGATTGGGTTTATGGCAAAATATACTACTCTGGACTGAAATGTGTTCCCTGGTAATGTGATGGTATTTGGAGCCTGGACCTTTGGGAGGTAATTAGAGTTATATGAGGTCATAAAAGTGGGGCCCTCATGATGGAATTAGTATCCTTTTAAGAAGAGATAACAGAGTTCTGTTTCTCTTTCTTCAATATGAGCATGTGGCGAGATCATCACCACCTGCAAGCCAGAAAGGGGGCTCTCTCGGGGACTCAACTGTGCTGGCACCCTGATCTCTGATTTTCAGCTTTCAGGACTATGAGAAAATAAATTTCTCTTGTTTAACCTTCTCCATCTACGATTGTTTTGGCAGCCCAAGCTGACCAAGACACATACCCATCAGTATGTCATGTCTCAGGAGGAATGGCAAGAAGAAGTCATGTCTCAGGAGACACAGGCCTGTTTCTTTCCTTGCTTAGCCTTGATGAAGAATCATATAATGTTGATATTTCCAATACCCACCTGTATAGTGGAGTCACTCCAATATATTGCCCAGTTTTTCTACCTCCTTTTTTGGCAGGCAGTGAGAAGGCCATCCTGCTGTGTGATTGATTCTTCCTGACGCCCTCGCCATGTCATTGGGTCCAAAGTCACACTGTGGCTATAAAAAGCTGTTAGAGGCCCCCTAGTTTTGTGGCTCCATGCAGCCCTTAGGAGGATGTATTCTTCCTCTGTTAGATCATGGGCACAATGCTCCGTGCCCTTGAAGCATGAGGTTAGCTCTGGGGGTAAACTATAGGACTCTTTGGTCCCACTCAACAGTATACGATAGTCACTAGGAAGTAGCTCCCTCTACGGTGAGCTTCTAATCCACATTGACCATGCTCCAAATCCCGATCAGGCCTCCACGGGGTTCCCTACTGGGGCATCGCTCTCTTCTTGTGGTTTGTGTCCTTACCTCAACTGGTGGGAGCATTTCCCCTCTGCTGCCATCAGATGCTATTGGGTAACCCTTCCCTATATGGTTTAGTTGCTAGTCATGTCTGACTGTTATGACCCCATGGGCTGCAGCCCACCAGGCTCCTCTGTCCATGGGATCTCCCAGGCAAGAATACTGGAGTGAGTTCCCGTTTCCTTCTCCAGGGGATCTTCCTGACCCAGGGATCAAATGCGGGTCTCCTGTACTGCAGGCATTCTCTTGCGTTGCAGGTGGATTCTTTACCAATTGAGCCTCCAAGGAAGATATCAAACACTATTATGTAACCCTTCCTTAGCTCATCTGTGATTGAGGGATGGTCTCACTACCACCCCTCAGCTCTCCTGGAAAAATACTTGGTTCTTCTCCTGGTAGCAGCCTACGAGCATCAGCCTCTGCTCACTTACCCAGTTAATGCTTCCAGGGGGATCTCAGCCCCTCAGAAGCCCCTCTCTCCTTCATCTGGGATTGGTCTTTGCCTGCAAATAGGAAGCTTGTTATTACATAGAAAGAAGATACCCTGGAAGGTTCCCAGCCAATCAGAAAAACCCATGCCAGCACTTTTTAGACCCTGAATCCATCCTGGGGAAAGCTCTATAGTGACTTCAGTTCCATTCTAGGAACATGGCCATGTGGGGCATCAAAGATAACAGCTTGGAGGTTTTTCCTGTTTTTAAGTTTTTTTTTGTAATAATGTTTTCTATTTCAAGAGAAACTCGGTTTTACAAATTCACCTGTTCACGTTTATGGCTTTAGGTCTTTTATCTCTCCAGCCATCAGGGAAAAAAATAACTTTGGCAGAAGTAAAGGTGGACTGGCCACTCTTATCTCTGTCAAGCTCAGGGGACTGGCTGTCAGATCTCCCAGCTAAATGACAGGGACATTTTTCTTCTAGAGTTGATCTTGTTCCCTGGCAAGCTGGATGTGATTTGTCTTAACACTCAGATTCCCTTGTCAGGCATGTTTGGACATATGGCTTTGTAAAAATGGTGTTTTGAACTCTGTTTGTTTGCACTCCTGCTAGAGCTGGTTGTTGGTAGAAGGGGAGTCTTGAGTAACTGAATTGGCAGCAGCTTTGCTTGGGCTCCACTGGGAGCCACTGGGGGATGGGCAGATTACATCTCCATGTGACAAATTTTACAGACAGTTGTCCTTCTCTACAAACTCATTGATGAATAGAACCCATGGTGTGGAATGGTAGCTTGAGGAATACATCTGGGTGAAGTTTTAGTGGCATCTCTTCTCTACTGGGCCACCTTTGGCAATATTGACTCTTTGTGAAGTCAGCCCAGCTTGGGTTAACAAAGATTAACCAAAGGATGGATAATCTAGATTGGGTAGAAAAGGAATATATCCCTCTTGTTTAAATAGTAGGCATGACTGTCCCAACCCATGGGTCAACAATTTTATCCTGGAAAAGTTAGGGGGCTGAAATGAGTGGGCAAAAGAGCTTTTGGGGATCTCAACATATTTTCTTTCCAGGCTTTTTAAGGTAGAGATCTCATTTATTGGCAGAGTGTAGAAAACTTACAATTGAGTTTAGTTGCTAAGTGTTCCAGCAAAATTGAGCCTTACCCTCCTGGCTCCTAGTTTGACAAGAACAACTTAATGATCAAGACCAAGACAAAACAAACCCCTTCCCAGAACCAAAAAATGAACACACACAAAATTAACTGGATCAGTGAAGACTGGTACAAACAAAAAATCAAGTGTCCAACTGGGACTTTAAAGTCTGTTTCAAATTTTACATTACCTGGAAAATACTTAGGTGTAATAAAACTTAGTGAGATGACCTGAATATGATTGATAGATCTGGTAATGAAAACAGACTTTAGGATGATTACATGAGGCGCACCATGGGGAATAAGACTGTGGGGCTTGGATTCCAACTGAGTCCTGGAGGCTTGTTCTCCCAGCTCTAAAAAACCATCCACCTCTAAGTTAACAGATCGCAAGTTACTCTTGGTGAAGCCCCTCACATTGTGTAGAATAGTAGCTCATTGTATTAAAAACTGTAGTTGAATACCATGCCAGAGAAAGATCCTTTGTGCTAAGAGCTATTAATGACTCTGAATGGTGGGTTCCCTGCCCTAATAACTTGCTCAGCTTTATTGAGTCTATGATCAGTGATTGACTGGCTAGACAAAGATGATAAGTTTATCCCATCTTAAAAAAGGAGATCTCTCTCTGCTTCTCCCGAACACACACTTACAAGTTTGGGAACATTTTGTAGAAAGTGTCTCTTTGATGAACTCACGAAGCCTGGGTTTTTCAGATCAATGCTTTTTCAGCTCAATGTGAGAAACAAATAGACTTTTGGATAAAGCTTTTCAACCATAGACAATGTCTTTAACCAATTACCAACCGGGGGTAAAGTCCACTAGGAACAATATTAGATCATGTGTGGTTTTGGTTGACTCTTTTCTAGCCTTTATGTTGATTATGAACCAATACACAAGCTCATCAAAGACCCACAGTTATTGATACATATATGTACTCAGTGGGCTTCACAGGTGGCTCTAGTGGTCAAGAACCCACCTGCCAAAGCAGGGAGACATAAAGGATGCGGGTTCGATCCCTGGGTCAGGAAAATCCTCTGGAAGAGGGCATGGCAATCCATTCCAGTATTATTGTCTAGAGAATCCCATGGACAGAGGAGCCTGGTGGGCTACAGTCCATAAAGTCACAAAGAATCAGACATGATTGAATTAGCATGCATGCATGGACTTGGTACTACAATTTCATAACAGCAGTCAGGGTTAGTTGACGGAGCAGTAAAATCAAAAAGTGTTTTGAAGCCCATCATTTCAATTTGTTTCTTATACTTTTGAACTCTGGTGCTGGAGAAGACTCTTGAGAGTCCCTTGGACAGCAAGGAGATCAAACCAGCCAATCCTAAAGGAAATCAACACTGAATATTCATTGGAAGGACTGGTGCTGAAGCTTAAGCCCCAGTATGTGGTCCTGTGCCTACCTTCTACATCCATGACTAGCAGTAGGGCCTTTTCTCTAGTACCTATACAGTTCCCAGAGTAGCCTAGCATGGGTAAGGATTTGCTATGAAAGTCCATACATGGTGCTTCTGTGCATATCAACTTAAAAAATTCCAGGCTAAAATTCTTATGTCCATTCTCCGTGGTGTGGACCTGACCACTCATTCATCTGTGTGTTGGGACTGGCCCAAGACTCTTTATCAAGAAGGATCTCAGTTTTGCCTGCTGTTGGCTCCTCCAGTTGGAGAAAGAATGGCTTCTCCTCAGTCATTATTCTTGAGGGGCTCTTCAGCCCTACAAGAAGATAGCACCTCCACTTTTGGCTCTGTTGTTGATTAAGGTGCATGGGTTTGAAATGGTAGCCGGGACTAGCCACACTCTGGGTGCTTTTCAGGGTGGACAGTCCTGAGTTCATTGTCTCTCAATATTGACTTTAAAAAATTCTGCTAAGAAAAGCAATACATAAGGAGATTGTTCAAGTGAAAACCTGAAGTCTGGAGTCTATATGCACTCAGTGGGCTTCTAAAGGGCCTGACATCTATCCTAGATCAAGTCCTATCACTAGAGTCTGGGAATGAGATCTCATTACTCTGTCCTTCCTATATTCTCTCCCCTGAATCCTATTGTTTTCACTAGATGGGCCTTTGAGGGGTGCTCTTCTCCTAATCCATATTGGGAACGGTTAGAAAATCTCAGTGGTGTTTACTACAAAGGCATCGCTCATTGCATCTTGTAGCATCCTCCTTTAGAGGCTTCCACAGATACCATTTTCTTTGTCCTAGTTCAAGTATGGCTATGCATGCATGCAAGCATGTTAAGTCTCTTTAGTCATGTCCGACCCTATGGACTGTAGCCCACCAGGCTCCTCTGTCCATGAGATTCTCCAGGCAAAAATACTGGAGTCAGTTGCCATTTCCTCCTTCAGGGGATCTTCCAACCTAGGGATCAAATCCATGTCTCTTATGTTTCTCACATTCTCAGGTGGGCTCTTTACCACTGGCGCCACCTGAAAAGCCCCAAGTATGGCTATAACTCTGCTCACCTGGTGTTTCTCTTACAAACACTGTGAACCACATAAATGACCAACCTTCCCTTTCCACATTAGCTTTTATAACACTTGAGATTATATGTGTAGCCAGCTCTTCGATCTTTACCATCTTCATTTTTCCAGCCTCATTTATGGCTTCTGCTTCATTTCTACCTTAATTCCTTTCCTTTTTTGAATGAGTTTCAGCCTTTATATTTTTGTCTTAATGTGATCTCATAAGCCCTCTTCAAACTTACCTGGAGCAAAGTGAGGATCAGTTCAGTTCAGTTGCTCAGTTGTGTCCAACTCTCTGTGACCCCATGGACTGCAGCATGCCAGGCTTCCCTGTCCATCACCAACTCTAAGAGTTTACACAAACTCATACCCATTGAGTTGGTGATGCCATCCAACCATCTCATCCTCTGTCGTCCCCTTCTCCTCCCACTTTCAAGCATTCCCAGCATCAGGGTCTTTTCCAATGAGTCAGCTCTTTGCATAAGGTGGCCAAAGTATTGGAGTTTCAACTTCAGCATCAGTCCTTCCAATGAATATTCAGAACTGATTTCGTTTAGGATGGACTGGTTGGATCTCCTTGCAGTCCAAGGGACTTTCAAGAGTCTTCTCCAACACCACAGTTCAAAAGCATCAATTCTTTGGTACTCAGCTTTCTTTATAGTCCAACTCTCACATCTATATATGACTACGGGAAAAACCATAGTCTTAACTAGATAGAACTTTGTTGGCAAAGTAATGTCTCTGCTTTTTAATAAGCTGTCTAGGATGGTCATAACTTTCCTTCCAAGGAGTAAGCATATTTTAATTTCATGCCTGCAGTCACCATCTGCAGTGATTTTGGAACCCCCCAAAATAAAGTCTGCCACTGTTTCCTCGGTTTCTTCATCTATTTGCCATGAAGTGATGGGAACGGATGCCATGGTCTTTGTTTTCTGAATGTTAAGCTTTAAGCCAACTTTTTCACTCTCCTCTTTCATGTTCATCAAGAGGCTTTTTAGTTCTTCTCACTTTCTGCCATAAGGGTGGTGTCATCTGCATATCTGAGGTTATTGATATTTCTCCCGGAAATCTTGATTCCAGCTTGTGCTTCATCCAGCCCAGCTTTTCTCATGATGTACTCTGCATATAAGTTAAATAAGCAGGGTGACAATATCGAGCCTTGATGTACTCCTTTTCCTACTTGGAACCAATCTGTAGAAAAGGGAATGGCAAACCACTTCAGTATTCTTGCCTTGAGAACCCCATGAACAGTATGAAAAGGCAAAAAGATAGGACACTGAAAGATGGACTGCCCAGGTTAGTAGGTGCCCAATATGCTATTGGAAATCAGTGGAGAAATAACTCCAGAAAGGATGAAGAGACGAAGCCAAAACAAAAACAACACCCAATTGTGGATGTGACCAATGATGGAAACAAGGTCCAATGCTGTAAAGAGCAATATTGCACAGGAACCTGGAAAGTTAGGTCCATGAATTAAGGCAAATCGGAAGTGGTCAAACAGGAGATGACAAGAGTGAACATCAACATTTTAGGAATCAGTGAACTAAATCAGACTGGAATGGATGAATTTAACTCAGATGACCAATTATATCTACTACTATGGGCAAGAAGGAGAAGGCAATGGCACCCCACTCCAGTACTCTTGCCGGGAAAATCCCATGGATGGAGGAGCCTGGTGGGCTACAGTTCATGGGGTCATGAAGAGTTAGACACAATTGAGTGACTTCCCTTTCACTTTTCACTTTCATGCATTGGAGAAGGAAATGGCAACCCACTCCAGTGTTCTTTCCTGGAGAATCCCAGGGACAAGGGAGTCTGGTGGGCTGCGGTCTATGGGGTCACACAGAGTCGGACACAACTGAAGTGACTTAGCAGCAGTAGCAGTGGGCAAGAATCCCTTGAAGAAATGGAGTAGCCATCAGAGTCAACAAGAGTCTGACATGCAGTACTTGGATGCAGTCTCAAAAATGACAGAATGATCTCTGTTCGTTTCCAAGGCAAACCATTCCATATCACTGTAATCCAAGTCTATGCCCCGACCAGTAATGCTGAAGAAGCTGAAGTTGAATGGTTCTATGAAGACCTACAAGACCTTCTAGAACTAACACCAAAAAAGATGTCCTTTTCATTACAGGGGACTGGAATGCAAAAGTAGGAAGTCAAGAAACACCTGAAGAAACAGGCAAATTTGGCCTTGGAGTACAGAATGAAGCAGGGAAAAGGCTAATAGAGTTTTGCCAAGAGAACGCACTGGTCATAGCAAACACCCTCTTCCAACAACACAAGAGAAGACTCTACACATGGACATCACCCGATAGTCAACACCAAAATCAGATTGATTATATTCTTTGCAGCCAAAGATGGAGAAGCTCTATACAATCAGCAAAAACAAGACCAGGAGTTGACTGTGGCTCAGATCATGAACTCCTTATTGCCAAATTCAGACTTAAATTGAATAAAGTAGGGAAACCCACTAGGCCACTAGGCCATCAGATCAGATCAGATCAGTTGCTCAGTCGTGTCCGACTCTTTGCGACCCCATGAATCGCAGCACACCAGGCCTCCCTGTCCATCACCAGCTCCTGGAGTTCACTCAGACTCACGTCCATCGAGTCGGTGATGCCATCCAGCCATCTCATCCTCTGTCGTCCCTTTTCCTCCTGCCCCCAATCCCTCCCAGCATCAGAGTCTTTTCCTATGAGTCAACTCTTCACATGAGGTGGCCAAAGTACTGGAGTTTCAGCTTTAGCATCAGTCCTTCCAAAGAACACCCAGGGCTGATCTCCTTTAGAATGGACTGGTTGGATCTCCTTGTAGTCCAAGGGACTCTCAAGAGTCTTCTCCAACACCACAGTTCAAAAGCATCAATTCTTCGGTGCTCAGCTTTCTTCACAGTCCAACTCTCACATCCATACATGACCACTGGAAAAACCATAGTCTTGACTAGATGGACCTTTGTTGGCAAAGTAATGTCTCTGCTTTTCAATATGCTATTTAGGTTGGTCATAACTTTCCTTCCAAGGAATAAGCGCCTTTTAATTTCATGGCTGAAATCACCATCTGCAGTGATTTTGGAGCCCCCCCAAATTAAGTCTGACACTGTTTCCACTGTTTCCTCATCTATTTCCCATGAAGTGATCGGACAGTGGAAATGACAAATAGATTCAAGAGACTAGATCTGATAGAGTGCCTGTTGAACTATGGACAGAGGTTCATGACATTGTACAAGAGACCAGGATCAAGACCATCCCTGAGAAAAAGAAAAGCAAAAAAGCAAAATGGCTGTCTGAGGAGGCCTTACAAATAGTTGTGAAAAGAAGAGAAGCAAAAAGCAAAGGAGAAAAGGAAAGATATACCCACTGGAATGCAGAGTTCCAAAGAATAGCAAGGAGAGATAAGAAGGCCTTCCTCAGTGATCAGTGCAAAGAAATAGAGGGAAACAATAGAATGGGAAAGATTAGAGACCTCTTCAAGACAATTAGAGATAGCAAGGGAACATTTCATGCAAAGATGAGCTCAATAAAGGACAGAAATGGTATAGACCTAACAGAGGCAGAAGATATTAAGAAGAGGTGGCAAGACTATACAGAAGAACTGTACAAAAAAGATCTTCATGACCAAGATAATCACGATGGTGTGATCACTCACCTAGAGCCAGACATCCTGGAATGTGAAGTCAAGTGGGTCTTAGGAAGCATCACTATAAACAAAGCTAGTAAAGGTTTGTTGAATGGAATGTTGTTGAATGGAATTCTAGTGGAGCTATTTCAAGTCCTGAAAGATGATGTTGTGAAAGTGCTGCACTCAATATGCCAGCAAATTTGGAAAACTCAGCAGTGGCCACAGAACTGGAAAAGGACAGTTTTCATTCCAATCCCAAAGAAAGGCAATGCCAAAGAATGCTCAAACTACTGCACAATTGCACTCATCTCACACGCTAGTAAAGTAATGCTCAAAATTCTCCAAGCCAGGCTTCAGTGGTCCGTGAATGGTGAACTTCCAGATGTTCAAGTTGGTTTTAGAAAAGGCAGAGGAACAAGAGATCAAATTGTCAACATCTGCTGGATGACTGAAAAGCAAGAGAGTTCCAGAAAACATCTATGTCTTCTTTATTGACTATGCCAAAGCCTTTGACTGTGTGGATCACAGTAAACTGTGGAAAATTCTGAAAGAGATGGCAAAGTGAGGATATATATGAACAAATAATAAACTCCAGGGTGTAGATGTTGTTATATCCCCTTTAAAGATGAGGAAACTGACGCCCTAAGAGCAAATCAACTTGCCCAGTGTTGTAAAGCTGGTAGTGAGGAGATGGCTGAGGTTGAGCTCAGTCAGGCCTGGCTGACTCTCTAACCTTCTTTCTTCTCACTGCCCCCGACTCCTCATGCTCAGAAATACACTCAGAAAGAGGTGTACTTGGCAATGAGAGGAGCTGCTAATACAAGGAGCTGGTGGCGTGAAGTTGATGAGAACTGAAAGCTATACATCTATTTTACATCTAGGAAGGACATATTTATGGAACATTTCAGTCATCAGGGTATAAGTAATCTGCAGAATCAACCCCAATTGTGTTGTAATCTTGATTAACTGAGACTGGTTAGCTTGAGTAATTGAATTGTCAAGTTAACTGAGAGTTAACTCAACAGACTGTACTTTTCCACCCTGACTATTGACAGTTCTCTTGTAGTCTCTGTTTTCCTGCCTTGGTTCCTATACTGTGATGTACGTGTGGGACTGTTAGTATAATTATAGATTTCATTCAATACCTAATGTGGTACTCTTAAAGAAAGACCACATCATGCCTCTTGCATACCACATACCACATCCATCAAGTGTTAGGAGTTTTCTTGGGTCTTGGGGTCAATCTTGTGTTTATCAGTTCTCTCTGAGCAAGATAGTTACAGGACACTACCGAGCCCACTGCAAGCTTGCATTTATATTATACTTCAACCCACACTCTGTTGGCTGTCCAGTCCTCTGACCTAAAATGAGGAGGGCTCTTCATAAAACTACAGGGACAAGCCTATTTTGCTATAATTTGCCTATTTCACATGAAATCAAAGACCCCGAATTATGTTTCAGTTCTGCAAGCATTCCCTTTGGCAGGATTCTGGTTGTCAGGATTTTGTTTGCCCGTGTGGCATCCTCATTATCCAAAACCATTTATTGAATTCCTTTTGTGCCCAAAAAACATGCTGGGCTTTGAGAATAGAAAGATGTATGGAGCCTGAAAAGTGAAAAGAAAGTGAAAGTCGCTCAGTCATGTCTAACTCTTCGAGACCCTATGGACTGTAGCCCGCCAGGCTCCTCTGTCCATGGAATTTTCCAGGCAAGAATGCTGGAGTGGGTTGCCATGCCCTCCTCTAGGAGATCTTCCCGACCCAGGGATTGAACTCAAGTCTCCTGCATTGCAGGCAGACTCTTGACCATCTGAGCTACCTGGGAGGCCTGTATGGAAGCTAGATAAGTTTAATTTCATGGCAGTGAACAGACCAAGCTGGCTGTGGCTGGGAGGCACACTGAAGGTGATATGAATCCTCTTCTGTGGTGTATCAGAAAGAGCTGGCCTTGACTTCAGACCCACCCCCGATCTTCTGTAGAACAGGTGGATACTTCCCCTAGAAGTTCCCCTTGCTGAACTTCAGTTTGCTTGTCTTAAAATAGGGATACAAATGGCTATTCAGAGCTTTGTCAGAAAGATCAGAGATAGTGTACATGAATCTCCAGCACATAATAGATGCTCAATAAATTATAGCCGGTAATAGTGTGCCTCTGAGTGTTTTCTGCTCAGAAAAAGAGACAAAACTTTCAGAATTGTTTGGAGAACTGTTTGTATCATTTCTGTGAGGTCCCCACAGATGGCAGGTTGAAGGGCCAAGGCTGCTGTGAGTTACAGTCTGTGGACACACATGTCTATAAATTGCCCCAGCCTGTGTAAATGCACGATTGAGTGCAACCGTCTGCATTATAGTGAAGATACACGTGTGCTGCTGTCAACCCTTCTACAGCCTCCAGCATCCGCTTTGCCCATTCATCAAGCCCCATGCTGCTCAACAGAAAGAACTCTGTGTGCCTTGCTTGTTCTGCACACTTTATACTGAGAGAGAGCAAATCGATAGGAGAAAATGTGAGTTTGTTCTGCTGAGGAGAAGTGTGGGGGCTGTAGGGAGTGTTGGGGAAGGGGAGCATGAAAACGAGTGAGGTGCAGAAAGGATACAGATGGAAGGGAAGGGATACTAAGAGAAGGGAAAGTGAGGGCTGATAGAATGGTCCCCTGTCTGGTGGTTTGCAACTTCCCATGAGTCCCAAAAGGTGTTTTGCATTCACAAATTGAAATGATAGTCACAAAACTGGTTAAAGGAGCCAAGGATTTTGCTTGCTCTGGCTGGGTCCATGGTCCACATGAGGGACTACCCAACCTCTTCTGTTTTCCTTCAAACCTTCCTCTTCTCTCCTTCCATCTCCTCTTTTCTTTCCTTTTTGGTTTTCTCCCCCACTCCATCTCCCCTCCTGCTTCTCCCTCTTCCCACTCTGCTTTTCCAACCCCCAGGGCTGGTGCCAGGTATTCATTTCACTAACTGAACTTTTCCACCGCCCTCATCCCCTAACCGAGCCATTAACACCCCGCAGCTCAGTGGGATGCACACTCAGCCTGTTATTAACCTCAGTTCAGCTGCCAACCAAGCCGTGTGCAGACTGATCCTGCAGGGAGAGGTGGACCTGGACATCCTGTGAAATGATGGCATCTGAATGCTGCCTGGTCCAGGCAGCCCAGAGTCATCGGGTAGGATGGGGGCAGGAGGCCTGCGGGGATGCTGGAGGGTCAGGGAGGGTGGAACATAAAGGGAGTGAGACAGTCCAGAGCCACCTCCCAAGGCCTGGCTAAGGCTAGAGAGGCAGCCTGAGCCCTTGTGTTGCCCAAGTGAGCAGACAGAAGCATGGTGAAGCCAGAAGGGCCCTGGATCCTGATTATGGAGGGTCCAGTGTCCTCCCAGGCACTTACCTGCTTTGAGCCTCTACTTTCTCAACTTTCAGATGGGAACAATGATTCCTTGTCCTGCCCCTCTTGGAGCTCTAATGAGGCTTGAATGAGGGAAAAGTGAGGTAAAGCACTATGAGGCATGGCGGGTTAGTTTGGCTGTCACGACAAAGCACCCCAGACTCAGGGGTTAAACATAGTCCCAGAGGCTGGTAGTCCAAGATCAAGATGTCAGCAGGATTAGTTTCTTTTCAGACCTCTGTCCTCAGCTTGTAGACAGCCATTTCTTCTTCCACTGTCTTCATGTCATCTTCTCTGTGTATATTTGTGTCCTAGTCTCTTTTACTTACCAAGGCCACCAGCCATATGAGATGAGGGTTCATCTTACTGACCTCATTTTAACTTAAGTATCTCTTTAAATACTGACACACAAATTTGTGAAGAGTTCCGTATTTTTTGGGGGGGAGGTGGAGGGGGGTTTCCCTGGTGGTTCAAATGGTAAAGAATCTGCCTGCAAAGCAGGAGACCTGGATTCAATTGCTGGGTTCGATCCCTGGATTGGGAAGATCCCCTGGAGAAGGGCACAGCAACCCCCTCCAGTATTCTTGCCTGGAGAATCCCCATGGACAGATGAGCCTGGTGGGCTATAGTCCATGGGGTCGCAAAGAGTCAGCCATGACTGAGAGACTAAGCAAACACATGGCACATCTCTTTAAAGGAGCTTCCCAGGTGCCTCAGTAATAAAGAATCTGCCTGTCAATGCAGGAGACGTGGGTTTGATTTCTAGATCTGGAAGATTCCCTGGAGAAGGCAGTGGCAATACACTCCAATATTCTTGTCTGGAAAACCCCATGGACAGAGGAGCCTGGTGGGCTACAGTCCATGAGGTTGCAAGAGTCAAGGACATGAAGGAAAACACCTTGCCATCTGTCATCACAACCTTTTCCTAAAAGAGAGGATATTTTAACATCTGCTGCCACAAAGAAGAGAGAAGGGACATAATCTCAGATTGATGTGTAGTCCTTTAAATTGAATAAATATAGCATTGGGGAAAAATTCTCTCCATTGTCCTTTTTAAACTAATTTTGCTGAGGTGGATGAAAACTTCAGTAATCTGACCTGACGTTTAGCTCATTATGCCTGCGTGTGAGCATGTAACCTGAGTATGAGTCCGTGTGAGAGGAGGGGAGTGTATGAATGTCTCTGTGAGTGTAAGGGTGTGAGTTTGTGAGTGCACTAATGAGTGTGTTTGCCCAGTATGTGTTGGGGATGGGGGAGGGGTGAGGTGTGTGAGTGTGATGGGAGGAAGGGGAAGGGGCACGGTGGTAGGAGCTGGAGTTTGCACTTTATGCCAGAACCTTGACTTGATAACAGCCTGCTCAGTTACGAGGGACATTTCTCCCTTCTGTCCTGCCCCTCCTCCACTTTCCTCTCTTCTCCCCTACTCTAATTGCCCATCCCTTGGTCGGTCGGCAACCCCGCCAGACTTCTCACATCCTGCCAAGAAGAATTGCTGTTGTGTAAAGGAAACTTTGCATCCTCCTGACACACAGTCACTTCGGGAAGCGAAACTGGGCCAAGTCCTTATTCAGCAAAGGACTCAGCTCCCTCGGGGCCTGGCCCTGCCCGAGTCTCTCACGTGGTTTGCGACCTTGAGTCAGTGATGCTGCCCTTCAGCTTCCCCACCCCAGCTGGGACAGAGCCACAGGTGACCTTGAAGCTTCCTGTAGGGACCCTTTGGTCCTCTCTCCTTGTTTCACGGGGCAGAGTCACTTGATCTTGGTCCACACTACTGGACTGAGGCTTCAGGTTCTCCCTGGCTGGCCCCAAACCAACTTTTGACTCCTTTGCACTACCTTAGGGAAAGAGCTTGCACCAGTCAGCCAGACTGCCACCCCATTCCTCCATAATTCTGCACCCTACTGTCACTATGATTTTTGTAAAAAAATTAATTTTATTTTTTTAATTGAAGTATAGTTGATTTACAATGTTGTGCCAGTCTGCTGTATAGCAAAGTGACTCAGTTATACACATACATTTCAGATCAGTTCAGTTGCTCAGTCATGTCTGCCTCTCTGTGACCCCATGGACTGCAGCAGGCCAGGCCTCCTGATCTATCACCAACTCCTGGAGTTTACTCAAACTCATGCCCATTGAGTCAGTGATGCCATCCAACCATCTTATCCTCTGTTGTCCCCTTCCCCTTCCGCCTTCAATCCCTCCCAGCATCAGGGTCTTTTCCAATGAGTCAGGTCTTCGCATCAGGTGGCCAAAGTATTGAAGTTTCAGCTTCAGCATCAGTCCTTCCAATGAATATTCAGGACTGATCTCCTTTAGGATGGACTGGTTGGATCTCCTTGCAGTCCAAGGGACTCTCAAGAGTCTTCTCTAACATCACAGTTCAAAAGCATCAATTCTTTGGCTCTCGGCTTTCTTTATAGTCCAACTCTCACATCCATACATGACTACTGGAAAAACCATAGCTTTGACTAGATGGACCTTTGTTGGCAAAATAATGTCTCTGTTTTTTAATATGCTGTCTAGATTGGTCATAACTTTTCTTCCAAGGAGTAAGCGTCTTTTAATTTCACGCCTGCAGTTGCCATCTGCAGTGATTTTGGAGCCCCCCAAAATAAAGTCTGCCACTATTTCCACTGTTTCCCCATCTATTTGCCATGAAGTGATGGGACCGGCTGCCATGATCTTTGTTTTCTGAATGTTGAGCTTTAAGCCAACTTCTTCACTCTCCTCTTTCACGTTCATCAAGAGGCTCTTTAGTTGTTCTTCACTTTCTGCCATAAGGTTATTGATATTTCTCCCAGCAATCTTGATTCCAGCTTGTGCTTCATCCAGCCCAGCGTTTCTCATGATGTACTCTGCATATAAGTTAAATCAGCAGGGTGACAATATCCAGCCTTGACGTACTCCGGTTCCTATTTGGAACCAGTCTGTTGTTCCATGTCCAGTTCTAACTGTTGCTTCCTGACCTGCATACAGATTTCTCAAGAGGCAGGTCAGGTGGTCTGGTATTCCCATCTCTTTCATACACATACAAACATTCTTTTTAAAATATTCTTTTCCATTATAGTTTATTGTTGTTATTTAGTCACTTAGTCATGTCTGACTTTTTTCTGACCCCCTGGACTGTAGCTCACCAGGCTCCTTTGTCCATGGGATTATCCAGGCAAGAATACTGGAGTGGGTGGTCATTTCCTTCTCCAGAAGATCTTCCTGACCCAGGGGTTGAACCTGCTTCTCCTCCATTGGCAGGTGGATTCTTTACCATTGAGCCACCTGAGAAACTCCATTATAGTTTATCACAGGATATACTGAATATAGTTCCCTGTGCTGTGCAGTAGGGCCTTGTTGTCTATCCATTTTATATATAATAGTTTGCATCTGCTCTTACGACTTTGTTTTGAAAGTTCTCCTCTCCTGGGAGTAGTGCCCTCTCAAATGCCCAATTTCAAAGTTCAGCTAAATGCCACCACCTCCAGGAAGACTTTCTACATCATTGCAATGAATGCTGACTTTGCCAACCAAGACAAGGGGAGTGTAGGGACTGGAGTCCAACCTCCAAATCCTCCCTCATCTTTTAAAACTTGTGCTCCCTGCACTGGGCCTCTGATTTGCCTCTAAGGCAGTTTTGTTTGAGATGAGAACATTGAGATTAATCTCCTTGGTTGGTCCCCTGTGCTGATTTCACCCACTGTTTTTTTTTAAGCCATAATTTTGTTTTTACTGTTCTTAAGTCTTTTAATGTTTTTACTGTTTCTGTCTTTTTATGGAGTCGTTTTTTTAATGCTTATTATTTCTCATTGATTTTACTTTCTTGTTTAGTGTTTACCATAAAAGAGGAAATAGGAAATGGCAGCGTGAGGGGAGGGCTGGGCATCCTGGGCTCAGTGGGCCGGGTGGGAGAGAAGGCGGCTGGGCTTTGAGTCAGACAGAGACAAGTGAGCCCAACTGCACCCCTCAGCCACTCATTACTCAGGGATCAAATCTACCTCTTGCTTGGAGCCCCAGTTTTCATCTGTAAACAGATCTGAGTACACCAGGTTGGGAGAATGAAATTAGATAATGCCTGTACAACTCGAAGCAGTGTGTGGGCCCTTCTAGGCACTCACACAATGAAATTTCTGCTCTTTCATTTCACTCCCCATGCTGAGCCCAGAGCTGGTCTTTAAGGAAGCCCTGGCTTGGATGTGAAAGGAGTGCCGTTAGCCTGTATGACACCTTTCTGCGAGTTGGAGAAGGACGCCCCTGTGGGCAGACAGGGCACTGTACTGGGGACACCAGAGCTTGGCTAGGACCCACACCCGGGGCTTATCTGAGCCTCAGAATGATGGCTGAAGGCAACCAACCTCATGTTCACCATCCCATTATCCCACCAGCCCCCTCATCCCCAAGGCTGAGTTGATCGCTGTGAGGCCAGTCCCAAAGGAGGCTAAGGGGAACTGTTAGGCAAAGGTGTTCATGCTGAGAATCTTCTGGGGATAGGGGGTGGGGACCCACATACCTCTCTTTTTCCACGTCTATACCACCAGGTGCGGGGCTCCCACTTCCTTCCTTTTATATTTCCCATCGCTCTGTATTTTCTAGTGTATTGCAGATGCTTAATAAATGCTTCTCTTGTGGTGCACAAATGTGAGGGACTCAGGGAACAAGCTGTGGAATAAAAGGAAAATGGCCTATGGTCCCTTGTGGTCCCGCCCCCAGTTGCAGCCTCAGAGGGCTCAGGGGTGACACCAGGTCCTGATTCTCCTTCAGTCTCAAGCTCACAGACACTGTTAACTGGCCAAATGCATTGCCACAAGTTTCTGTTGCATTTTCTAGGCACTCCTACATTCAGACAGACCTGCAGGAGCCAGATAAGGTCCCTTTCACCATGCACTTTTAATATCCGCGCGAGAGTTGACTCATTGGAAAAGACTCTGATGCTGGGAGGGATTGGGGGGTGGAGGAGAAAGGGACGACAGAGGATGAGATGGCTGGATGGCATCACTGACTCGATGGACATGAGTTTGGGTGAACTCCGGGAGTTGGTGATGGACAGGGAGGTCTGGCGTGCTGCAATTCATGGGGTCACAAAGAGTCGGACACGACTGAGCAACTGAACTGAACTGAACTGAGGTCTGTGGAAGATTAAGTGCTCCTGGGGTAAAAACCCTGACTTAATCTCATTATTACGCTTTCCTTCCACAAATCCTCACTGAGCACTGACTCAGGGCCACGTCCTCTTCTAGAACTGGGGACTGGTGGTCAAGGAGACAGTTGCAGGCCTATTCTTGGGGAGCTGGCATCTAACTGTATTGTCAGTGATGTTCTTTGTCACCTGTTTGGTCCCATTTTAGAGAGACTCAAGCCACAGATATTTGCGAGCAGTAGCAGGGCATGGTGTGGATAGGTTTGGTGTGAGATGGGAGCGAACCAGTGCTGGAGGAGCAATGAGAGGGTGGGAGGGGAAATTCCTCCTAGTAGCACCTTGAGGGTTGGTTGTGTTCAGTCTCCATTCTGTCACCTGAGTGATTTTCTAAAACACGCATCTGACTACTTTACTGCTGCTGCTGCTGCTAAGTCGCTTCAGTCGTGTCCGACTCTGTGCGATCCCATAGACGGCAGCCCACCAGGCCCCTCCGCCCATGGATTCGCCAGGCAAGAGTACTGGAGTGGGTTGCCATTGACTACCTTACGCTCCTTCATAAGTGGCCACTCCCCTCTCCTCTGCGTATGTTCCAAACAATATGGGCTTCCCAGGTGGCGCTAGTGGTAACAAACATGGCTGCTAGTGCCGGAGACATAAGAAACGTGGGTGTGATCCCTGGGTCAGGAAGATCCCTTGGAGGAGGGCATGGAAACCCATTCCAGAATTCTTGCCTGGAGAATCCCCGAGGACAGAGGAGCTTAGCCGGCTACAGACCAAGACTTAGACATGACTTAAGTGACTGAGCTTGCAGCCTGCATGAACCTTCCTATCTACCTTGTGCCTCTGGAACCCCAGGCCTCACGCCTCACTCACCAGCCATTTAACCTACTGTGGCTCCCTGGCCCATCCTCTGAGCTCATCCTTCATATGTTCGTTTGGGCATATCCTTCTGTTTGAAATGTCTTTATCCACCTCCATTGTCCCTTGGCTGATGATTAGTCATCATTTGGAGCTTTTTTTTTTAAAGTGGAACTTGAAATAAATACTTTTATTGCTGGGTTTTCTTGCTGCTTGGGCTTTTCTCTAGTTACTCTCTAGAGCGGTAGCTACTCTCTAGCTGTGGTGCACAAGCTTCTCTGATTATGGAGCAAGGGCTCTAGGCCATGCGGGCTTCAGTAGTTGTGGCTCATGGCTCCATAGTTGCAGTTCCTGGGCTGTAGAACACAGGCTCAATAGTGGTGTTACATGGGCTTAGTTGCTTTATGGCATGTGGGATTTTCCCAGAGTAGAGACTGAATCCAAGTCCCTTGCACTGGCTTGTGGGTTCTTTACCACTGAGCCCCTAGGGAGGCCCTTATGTGGGGCTTATTTCATGCATTGCCTCATCCAGGAAGACCTTCCTTGCTCTCGCAGGCTGTTTTGGGGACACAGAGATCTCCTGGGGATCTCGCTAAGAGCCAGAATCTGATTTAGTATGTCTGGAGCAGGGCCCACAATTTGCATTTTCTTCCAAGCTACCAGGTGATGCTGATGCTACTTCTTCCCAGACCACACTTTAGATAGCAAAACAGTCTAGGCTGTTGAATTCGGCTCAGTGTAAAATGTTTAACATTTTGCAGGTAAGGGCCTCCTTTGAGAACTAAGTGAAAGTTTTGGAAACTTTCATGAAATGCGTTCACATATACAACTATTTCTGGAATATTTTCAGAGATTATATTTCCTCCCAAAACTCACCCATGCACCTCCAGCTTGGAAATCCCATCCCAGGGGCCACCATATAATGCAACAGTTAAAGACACAGGCCCCTGAGTTCAGAAGCCATCTTTGCATTGTAGTTGACTGCTCACCCCAAGATTTAGTTTCTTCATTAGAAAAGTTGTTTAAACTTTTAGAAAAAGATGATACTTTCTCCTGAGATAACCTTCTCACAGGGTCATTGTTATGATTAAAAGTGCTAATGAAAGAAAAATGCTTAGCATAGGGTCTGATAAATTCTTGATAAATATTCTTCTTCTGGTTATTATTACCATTAATAATTGATGTGTATGGAGAAGAGTTGCAGTCAGAGGAATTGAGACCCACAGAGAAGAGAGACTAGCTGAGCACTCAGGTCCCCCCCGCCTTTAAGTGCTCTGGGTGCAAAGCTGGTGGGCCCTATTTTTCCATGAGGACGCTGAGGCTTCAGGAGGATGTATCCTGTGTCCAGATTCACTGTGCTTCAAAGCAGCAGAAAGAGTTTTGCAGAGAGCAGCTCTGTTCCAGTGGTGGAATTATTTTCTGTATTTCCCTGGATGAAAGGAAGTACATGAAGCCATGGAGAGGTCTTTTTTCCCCTCCTTATACACATATTTATTTCCCCACATTTTAATAAAATGATATTAACTATAATTTTCATCATTTTCAGCAACATTACAAAGCTGCCAGTGAACTTTTCTAAACACATTAGTTGCTTGGGTGGTTAATTATTAGTCATTAATTTTGGCGAGGCTTTCTGCAAAGTGACAGCTCCAAAGAGTCATTTACCTGTTTATTCATACTTTCCACCAAAGTCCTATTTTTCTTTACAACAAACCCAATATTAAATGTGCAGCCTGTTTTATTTATTTATTTTTTACAAAGAAACCCTGACCTGTAAAGGCCCTTTCTTTTCATTCCAGTTTCAAAACAATTCATTCAAATATTTTAGAAGTTATGCAAATGAGCTTCCTTGGATTTTTTTTAGAGTATTTCTCTAGAATCGATTTTGGGATTCTGTATTAATTACAAGTACCCAGGCATAGGGACTGTCACATAATGGATATATTTAGCAAGAATGACTAGGCTGATAATTGTGCACAAGGAGCCTTAGAAAAAGGATTGTTTACTTTGATGTTTAATTTCATCAGACTTCTTTAGTTTGTTAAACTTAATCAAAAGCAATCAAAATACACTGGTGTGAATTACAGCAAATTAATTCCAAACCAGTGGAAAACATCATGTCTTTCAAATACGAATGTTGAACTGGAACTTTTGAATGAACCACTCAGAGCCAGAAAGGGGTAGGTTTTTAAGTGTGGAACATTTCTCTAGGGCTTGAATTAGGATCTGAGGGAAGACTAGGAAAGATTCAAAAGGAACTATGCTTTCAGGACAGGCTGAGGGCTTAGAAATGAGCTTAATTTGGGGGACTTCCCTGGTGCCTCAGTGGTAAAGAACCTGCCTGCCAATGCAGGAGACACAGGTTCCATCCCTGATCCAGGAAGATCCCACATGTCATGGAGCAACTAAGCCTGTGTGTGCTCAGTCGTGTCTGACTCTTTGCCACCCTATGGACTGTCGCCCGCCAGGTTCCTCTGTCCATGGGATTTTCCCAGCAAGAATACTGGAGTGGGTTGTCATTTCCTTCTCCAGATGATCTTCCCGGCCCAGGTATCCGACTCATGTCTCTGGGGTCTCCTGCATTGGCCGGCAGATTCTTTACAGCTGAGCCACCTGACTAATTCTTATCTTGCTACTATTATTAGCATAGAACACTTTGCCTTTATAATATTTGTGGAAACTTTTCTCTGTACTAAGTTCTATGTGTTTTGTAAACTTATTTCCCTTAAACCTGAACACGGCCCCCTTTGTCGACGCCTCCATTGAAAAGATAAGGGTTCATTCCCAAGTCTCTATAAGCCCAGGCATTCTCCCTTCAGATGTTTACTCTAGGGACATTGCATTTAATTCTAGAGTCTTTTTAGTTTGACAACTTCATTAGGAGCGATCAAAATATGCTTATGAACATATAGAAAATTAATTTCAAGCCAATGCAAAGATTATCTTTCCCTGCCATGGAGAATCAAGTGAGAAAATGGATGTGAAAATATTTTGCAAAATGTTGACTGCTGTGCCAATGAATAGCAATAACAGTAAGAGAGTCAGTCAAGCAGATCATACAGAGGCCAGTCCTACAGATGAAGACACTCAACTCCGCCAGCTCATGACTCATTATGGGAGGCTACATTCTACATTATCAGACTTGTAATTTCAGTGGGGCCTATTGAGTCATCCAAACATTGATTCATCAAATACATTTTCTAAGTTTATTTACCATGATCAAGGTACATGGAAGGGGCACAGAGTTTGATAAGGTGTCGTCTTGACTTCTGGGAACTCACCATATAGCAATAGAGACAAACAGATAAATTTTTCATGATAATCCAAGGATCTGTTGAAGAGGATCAAATGATGATACGTGTTTGCCACTGTTTTAACAATGGAACCCAAGTCTGTTCCACGTACCAAGGTATCCCCAACACCTGGCACAGAGATTGGCCAAAGTGTTTGATTCATTTTGGTTGAATGAATGAATTGTAAATAGGTCCTGGATATCATGGTCCAGAGTTGATGATGGTCAGTTGAATTTTGTAAAGATTAACCTGGTATTTATGGGTAGAGAGGTTCTGAAGGACACCCTAGGATTAAGGATTAATATGAAGTGTTTGTGGAGAAGGAAATGGCAACCCACTCCAGTATTCTTGCCTGGAGAGTCCTGTGGACAAGGGAGCCTGGTGGGCTGCTGTCCATGGGGTGGCACAGAGTTGGACCAGACTGAAGTGACTTAGCATGCATGCATGCCTTGGAGAAGGAAATGGCAACCCACTCCAGTATTCTTGCTTGGAGAATCCCAGGGACAGGGGAACCGGGTGGGCTGCCGTCTGTGGGGTTGTACAGAGTCAGACACAACTGATGCGACTTAGCAGCAGCAGCAGCAGCAGCATGAAGTGTTTGGGGGGCATGACTAGTTGGGTAACGGCTACCACAGAGTGTATTGATCACAGCAGGGTGTCTGAATCCTAGACTGTGGTCAGTGGGGGCTGGGTTTTGATTCTCATGTTACAGAGGGTGAGTTTATTCTGTGTGGTTTGGAGGAGGGGCATGGTCTAACCCTGTGGGAACTGCCTGTGGTAGGTGCTTTGAGGAACCAGACTGCAGGGGACTTGAATCTCTGTCCCATTCTTTGCTAGCTGGGTTAATTTGGGTAAGTTACTTAACTCTTTCTACTTTATATTGTCACCTATAAAATGGAGATGATAATCATGTTTTTTTTTTCATGGGATTATGAGGATTATATGAACTGTTAGGTACAAAGCGTTTAGAACCATTCTGAACCATAGTTGGCCCTGAGTTGGTGCCAGCTCTTATTATTAACTGGTGTTTGATTGCCCATGTGGGACTCCTGGCTTTGCCACTTATTGACTGCATAACCTTGACATAATGGCTGAAGCTCTCCAGTCCTCATTTTCCTCTTTTGTAAATGGGGCAATGGAAGTGCATTTGTCTAGGATGAGGCATCCATGAGATAATGCTTGCAGTTTGCCAGTGCCTACCTACCTGTGAACAAGTCCAGTTGGACCTGGGTAAGGAAGACCACTTCGATAAGAGGAAGGTTGCATGAGACTGGAGTGGTGCAGAACTTGCTTAGAGGCTGACGAAATTGTCAGTATAAGAGACGGTGGGCTACCCTTTTGTGAAGCAGAAATAAAGCAGTGTCTGGGACAATGGAGAGAAAAGTTAGTGTTATTTAGTGTTAGTCGCTCAGTCGTGTCCGACTCTTTGAGACGCCATAGACTGTAGCCTGCCAGGCTCCTCTGTCCATGGGATTCTCCCGGCAAGAATACTAGAGTGGGTTGCCATACCCTTTTCCAGGGAATCTTCTCAACCCAGGGATCCAACCAAGGTGTGTTAGGTCTCCCCCATTACAGGCAGATTCTTTTTTTTAAAAATTAATTTATTTATTTTAATTGGAGAATAATTACTTTACAATATTGTGATGACTTTTGGCATGCATTGACATGAATCAGCCATGGGTGCACACGTGTCCCCCCATCCTGAACCCCCCTCCAAGCTCCCTCCCTACTCCATCCCTCTGGGTTGTCCCAGAGCACCAGCTTTGGGTGCCCTGCTTTGTGCATCAAACTTGCACTGGTCATCTATTTTACATATGGTAATATACATGTTTCATTGCTATTCTCTCAAATTATCCCACTCAACTTCTCCCACAGAGTCCAAAAGTCTGTTTTTTACATCTGTGTCTCTTTTGCTGCTTTTCATATAGGATTGTTGTTACTGTCTTTCTAAATTCCATATATATGCATTAATATATTGTATTGGTGTTTCTCTGACTTACTTCACTCTGTATAATAGGTTCTAGGTTCATCCACCTCATTAGAACTGACTCAAATGCATTCTTTTTATAGCTGAGTAATATTCCCTTATGTATATGTACCACAACTTCCATATCCGTTCATCTGCTGATGGACATCTCAGTTGCTTCCATGTCATAGCTAGTGTAAATAGTGCTGCAATGAACATTGAGGTACATGTGTCTTTCAGTTCTGGTTCCCTCAAGGTATATGTCCAGCAGTGAGATTGCTGAGTTGTATGGCAGTTCTATTCCCAGTTTTCTATGGTCACTGTTCTCCATAGTGACCATACCAGTTTGCATTCCCACCAACAACATGAGAGCATTTCCTTTTTTCCACACCCTCTTCAGCATTTATGTTTGTAGACTTTTTGATGACGGTCATTCTGACTGGTGTGTGATGATACCTCATTGTGGTTTTGATTTGCATTTCTCTAATAATGAGTGACGTTGGGCATCTTTTCATGGGTTTATTAGCCATCTGTATGTCTTCTTTGGGGCTTCCCTGGTGGCTCAGACGGTAAAGCATCTGACCACAATGCGGGAGACCGAGGTTCAATCCCTGGGTAGGGAAGAGCCCCTGGAGATGGGAATGGCAACCCACTCCAGTACTCTTGCCTGGAAAATTCCATGGACTGAGGAGCCTGGTAGGCTACAGTCCATGGGGTCGCAAAGAGTCGGACACGACTGAGTGACTTCACTTTCACTTTCTGTCACTTTCTTGTCTTCTTTGGAGAAGTGTCTGTTTAGTTCTTTGCCCACTTTTTGATTGGATTGTTTGCTTTTCTGGTATTGAGCTGCATGAGCTGCTTGTATATTTTGGAGATTAATTCTTTGTTAGTTTGCAGGCAGATTCTTTACCATCTGAGCCACCAGGGAAGCCCAAGAGGAAGGTGAATTTGAGACACTTGCCTGTTGGATCTGGAGCTTTATGGGAGGGAAGGGGAGGGAAGGGGAAGACAGCGAGGTTTCTAAGCTGATTTGGGGGCATATATGTGCATGTGGACTGAGGTGAGGCACTCAGGAGAAGCTGGTTTCAGGGTGAAGAGTGGTGATGTACTCACAGGGGAGGCAGAAGTGGGACTGAGAGGGCTTTAGAGAGTATCTCTTGTAAGCTAATCATGTTTTAACAGAGTCTGCATTTTTGGGAAGATGAACTTACCCACATTATTTCTTTAATTATGGTATCATATACGTAACAAATTTACTATTTTAATCATTGTTAAACACAGTTTAGTGGCATTAAATACATTCACACTGGTGTGCAATCTTTGCCACTATCCTTCTCTGAAACTCTTTATTTTCAACTGAAAATCTGTACTGTGAAATACTGGCTCTAGATGTACGTTGCTCTTTGTAAAAAAGGTTCCATGCTTCAGGTCTTCGGCTAGACCAGATTCTTAACATTGGATTCATGTGTGGAATACGTGAGGGCCCTGAACTTCTGTGCCAAATTCTGTGTGTGTGTGCATGTATATATATATATATTTGAAGAGCAGCTGGGCTCTACAGACTCACCGGTCCCTTCCTGTGTTGAAAATCCATCAGACTAGATAGCCATTATCCCCAGAAAACAATTCATGAAAACAGGAAAAGATATAATACCCCAGAGGTAAGAAAGGCTTGGGATGAAAGCAAACTCAGCTCACAGAGGAAGCCCTTTGTGCTCTTCCAGCTCCAACAGCTTCCCTGGTGGCTCTGATGGTAAAGAATCCACCTGCAATGCAGGAGACCTGGGTTTGATCCCTGGGTTGGAAGAGCCCCTGGAGAAGGGAATGGCAACCCATTCCAGGATTTTTACCTGGAGAATTCCATGGACAGAGGAGCCTGGTGGGCTACAGTCCCTGGGTTCACAAAGAGTTGAATGCGACTTCATTCACCTCACCCAGCTCTAATAGGAGTTGCTCCAGGGCTCCTGGGAAGTCAAGAATTCTGCAGTGGAGTGTTTCACCGACCCTGGCACTGCATTCTATTGGCTCACATTCCTTTGGTTCATGAAAGGCAGGGGTTTTGTGGAATTGACCAGAATGAGCCGGGACTCATTCAGTTTACTCTGCTCTTAACCTCTCTCACAGCTGCCCCAGGTGGGAGGCAGCTCCTGCCAAATGATGGGACACGAGAATAGCTCCCCTATTCTTGTTGTTCTCCCTAAAGAATTCCACACGTCCTTGTTCAGTCACTAAGTTGTGTCTGACTCTTTGTGACCCCATAGACTGAAGCCTGCCAGTCTCCTCTGTCCATGGGATTCTCCAGGCAAGCATACTGGAGTGGGTTGCTACTTCCTCCTGCAAGGGATCTTCCTGACTCAGGGATTGAACCCACGTCTCCTGCATTGGCAGGCAGATCCTTTACCACTGAGACACCAGGGTTTTCCAAAGAATTCCACACAGGCCAGCATCTCCATATTCCACTGTTTCATCTCTGTTTTCATAAGATCCGTCTTCTCTCTAAGATGCCTGCTGGCCTCTGATGCTATCCTTTCCCAAGGGTGCCCTGGCACAGCTCCTCTGGACCCTTCGGCTCTTACTGTTTGCTCAGCACCCGGTCCTGGCAGCCAGCAGAGCGCCTTGCTCGCTTTTTTCCTCTACAGCTCTTTGCATGTTTAATAAATTCTTAATTAAAAGCTGGGAACCTCATCTATTTCTGTCAATTGCTTCTCTGTTGTGAAGAAGAGAGGCCTACTGGAGGCAAATGTCAGCTCTGCACCCCGCCCTCCTTTTTTACCCACAAGTACACACACGCACACACACACACACAGAGCAGTAGAACTCGGTGCTGTATTTACATAATTCTATTGACATTTTGAGGCTAAAATTATGTATGCTACTTTAATTTGCTGTTAAATTAAATTATGAATGTTTGGAACGTAGTAATTTCTTTTGTTCTATGAACAGATTGTTTTATATATCTGCCTATATTACCAAGTTATTAATTTAATGATTTCATAATAGCAGCTCATTCCTCTGGGTAATATAAAGGCTGAAGTGCACGCTCTGTACAGCACAGGCAGACGCTGCTTGCCCTACGTGAACTGAAGGTTTTAGGAATAAAGATATTAGTTTTGGCGGAATGTTTAAGTGTGCATGGGGAAACGGGAGGGATGTGTCAGGTCAGCTCCACCTAGCCCATTGCGTTTTAAAAAGGCAGGACATAGTCCATTGCCCATGAGACTGAATGAAAAATAATTTTCTTAAATAAAGTCAAGCACCTGGCAAGTTTGAGAGCTGCTTGCTGCCTGCCCTATTACTCTGGCAGTTCTGGACACAGGGTGGATTCATCTGGGGTCTTGCCTCCTGGGGGTCTGTGGGCTATCAGCATCCTGGATACGCTATGGCAACAGGGAGTCAGTTGCATCATCCCGCTCTTTGTTGGCATCCAACCCTATTGTGGGGAAAGGGCAAAGGGCCAGATGCTATGTGATGAGAGGTGATGGAGTCTGGATACAGAGGAGCCTTCCTCCATCCCTGGGACTTGCAGCTTGGACTCTTAGAGCCTCATATCCTAATCAATAAAATGGGGGCACTGGGGTCACCTGCCCAACCAATTTTTTGTAGGAGTCAACAGGAAATGTGATGAGGGTGAGCACATGCTTTGTTATTGGTAACAGGGCTCTTTGAGGGGCTGCTTTGTGTGGGATGTGGGCTGGCACCACTAATGACCACGTACAATGTAGAGTAACCATCATGGGAATTCTCCTTCTAGCCTCAGGGGACCCCTTGCTCTCTGGGTCTCAATTCCTTCAGTTGAGCCCTGAGATTTGAACTTACTGACCTCCAAGGCCCTCTCTGCCTCTGGTAGTTTGGGACTCTTATTATTTTTCAGGAGAAACCACCGAAATGCTTCATTTCAGTTGGAAAGTCAGTGCTGGAGGTGGAGCCTTACTAAGGAGTCCTGGCATATTCAGCTAGTCAATAAATATTGAACACCTCTAACTCAACAAGTACTGATTTAGAGCCACAGATACAACAGGCTACAGCACAACACCGTTTCTACCTTCTCTGAGCTGAGAGTCCCATGGGAATCAGGTGCACAGATGGATAGTCACAGGATTGTTACCCTGTGATAATGAGGGTGGGTACCTACCCTAGACTGTGGCCAGGAATGGGGACTGGAAGATTAGGCTGAGACCTCAAGGTTGACTATGCTATGGATCAGCCCTGCAAAGAGGAGATGGTGGGTGGGAAAGACGAAGGCATTTCAGGAAGTTGTAAGAGCATGTGAGAGGTAGGAGAGAACAATGCAGCCTGGCTGCAGCATTGAACCTGGGTTTATGGGGACAGTGGTGAGATATCAAGTTGGAGAGATCAGCAGCAGCCATACCTGGGGGACGTGAAATGCCTCCTTAGGCAAAGGGCAAGGGGGAGCCACTGAAGAAAAGGGACATGATCAGTGTGTCAGAAAGGACCTCATGGCTTCAAAGGGAGGGTGGTTTGGAAGATGGTCAGAATGGAGGCAGGGAGACCAGTTAGGAGATTGCTGTAGTAATGGGGTGAGAGGCAATGAGGGTCTGATTTAGGAAGTGACAGTGGAGTGGGGGAAATACACAGATGCAAGAGGTGCTTGGAAAGTAGGGTTGACAAGGTTTCCATTAGATGGCTGGGTAGATGGGATCAACTAGAGAAGAACTGTGAAGGTGCGGCCACCAGAGGGCTTTGAGGTTGCCCTTTGCCCTTTGAGGACTTCCCTGATAGCTCCGTTGGTAAAGAATCTGCCTGCAATGCAGGAGATCCTGGTTCAATTCCTGGGTCAGGAAGATCTGCTGGAGAAGGGATAGGCTACCCACTCCAGGATTCTTGGGCTTCCCTTGTGGCTCAGGTGGTAAAGAGTCCTCCCGCAATGCGGAAGACCTGGCTTCGGTCCCTGGGTTGGGAAGATCCCCTGGAGAAGGGAAAGGCTACCGACTCTAATATTCTGGCTTGGAGAACTCCATGGACTCTATAGTCCAGGGGGTAGTAAAGAGTTGGACACGACTGAGCGACTTTCACTTTGCCCTTTGAGTTCCTTCCTCTGTATAGCACAAGGAGCTCTGCTTAATGCTCTATGGTGACCTAAAAAGGAAGGAAATCCAAAAAAAGAGGGAATATATATGTATGTATTGCCAATTCACTTTGCTGTATACCTGAAACTAACACAACATTGTGAAACAACTGTACTCCAATAAAAATTAATTTTAAAAAATCTAGAAAAAGAGGAAACATATCACCACCCCCTCCCGCCAGGGCTGACAACACTGGCACATGTTTAAACACGAGTGGTTGGATGCCTGTAGACACATACGAGTTTCAGCCCTTCTGTGTGCTCACTAGGGTAGGCCAAAAATATTTCTCTGCAGAGCTGACAGATTTCCAAGTTAAAGACAATGTCATTGCTTATACTTTCTTTACTTGCTTTTTTTTTTTGACCCAGCATGTCACCTCTATGAAATATTCCTCATCTCCTCAAGAAAAGAAAACAATTTCTTTTCCTCTGTGCTTTGCCTATGGCCTTTGTTCTCGTTGTCTCTGTTTCCAGGTTAGTTTCATGCACTGATGTGCATCTTAATCGTTTCTGGATTTCTGGTGAATAGCACCAAGTCAGGTATGCCCGCCATCATCATTGTTGAAGGATTTGATGTGCCAGTGGACCTCACAGGCACTGGGTCTGATCCCTTACAAAGGAATCGTTCCCAACTTCCCCCAGGGTTTTCCTGGGGGAGGGTTTGAGACACTTAGGGGCCAGCATTTGATGTAGAGCACTGTCCCCATTATAGAAGCTCCAAAGCCAGACTCCTTTGGGGGCCAGAGAGTAGAGTTACAAAGGAGTTGCTTTGTAGATGTGAATTCTTGTTAGCTGACTCATTAGCTGGAAGTATAGTCAAAGCTATGGTTTTTCCAGTAGTCATGTATGGATGTGAGTGTTGGACCATAAAGAAGGCTGAGGGTCAAAGAATTGATGTTTTCAAACTGTGATGCTGGAAAAGACTCTTGAGAGTTCTTTCGACAGCAAAGAGATCAAGCCAGTCAATCCTAAAGGAAATCAACCCTGAATATTCATTGGAAGGATTGATGCTGAAGCTCTAATACTTTGGCCACCTGATGCAAAGAGTTGATTCATTGGAAAAGACCCTGATGCTGGGAAAGACTGAGGGCAGGAGGAGAAGGTGGTGATCAAGGATGACATGGTTAGATGGCATCACCAACTCAATGGACGTGAGTTTGAGCGAGCTCCGGGAGATGGTGAAGGACAGGGAAGCCTGGAATGCTGCAGTCCATGGGGATGCAAAGAATTGGACACGACTTAGTGACTGAACAATAACAATAAAGGCAAGATAGAGACGTAAAGGGAAAGAGAGGAGGGCTGGTCATGGTTCAAGTGAAAAGAGGATGGGAGCTATAATAGAGAGAAACAATGCCTGCTTAGACACAAGATACAGAGATGGTGAAAAATAGAAAAGGGCAGGCGAGGTGACAAAGATGATGTGGAAGACCTTGGGGTGAGTCAGGGAGCTGGAACTGAAGCAGAAAAGGGGATTTTCCTAATAATGTAGGGCAAGAAGTCAGCAGAGGATTTGCCAGCTAGGATCTGGGTGGTATGTGGAGACCAGCTCTTTTGGGAGGTCAGAGGGAGATAGGGAATAGAAGAGAGCTTGGACTGAAGCATACGTAGCACAAGATGTGTTTATTTCGTTCATGGCTATGTGCCAATGCCAGAGGCTGGCACTGCATTGGTAGTGAATACAACTGAATGAATGCTGGGTGCTGTCTCTGAGAACCAGGCAGACATGAAAGGAAGAGGCATGACAGCAGGTGGGAGAAGCATGTAGCCGCTTCTGGAGGGTCTGTAGGGTCTGGAGGCTTCCTTGGTGGCTTAGACAGTAAAGAATTGGCCTGCTGTGCAGGGGACCCTGGTTCGATCCCTGGTTGGGGAAGATCCCCTAGAGAAGGAAATGGCTACCCACTCCAGTATTCTTGCCTGGAGAATTCCATGGTCAGAGGAGCTTGGCAGTCTACAGTCTGTGGGGTCGCGAAGAGTAGGACATGACTGAGAGACTTAATGCTTTCACTTTCCAGGGTCTGTATCTCAGGACTGACTTGTAAGAAAGCAGTGTGGAGACAGATATATGGTACTGGTTTGCATTTCAAGATATTTCCAGCTGGTGCCCGAAGAATCCTCTATCAGCAGTAAATTATTGCTTCTGTGCTAAACATTATGAATGGAGAGAATCATGGCTCAGAGGTCCCTAGAAGAAGAGCACTGGATAGGAGTTAGGGTCAAGGCTGTGGTTCCAGGGTCCCCTAAAGAAAGCCTCAGGGCATAGAGGAGGAAGGCTCCCCGGGGAAGTGCAGGGGGCCTTTAGTTTTATTGCAAAATATCTGGTGTTCTTTTTGTGCCTTGATTCTCACCTCTCTGGATGAGAATGCAGGTTAGGGTGGGAATGATGGTTAAAATCTAGGAGGAAGGGAGTCTGCCTTCCCACTGTCTGTCTTGAAACACACATACGCACACACACACATGCAAAACCTCGGAGAGTGCGAGAGGCCATTTGGAGCGATTTGAAATCTGGAGCCCTTGGCTATTTAATGTTTCCAGCAATGAACTACATGATGAAACAGAGAGCACGATCATTAATTTCATAGATGACACCCAGCTGAGGCTGGAGGGGCACCTTGGAGGATCCGATTAGAATTCAAATTGACTCCAGTGGGTCTTAGAGAATGGTCAGGAACCAGCCAAATGAGATTCTGGGAGGACAAGGGCAAAGCGAGGAAAAAGCAGCCACACAGATGATGGGGAGGAATGACTTGCTGAGCCCCAGTCCTGCCTGAAACCGAAAGACTTCCGTGACCTCTCTGCCTGATTCATTAAGGCTGACATCTGCACACAGCTTACAATGATACAATGAACTTGCACTGTTCTTTCCTTTGAGCCTTGTGACACCTCCCTGCCCGCCCCCCACCCCCCAGCCCAGGAGACAGGAATTGTTATGAATAAGTTCACAGGGCTTTCGAGATGTTAAAAAATCTGCCTAAGGCCACACAGCTGATAGGTGTCAAAGTCAGATGCAAACCCTGTGAGCACTTTCCGGGGCTCCTTTGACATGAACAGAAGGTATTGGCTGTGTCATCAGACCTAAGGTACAGTCCCCTGATCCTTCCCCCTGCCCCCAGGCTGCCTCCCATCCCCTTTCTTGTGTCATGTTCTCCTCTGGGTGGCCAAGATCCTAGGGGTGTATCTGTGTAACCCAGTTCTAATCAGCACCAATTCTGATCAACCGCCTGAATGTTGGATGACTTTGGAACCTTGGATGAATCCAACTTCCCTCACCTGGCTGGCTGAAAGCTCTTGGAGTGAATTACATAATTAGGAAGAGGATGGAGCCACTACAGATCCACTGCGCAGGCCCTCCATTCTGCTTGGCAATAGCTTTTATGTGTCTCTGGTCAGTTCACTCTCCTCAAGGTCCTCACCTCATTATTGGCCTCATTGTTATTATTCTGTTGAAGAGAAGATGAGGGTTATGGGACAAAACTGCTCTCAGCAACTTTCAACTTGTCTAAGTTGACATCACCTCTCCCCTGCTTTCCTCCAGGCTCAGGGCAAGTGGATGATGCCGTCCACTTGCCTCTCCTGTGCTCATGGCCTTCCTGGTCCTCTTTTCCCAACATGCACTCCCCTGAGGCCCTCCCCACTTTATAAGTTCCTTCCTCATAGGCCTTCAATATGTTCCAGCCAATCCTGGCTCATGAAACTTTCCCTGGATGGGGAGGCAGTGGGGAGTGGAGGAGCAGAGGGGTCTGCTACTGTGGTCCTGATGATGTTATGGTTCTTAGGATTTTTACATAAAGTCTCTCACAAGTATCCGCTATTGCGTAATTTAAAAAATAAAATTTAATGAAAATAACTCCTTCCACCATGCTACTGCCGCCTTGCTGCTTGAAACTCTTGGAAGATCAATATAAGAGTCTGTGCTCAGTCCTGTTTGACTCTTTGTGACCCTATGGACTGTAGCACGCCAGGCTCCTCTGTCCATGGGATTCTCTAGGCAAGGATACTGGAGTGAGTGCCATTTTCTCTTCCAGGGGATCTTTCCAACCCAGGGATCAAACCTGAGTCTCCTGCATCTCCTGTATCTCCTGCATTGGCATGTGGATTCTTTACCACTGAGCCACCTGGGAAGCCCCCTTAGAGTTCCTATGTGAACCCAAATCCCTAAAATGATCAAGATGGAATAGCTAGAAATTAAGACTCATCAGCAGGATGTACATGGCTTGTTGGGTGCTGTGGCCATGGAGTAGACTGGGGAGCTGTGTTACCCAGTGTGATTATGGGCATCTCTGGGCACCCAGGCTGTGCAGTGTGCAGTGAATTTATGGAGAGTTGCCTCACACTCTCTGCCCAAAGCAGCTGGTTGTGGGCAGCTGCCGCCAACCTGGCCAGCCTCCTCAACAGTGCTCCCAAGGGCAGACATCATGTTACCCTAGCCAAGACAAAATCCTGGGCCCCACTCCCAGCCCTGGGGGGGGAGGAGGCTTGCCCAGAGGGACAGGCAGCCTCTGGGCATCCCAAGCACAAGGGCTTGTGTGTTGCCTGGAGGGTGGCCAGCACATTCCTGGGCTTGGGCTGTGCTGGGTTGGGCTGGGGAGCAGCTGCGCCAGCCCTGGGCTGATTGAGGTTCCTGGACTAGGTGGGCAGGCTCCTGTCTGACTGTCTGTGCTCCCTGGGCTGGGGGAAGGGGTGGAGAGCACTGGATCTTGCCCACAGCCAGGCCCTGTCTGCCTGGTTGGCCGCTTGCTGGTTTGCCATTCTATGGGCTCCTCTGTCCTCTCCAGCATCCTTTAAAGGTTCAGAGTGCGCCTCACTTGGGGCTACAGAACCAGATGGAGAAGCAGTCCTTCAGTCTGCTCTTCGGCTCTCTGGGCTTGGTTTTGGGGACTTCGCTCCAAACTGCCTCTTGCAGCAACTGTCTTCAGTCCCTGTGGGCTTGGCCTGTCCCCATTGGAATTTGTGACCTGCCTGTGGACAGCTCCTTTGGGACCACCGACCTGCAGCACGTCTCATACCCCTGTTCTCCATCTGCCCACCGAAGGTGCCACCCAGCTCCTCATCCCCCAGAGAAGGTTGGGGCTGCTACTCATCCCTTCTTTGGGGCACGGCTGGTTTGGACACTTGTGCCTTGCCTGGAACTCATTCGACATGGTCTGCTGTCACTCCAGCACAGAAATGGCTCCTCACTCCCTTTGCTTCAGGCATAGCCCATCTCCCCATCTGTAAGTGACCCCCCCGCCCCACCACCACCCGGCTTGTGCAGTGTAGTCAGGACAGGCTTTGTGCAGGAGATGGACTCTGGAAGTGGGTCCATGAGACCTGGCAGGACAGGACCGAGGTGAGAGGGCGATCGGGGCTGCTGGGTAACAGGACATGTCCTGGGAAATGGCATCTCAGCTGGCTTCCCATAGCTGCCAATTAGCTGTGCCAGTCGGTGAGGGCTGCAAGGGGCAAGGAGGAGCATGCCCTCAGGCCACTGAGATGCCACCACTGTGTACGAAGCTGCGTGGTGCTCAGTCCTGGCCGACTTGTCATCCACCATGTGTCCCTGTGGGATGAAGGCACTGAAGCTGGCCTCCTCCTAATGATCAGCAGAGAACCCAGGCAGCTTGTGAGGCAGACACGTCCCTGCATTGGCCCTGCCACCACCTGGGCAATTAACTGCTGCTGTGACTCTGGGTCTCTGTCCTCACCGGCCCCTGCTTCCCAACACCCATGTTGAGCAAGAGTCTTCACAGGAGGACAGAAAGCGATGGTCTGGTCTGGCAGCAGAGGTGGCCGGGCCGAGAGATGACAGGGGTCTGAACGGAGGGGCTGTGTGATTTTAACCGTGACAGATTCTGTCTTGGGAGGGAGTGTGAGACAGCTCCCCGAGAGACTCTGGGGGACCACAGCACCCTGAGGATAAGTGAGGATGACATCCAGAAGACAGGATATTCTCCCAGATCACTGTCTCCCCCGGGGCTGGCCCCAGGCCCTGCCAATTACTGCCACGTTGGCTGGGCTCTGCTGTTTGTGAATGGGCTTGAACTAACCTTGTCGTGGTGGTTAGTAGCAGTGAGTACGAGGTGCCCCCCGTGCTTGGGAGGCTGGGCAGTGACCTCCAGGAGCACAGATCCCTGGGGTCCGTGTTGCGCCCTCCCATCCTCTGGCGGGTTGTTCACTCCCATGTTGCAGCCCAGTGGCAGCCTCGGCTAATCGGAAGCTGCGGCTGACCTGGGGACTATGGTCTCTGAGGAGAGAACCTATTTTGAGCTGGTGAAATGAATAGCAGTGCTAATCACACATTCTCAGCCCAGACCCTATGGCCTACTTATGGCAGCTCCCAAGCCTCCGGGGCCTGCGCACTCTCTTCTCTCGCATCCCTCCTCCTCTCCTCTGAGCCCGTGCTCTCGCTCCCCTTTCTCTCTTCCTGCTCTTTCCTCCCATCTTCCTGGGAAAGGAGACCCTGGAAGCCTCTGAGGGCTCTAGTCGGCACCTCTAGGAATCCCCAGAACTTTAACATGACCCCAGGAACTTATAAAGCTAAATGATCCTGACCCCTGACATGAAGTGAAAGTGTTAGTTGCTTAGCCTTGTCTGACTCTTTGTTACTCCATGGACTATTGCCCACCAGGCTCCTCTGTCCATGGGATTTCCCAGGCAAGCGTTCTGGAGTGGGTTGCCATTTCCTCCTCCAGGGTGTCTTCCCGACCCAGAAATCTAACATGTGTCTCCTGCATTGCAGGTAGATTCTTTACCACTTGAGTCACCTGGGAAGTCCTAATTGGAGGATAATTGCTTTACAGTTTGATTTCTGCCATATAACAATGTGAATCAGCCACAAGTATACTATGTCCCTTCACTCTTGAACATCTCTCTCACCACTCCACCCCATCCAACCACTTTAGGTTGTTACAGAGCACTGGCTGAGGTCCTTGTGTTATACAGAAACTTCCCACTAGCTAGCTATTTACCCCCTGTAATGCATATGCTAGTCTGATTTCTTTAATGCCCCTCTGCCTTTGTCCCACCAGCCCAGGAGGCTAGTGGCTTCTTGTGGTTGCTAATATCTGGATGGTCCCATTATTCCTGTTTGGCTTCTCAGCCTCTTTAAATCCCTCTATTTCAAATACTTACCTTTGAATATTTACCTGTGCCAGGACCTCAGATGACTTTACCTACATGACTTCATATAAACACCTCTTAAAGCTCTGTGAAGCAGAGTGCACCCATTTTATGAACAGGAAAACTGAGCCACAGAAAGGCTAAAGTAGAGCTGGTGAACTGCAGCGCTGGGTGTTGAATCAGATAATCTAGCCACAGAACTTTCGATTTTTAACAGCACTATAGATCTACACTCTCCTTGGGTCAGGCCCTGAGTAATGGTTTGCACTGACAAATTTCAATTATGTGCCAGGTTTTAGAGTAAGATGGGAGACGGAATCCAGTCTGCCCCTGTGATGGGTTTTGTGACCTTGCATAAGTCACCCATGGTGAGCTTCAGTGTGCCCACCTATTAACTGAGGATAATAACAGAACCCAGTTCAGAGGGGTTTTGTGGGATCAAATGAAATGATGGATGTAAAACATGCATCTCCTGCCCGCATCTCCAGTTGGCACTTAACACGGAGCCTGGCACATAGCAGTGTGCTCGGTTGCTTAGTCAGACACGATTCTTTTGCCACCCTATGGACTGTAGCCTGCCAGGTTCTTGCATCCATGGGATTTTTCTCAGGCAAGAATACTGGGGTGAGTTGCGATTTCCTTCTCCATTGGCATATAGTAAGTGCTTGATAAAGATCAGCTTTTATTCCTGCTCTTGATTTGACACTCCTGCCCTGGTTCCCAGGAGTCCAGCAGATGAGACTGGGCAACCTGGATCCCAGATCAGGTGGGGATGAGGCACAGTTTGAACCAGGGGTGGGCACATTGGGTTCAGGGAGCCTGGTTCTAAAGATGTCCTTGGGTTTCTAGTTACCCTGTTCTTGGCTATAGCGCTTTTTGTATTCTGGGAAGAATTTCCCAGCAGTCTCATACTGAGAACCTCTCCCTCCACACCCTTCTGTCCGGTAGGGATCTCTTTGTGGCCCTGGAAGGACTTTGCAAGACTGAATGAAACTGGAAGCCCCCAGACCCAGATCTTTGGTGCAATGTCAGCTTGCTGAGAACTTGAGGTGGCCTCTTCTTTTCTGTTTGAGCCTCAACCAAATATGGAGCACACACATGGACACTCATACACATGCACACTCATGCCTTCATACACTCACATTTGTTCACACACATACACACACACACTCACCACTAAAATCAACAATCTGGTAGCAAACCTCAATGAATTGCTGAGCATTGAACAATTTCAGCCAACTGATGAAGATCCCAAATAATTTCCATTCTAATCTATGTTGCTTGACTTCCAAGAAGGTAACGGTCCCTTTGGTGACATGTCGTCTTTTCTGTACACAGTTGATGGCTGTGACTTGCCTTTCTGAACTACTACAAATTGTGGAGGAAAAGCAACCCTTGAATTACTGCTAACCACTCTTTGCTGGGATGTTGGGGGCTACAGCCATGCTGGTGGTGGCTGGGTCAGGGGTGGGTGAGGAGAGTTGGCAGGGAGGAGAGGGAAGGAGGTCTGAATCTGAGAACGAAAGATGATAATGATTCTAACAGTCATATGAGATAATACTTGTACACTTTCCAATTACAGAGCATCTTCACCAGCATAGTCTGCCATGCATGGCTCAGATGGTAAAAAATCTGCCTGCAATACAGGGGACTCAAGTTTAAACCCTAAGTCAGGAAGATCTCCTGGGGAAGCAAATGGCAACCCACTCCAGTATTCTTGCATGGAGGATTCCATGGACAGAGGAGTCTGGCGGGCTATGGTCCATGGGGTCGCAAAAGTTAGACACAACTAAATGACTAACACTTTCATTTTTCTTTCACCTTCACATAATTTTCATTTAATCTTATTATGACTTGTCATTCTATAGGGGACGAGATTTCTGTTAGGATCTAGGGATACCCATTTAGTTAGCAGAGGGACAGTCACAACAATCTAATACCAGGTCTTCTGACTACCATATGGTACTTCTGATGGGTGTGAAAGGAGGTTTGTAGGTCTTAACCAGATAAGGAGTAGTTGGCTCAGGTAGTTGGAGTCTTTCTGGCTGCACAGAACATGACTCAAGGTCCTGTGATTAGTTCCTGAGTTGAGTGATGTCTGGTCTTAAGCTGAGACCCGATCAGTTCTGCTCAATCAGCTTCCAGGTTGTGGTGTCTGGGGATAGGCTAAGAGCGAATTGACTCATGTAAGACTGTCTCCTCTGGAAAAGGAAATGGCTCAGAGCAGGTACTTTGAGGAGTTTGGGAAGTCTTTTAACTTCTCGCTAAACCTCAGCGCCTTCATCATCTGTAAATGAGATGGCAGCAATCCAGTCCTGGTGAGAGTTACATGAAAAAACTATGAAAGTGAAAGAGCTTTATGAATAGCAAAGCACCAAAAAAAGGTAAAGGAATCTCATTATTGTATCTTCCATTATCACCATCCTCACTGCCACCACCGTCATCATTACCGCTGTTTTCACCGCCACCATTGCCATCGTTAGCAACATCATCATTATTATCACCGTGATCTGGTAAGGAGAACATAAATTTAAAAATTACTAAACATGTGGAGTAATAGAAATATCAAGGGGCTCATTTAAAATGTGTCTTCATGGCCACACTTCCTAGGACCCTGAATCAGAAGTTCTCGGTGGAACCCAGAAATCTTCCTTTTAACAGGCACCCTGGGGTGATTTTGTTGCAGACTATCTGTGGATCATACTTTGAGAGACATTGCCTTAGAGCTGTAGGACCAAAAAAAGAGATTATATGTCACCCAGGGTTCAGTGATACTTATGAAACATATAAGCTGATGATACTAATATATGTGTAAGTAGCCTAGAACCTTTGAGAGGGATCCATCAATGTCGGTGGTGAGGTCCCTGACAGTGTGGTCCACCCACCACCATTCAAGGACAGCAGCAGCCTCTCCAGATTTCTTGGTCTTGCTCTATCTAATTTCAGCCATCTGAGAAGAGCTGGTTAGAACACACATGTCTAGCACACTTGTGAACTTGGGGTTGAAACAACAGTGTTAAGACCCAAAGAAAAGAGGTATTTATTTCTACTCATATAGTACAAAGCAGTTAATCCACTTAATTAACCATAATTAAATCACTCAAAATGAAGTTGATGACCCTAGACTTGTGAGCTGGAGCAAATCTCCACTATGGCTCTTGGGGAGGGCACTCCCCACTCCCTAGCTCTCTGCCTGCTAACCTAGGCCAGTGCTACTCTATTCTCTGGGCTAATTTGCTTCAGTTGTGTCTGACTCTGCGACCCTAAGGACTGTAGACTGCCAGGCTCCTCTGTCCATGGGATTCTCCAGGCAAGAATACTGGAATGTATAGCCTATCCTTTCTCCAGGGGAACTACCCGATCCAGGAATTGAACTGGGGTCTCCTGCATTGCAGGTGGATTCTTTATCAGCTGAGCTATAAGTGAAGCCCAAAACATGTCTGCTAAATTGAAATTGGGTTCTGGGAAGAGGAAAAATTAATGGGGTAAACTGATGCCTCGTGAAAGAACCTGTTTTTTAGGACCATGGAAAAGGACTCAGGCAGATTTGAGGCTTGGGGCCCCTGAGTGTTTAGAGAATGTGAAAATTGAAAAAATGAAAGTGAAAGTCACTCACTTGTGTCTGACTCTTTGCAACCCCCTGGTCTGTAGCCCGCCATGGTCCTCTGTCCATGGAATTCTGCAGGCAAGAATACTGGAGTGGGTAGCCATTCCCTTCTCCAAGGGATCTTCCTGACCCAGGGATCGAACCCAGGTCCCCTACAATGGAAGTGGATTTTTTACTGTCTGAGCCACCAGGGAAGTCCTTTGGGAGTGTAGGGGCTGTTATCAAGAACCTCTGGCCCTGCTGTTGCCAGGGGCATATCCTTATTCTGGGGAGGAAGAAACTCTGGAGTGTTCCATTAAATTCTGTAGCTCAGGGATCCTTGCAAGACAGTGTAACCTGGAAATAAAAGAATGTTGAAGAGTGGGTGGCAGGTACAGTGTGGGTGCCCCTAAGGGCTCAGCATGGTAGCTGGGACAGGTGGGGGCCTGGTGAGCAGGTGCAATAGGGGCAGACAGCCTGGGTGCTGATCTGAGAGGAGTGCGAGGCGTGGGGTTCCCAGAGGCAGCTCCCAGGGGTGGAGGGTGGGCCTGCCAGGGGATGGACCCCAGCGTTTCCTTGAAATGGGAAGGTGGGTGTGGTGGGACAGGAGGACACTTATCCAGTTTGCTTCATGAGGTGGGAATGGGTCGGCCTGCCCAGCTGGTGCTGCTGTGGGCAGACTGGGCCACTGGGTGAGGATTTCCCTGCCAAGACCTTGCTGGTCTTCTCCCGTCCCAGCTCCTTTGCCAGAGAGAGCAAGCTGCCTTTTCTTTCTCTTGAATTCTATGCCTGTACCTAGTGGTTATGGGCTGTGGACTCTTCCGTGCCCAGTCTGGCACATATGAGACGGACAAATAAAGCCTAGAGACCTTGCTTCTGCATCCTTTTTCAAGTCTTGTGGTCCCAATCTCTGACCTTCTTCTACCCTGGAGAGTAGTTTTATGATTGTCTGCTGAATCACCTCTAGAGTGTCTTACCTTGAGGGGAGGAGAAGGGGAAACGGGGGTTACAGCATTCTGTCTGGGACCTGCCCTCTGTCCTGGTGCGGCCAGATGGGGCTTTGGCTTGGAGCTGCTCTGCAGTCTGAAGCAGGATTTGGGGCTTCTGGAAGGATGCTCAGCATTGTTCTGCGTGCGTTTCTCTCTATACTAGCCCCTGAGGCCATTGTTGCAGAGGGTAATAGCTGGACGCTTCAGGTCTGAGCCAACATAGCTAAGCTCAGGGTCTCACTGCTGCTGAAGGAAGGTGGGACTGTGTAAGGTGATTCAGCAAAGCAACCCATCCACCACCAGCAAGTACAGTCTTCAGGAGTCATGTCCTCTAGCAGAGCCATCAACCCAAGTGCTTACTGGTATCCCCAGGCATGAGGGCAGCTGGGAAGCTGACCTTATAATCCGGCAACTTTTTCATCAGCCAGAAAGGAACTTGCCTCCCCTCTTTTTTATTGGAATTTTAATTGTTCTACAATGTTGTTAGTTTCTGCTGTAAAACAGTGTGAATCAGCTATGTGCTTGTGTGAGTGCTCAGTTCTGTCCAACTTTTTGCAGCCCCATGGACTGTAGTCTGCTGGGTTCCTCTGTCCATGGAATTTTCTAGGCAAAAATACTGGAGTGGGTTGCCATTTCCTAATCCAGGGGATCTTCCTGAAACAGGGATCAACCTCGTGTTTCTTGTGTCTCCTGCACTGGGAGGTGGATTCTTTACCACTGAGCCACCTGGGAATCCCTGAATCAGCTATGTGTACACATATATCCCCTCCCTCTTGAGCTCCCCCCTACCCCTCCATCCCACCCCTCTAAGTCATCACAGAGCCCTGAACTGAGCTCCCTGTGTTATGTAGCAGCTTCCCACTAGCTATTAATATCTATTTTACGCAAAGAACAAACCCCCTCGGTTTCTCTGATTTATTCATCTTAACCAAGCTTTTACCATGTGCCTGCATGAAGTTTAATACTGTGGGGAGAGAGATGAATGATATGGTCCCTGTCTTTGGGGAGGTCACCATCTGGTGGGGGTGGCATCAGCCTCTTCAGATGACCAGATGTGCTGTGGCACCACTGAGGAGACCCAGGAGGTCTTCACGGTGGTGGTGACCATGAGTCAGATGTTGAAGATGCCCGTGGGAGGTCTCCAGGAAGACACACGAGGAAGGCAGTGGGGACATACCTACCCAGAGTCTTGAAAGTCCAAAGCACCCAGGTGAATGTCTCCAAGTGGGATTCAGGACAAAGAGGCTTTGCTTCCTAGGGACTCCAGCTGGTTGGACAGCTGGACCGAGACTTAACCAAAAGGGATCCCTTGCTCATGGGCATCACCTTGTCCGAGACTTTAGGAAAGATGCTAACTCTCCCATGTGGGTTTGTTTGAACCTCCCCTCTCATGTCATCACGGAAACTTATTCTCTGGTCAGTAGACTCCCAGGCATCTTCAAGGAGGTACTGGAGTGAGTGGGAGACTCAAAGGAGGGAGGGTCCTCAGCAGGGTGCTGCCAGTTGGTCTTGGACTAAAGGGTGAGGGATGACTCTCCTGGTGTGAGTGTGTGTGAATGAGGGTGAGAACATCAGTGTGTGGATAAAAATTGAATGACCTGGGATAATCTTCTTTGCATCTTCTCCACTCCACAACGCCTGCATGTTGTGGGTTTCCGGTGAATGGGTGTTGAATATTGACAGCCTTTAGAATCTGAGTCACCAAGGAGTATCTGCTCCACAGGAAGGAGATGAAAGAAACTAAGTAAGTCTGTAGGATTTTTAAAAATTCTTTTATTTAAAATTAATTATTTTTGGTTGTGCTGGGTCTCCGTTGCTGTGTTAGGGCTTTCTCTCTAGTTGCAGTGAGCAGGGGCTACTATTTTTTTGCAGTGCTCAGGCTTCTCATTGCAGGGGCTTCTCTTGTCGTGGCACGAGGACTTAGTTGCCCCACGGCATGTGGGATATTTCCTGAGTAGGGATTGACCTCATGTCTCCTGCATCGATGGTCAGATTCTTTAACCACTGGACCACCAGGGAAGTCCTGAGTCTGCAGTATTGATGGCAGCAGCTCCATTTGGAGTTTCCATGCTCTTAGAGGGCCGTTCCCTGTTCCTATTTGGACATGTTTTGGTGCTGGGCTCTGGGGAGGTTCTGAAAAGACTTGGCTACTTGAGATCCTTCATTATGTGTCTCCTAGATTGTCATCTGCTATCGCCCTGTTTCTGGTTACTCACAGAGCCCTCTCACTCCTTAATGACTCTACTCATGTGGTGTGTTCTGCCTGGAAAAGTTTTCCCTTCCACCACCGGACAATTCTTCTTCATCCTTCCAAGCTCATGGTAAATGTCACCTCCTCCAGGAAGCCTTTCTTGATACCCATCATGTGACCCTACTCTGTGTTCCCTAACTCTGCTGTGTCCCTGCCATAGCACAGATGCAATTGCTGTTCATGGTTGTTACACACTGCTTTACTTTTATCTCTTTCCCAGGAGGTTGAAATTCCCTTGAGATAAGATGGCATTTTGTTCATCTCTGAATTTCCAGAGCCTAGAAGGTGCTTAAGCTGTGAGTCATCATCACTCAACAAATACATATGGAGTGCTTTCCCCATAACAGGCAGTATCTCTTCTGTTAAATGGGGAATATGTATAAGAACTCTGAGGTTCAAAGAACCTTGATGCATGTGAAAGAAACCAGAGTGTCCAGAGCTCTGTGTGCAAGAAGCAGAGTGATATGAGATGAGGCTGGATAGGAAGGCAGTGGTTGGATTGTGCAGGGCTCTGTAGACTTGTAAGCCTACGAAGAGGGTGTGAATTTTATTTATTTTTTATAATTAAAAAATATTATTGGTATATAGTTGCTTTACAATGTTGTGTTAGATTCTGTTGTACAGTATAGTGAATCAGCTATATGTATACATATGCATGTGTGTGTGCTAAGTTGCTCAGTCGGGTCCTACTCCTTGCGACCCCATGGACTGTAGTCCATCATGCTCCTCTGTCCATGGGATTCTCCAGGCAAGATTACTGGAGTCGGGGGGTTGCCATGCCCGAGTCGGGGGGTTGCCATGCCCTCCTTCAGGGGATCTTCCTGACCCAGGAGTTGAACCTGCATGTCTTATGTCTCCTTCATTGACAGGCAGGTTCTTTACCACTAGCGCCACCTGAGAAGCCCCATATGTATATGATATATCCCCTCCTTTTTGAATTTCCTTGCCATGTACATCGCCACAGGTCACTGAGTAGAGCTCCTTATGCTATATGGTAGGTGCTCATTAGTTATTTTATACATAATAGTGTATAGATGGGCTTCCCTTGTGGCTCAGCTGGTAAAGAGTCAGCCTGCAATGCAGGAGACCCCAGTTTGATTCCTGGGTCAGGAAGATCCCCTGGAGAAGGGGTAGGCTACCCATTCCAGTATTCTTGCGATTCCCTGGTGGTTCAGACAGTAAAGAATCCACCTCCAATGCGGGAGACCTGGGTTCTATCCCTGAATTGGGATGATTCCCTGGAGGAGGGCATGGCAACCCACTCCAATATTCTTGCCTGGAGAATCCCCATGGCCAGAGGAGCCTGGCGGGCTACAGTCCATGGGGTCACAAAGGGTCAGACATAACTGAGTGACTAAGCACAGCACAGCACAGTGTACAGATGTCAATCCCAATCTCCCAATTCATCCCACCCCCTTTTCCCCTTGGTATCCATACATTTGTTCTTTATGTTTGTGTCTCTGTTTCTGCTTTGTAAATGAGATTGTCTATACCAATTTTTTTCAGATTCCACATATGTGGGTTAATACACAGTATTTGTTTTTCTTTTTCTGACTTCCTTTACTTTTAAATGCACAGATGCATCTGATGGGCCAGGCATTTAGCAGATTCAGTAATGGTAGATGCTGCTGCTTCAATGTCTCTTAATACTTCGGGAGATTCTCATCACTCCCTTTTGAGAGAGAGAGAGAGGAAAGACAAATAGGTAAAAGCTATAGAAAAGGCAACTAAAATGATCAAGAGAGACGGGGGAGCAATTAGAGTTTTTAAGTCTGGACAGATCAAGTCTGAGAGAAGATGAGATGAAAGGTAAGCTGATCATGAAAGAGAGAGTATGTTGGAATCCTGACATCTTAGACCTAAATTCCTCCTCCTCCTTCATCCCCATAAAACTTGACAGGAGATAATTTTAGGAGAACTAAAGGGAATTCTGCTTTTCCCAGTGAGTAGTATAAATTTATGCAACTCTTTATCCCCAAGAGATACTGCACTAGCTGAGCATATAAATAACTTCAAGAAAGGTTTACAAATTTCAAGGATTGAAGTTTCCTAACGAGCTGAGGAATGGAGTTTAGGACTTTAGGATGCTACCCTTTATATCACATTCATGCCCTGACTGAGCTCTGTGCTCCCTTGTCAGACTGAAGGCATCAAATCTTCCAGACTTGACAGTGTGTGATTCCCAGTCTTCTCTGCCGGGTTGCTCTGCTGTTGATTGAGTGTGCCTATCTGTGGGTGTGGCAGGGTGTTCAAGGTTTGCCTGATTTTGCCTGTCTCTGAAGATGTGCTTGGGTTTCCCAGGTGGCACTAGTGGGAAAGTGCAAGTCCTACTTGCCAATGCAGGAGACACAAGAGATGTGGGTTCCATCCCTGGGTTGGGAAGACCTCCTGGAGGAGGACATCACAACCCACTCCAGTATTCTTTCCTGGAGAATCCCATGGACAGAGGAGCCTGATGGGCTACAGTCAACAGGGTCTCAAAGAGTCAGACACTACTGAAGCAACTTAGCACACAAGCACAAAGATGTCCTTGAGCCTCAGAAAAAGTTTCTACTGGGCTGCGTAGGCTTAGTCGATGGGGAAGGAGAGCTCGTCTTGATGACAAGCTCTGAATTTGAGTTCTAACACTAATTCTTTTTTATTGTTGAGGTGTACAATTTAGTGGCACTTAGTCAGATCAGATCAGTCACTTAGTCGTGTCTGACTCTTTGCGACCCCATGAATTGCAGCACGCCAGGCCTCCCTGTCCATCACCAACTCCCAGAGTTCACTGAGACTCACGTCCATCAAGTCAGTGATGCCATCCCGCCATCTCATCCTCTGTCGTCCCCTTCTCCTCTTGCCCTCAATCCCTCCCAGCATCACAGTCTTTTCCAATGAGTCAACTCTTCGCATGAGGTGGCCAAAGTTCTGGAGTTTCAGCTTTAGCATCATTCCTTCCAAAGAAATCCCAGGGCTGATCTCCTTCAGAATGGACTGGTTGGATCTCCTTGCAGTGCAAGGAACTCTCAAGAGTCTTCTCCAACACCACAGTTCAAAAGCATCAATTCTTCGGCGCTCAGCTTTCTTCACAGTCCAACTCTCACATCCATACATGACCACAGGAAAAACCACAGCCTTGACTAGACGAATCTTTGTTGGCAAAGTAATGTTTCTGCTTTTGAATATGCTAACTAGGATGGTCATAACTTTCCTTCCAAGGAGTAAGTGTCTTTTAATTTCATGGCTGCAGTCACCATCTGCAGTGATTTTGGAGCCCAGAAAAATAAAGTCTGACACTGTTTCCACTGTTTCCCTATCTATTTCCCATGAAGTGATGGGACCGGATACCATGATCTTCGTTTTCTGAATGTTAAGCTTTAAGCCAACTTTTTCACTCTCCACTTTCACATTCATCAAGAGGCTTTTTAGTTCCTCTTCACTTTCTGCCATAAGGGTGGTGTCATCTGCATATCTGAGGTTATTGATATTTCTCCCGGCAATCTTGATTCCAGCTTGTGGTTCTTCCAGCCCAGCGTTTCTCATGATGTACTCTGCATATAAGTTAAATAAGCAGGGTGACAATATACAGCTTTGATGTACTTCTTTTCCTATTTGGAACCAGTCTGTTGTTCCATGTCCAGTTCTAACTGTTGCTTCCTGACCTGCATACAAATTTCTCAAGAGGCAGATCAGGTGGTCTGGTATTCCCATCTCTTTCAGAATTTTCCACAGTTTATTGTGATCCACACAGCCAAAGGCTTTGGCGTAGTCAATAAAGCAGAAATATATGTTTTTCTGGAACTCTCTTGCTTTTTCCATGATCCAACGGATGTTGGCAATTTGATCTCTGGTTCCTCTGCCTTTTCTAAAACCAGCTTGAACATCTGGAAGTTCACGGTTCACATATTGCTGAAGCCTGGCTTGGAGAATTTTGAGCATTACTTTACTAGCGTGTGAGATGAGTGCAATTGTGCGGTGGTTTGAGCATTCTTTGGCATTGCCTTTCTTTGGGATTGGAAGGAAAACTGACCTTTTCCAGTCCTGTGGCCACTGCTGAGTTTTCCAAATTTGCTGGCATATTGAGTGCAGCACTTTCACAGCATCATCTTTCAGGATTTGGAATAGCTCGACTGGAATTCTATCACCTCCACTAGCTTTGTTCGTAGTGATGCTTTCTAAGGCCCACTTGATTTTGCATTCCAGGATGTCTGGCTCTAGGTCAGTGAGCACACCATCGTGATTATCTGGGTCATGAAGATCTTTTTTGTACAGTTCTTCTGTGTATTCTTGCCACCTCTTCTTAATATCTTCTGCTTCTGTTGGGTCCATACCATTTCTGTCCTTTATCGAGCTCATCTTTGCATGAAATGTTCCTTTGGTATCTCTGATTTTCTTGAGGCGATCTCTAGTCTTTCCTATTCTGTTGTTTTCCTCTATTTCTTTGCACTGATCGCTGAAGAAGGCTTTCTTATCTCTTCTTGCTATTCTTTGGAACTCTGCATTCAGATGTTTATATCTTTCCTTTTCTCCTTTGCTTTTCACTTCTCTTCTTTTCACAGCTATTTGTAAGGCCTCCCCAGACAGCCATTTTGCTTTTTTGCATTTCTTTTCCATGGGGATGGTCTTGATCCCTGTCTCCTGTACAATGTCCCGAACCTCATTCCATAGCCCATCAGGCACTCTACCTATCAGATCTAGGCCCTTAAATCTATTTCTCACTTCCACTGTATAATCATAAGGGATTTGATTTAGGTCATACCTGAATGATCTAGTGGTTTTCCCTACTTTCTTCAATTTAAGTCTGAATTTGGCAATAAGGAGTTCATGGTCTGAGCCACAGTCAGCTCCTGGTCTTGTTTTTGCTGACTGTATAGAGCTTCTCCATCTTTGGCTGCAAAGAATATAATCAATCTGATTTCGGTGTTGACCATCTGGTGATGTCCGTGTGTAGAGTCTTCTCTTGTGTTGTTGGAAGAGGGTGTTTGTTATGACCAGTGCATTTTCTTGGCAAAACTGTATTAGTCTTTGCCCTGCTTCATTCTGTATTCCAAGGCCAAATTTGCCTGTTACTCCAGGTGTTTCTTGACTTCCTACTTTTGCATTCCAGTCCCCTATAATGAAAAGGACATCTTTTTTGGGGTGTTAGTTCTTAAAGGTCTTGTAGGTCTTCATAGAACCGTTCAACTTCAGCTTCTTCAGTGTTACTGGTTGGGGCATAGACTTGGATTACTGTGATATTGAATGGTTTGCCTTGGAAACGAACAGAGATCATTCTGTCATTTTTGAGATTGCATCCAAGTACTGCATTTCGGACTCTTTCGTTGACCATGATGGCTACTCCATTTCTTCTGAGGGATTCCTGCCTGCAGTAGTAGATATAATGGTCATCTGAGTTAAATTCACCCATTCCAGTCCATTTCAGTTCGCTGATTCCTAGAATGTCGACATTCACTCTTGCCATCTCTTGTTTGACCACTTCCAATTTGCCTTGATTCATGGACCTGACATTCCAGGTTCCTATGCAATATTGCTCTTTACAGCATCGGACCTTGCTTCTATCACCAGTCACATCCACAGCTGGGTATTGTTTTTGCTTTGGCTCCATCCCTTCATTCTTTCTGGAGTTATTTCTCCACTGATCTCTAGTAGCATATTGGGCATCTACTGACCTGAGGAGTTTCTCTTTCAGTATCCTATCATTTTGCCTTTTCATACTGTTCATGGGGTTCTCAAGGCAAGAATACTGAAGTGGTTTGCCAGGGGCGGCGGCCGGGAGGAGCAACCCCATGCCTGAGGCCAGGGGCAGTGGCTGGGAGAACCAACCCCACGCCGTGGGTGCACGGGCACAGGAGGGCCTAGAGGAGCTATCCTATGCTGAAGGTCAGGAAGGGCGGCGGTGAGGAGATACCCCTCATCCAAGGTAAGGAGCATTAGCTGTGCTTTGCTGGAGCAGCCGTGAAGAGATACCCCACGCCCAAGGTAAGAGAAACCCAAGTAAGATGGTAGGTGTTGCAAGAGGGCATCAGAGGGCAGACATACTGAAACCATACTCACAGAAAATAGTCAATCTAATCACACTAGGACCACAGCCTTGTCTAACTCAATGAAACTGAGCCATGCCCGTGGGGCAACCCAAGACAGGCAGGTCATGGTGGAGAGATCTGACAGAATGTGGCACTTAGTGCATTCACAATATTGTGTGACCATCACCACGACCTAGTTCCGAGACTTTTTCATCACTCAAAAAGAAAATCTCATACTTTTTAACCAATCACTCCCCATTCTTCCTCCCCCAGCCCTGCCCTCAGACAACCTGTTTTCTATCTCTATAGAAATTTGAGGGTTAATTTCACTTTCCAGGCCAACATTTCTGACTGGGTCCTGTCTCCCTCTCTAATCCCATCTGGTTCCACGTTCCCCTCTGATTGTAATAATCTGGCCACCTCGGCCTCCTGATTCTTTACAAATATGACTTTTGGGTCTCATGGCCTGTGTGTGTGTACATTCACTCAATGGCCCTTGCCTGTGCTCTGGATAAAACGTCCTGCCTGAGTCCACACTGGGCTCTAAGACCCTCATTCTGGAATTGTCCTTCCAGGCTGAGGCATGGCTGGGCTGGGCTGGTCCTGAAAAGAGAGAGATTAGAGATTGTGTGAGAGTTCTTGGTGAACTGTATAGTACAGTCTACAGTACAAGGCTGGGCTTTATTACCGGATCCAGGAAGGCAGTTCCTCCAGAGAACATCCATGGATCTGGCTGCCTTTGGAGTAAAACATGGCAGCTACCACTCTCCAAGTGAGGAACAAGACACAGCGGCAGCATAAAGGCAGTCAGTGGAGGTAAGTGACTCCTGACAAGGAGACATGAGAAGAGTGAGCTTCCTCAGCCCAGGATTTCTCACGGTGGTGGTTCTGGGGCATTGTCTGTCTGTCTACAGCTGAGAGGGTGGCGGGATGGGAGTAGGGCCGTCTATCAGGCCTGGGATCCTGTCATTCCTACAGATTCCTACCACCTTCCCAGGGCTGTTGGGAGGACCAAAGTGTGCATGGGAAAAAAAGTCTGGAAAGAGTGAACTGGTGTAAGCATAAGGCAGGAATATTCACACTGGTGATAATGAGGAGGTGTTGAGTTCTTGCCCACTGTCCTCCAACCAGCATGTGTGATGGGCATGAGGGGCCAACCAGTGGTCAGTTTTACATTCACTCACAAACTTTATTCTTTCACTCACCCACTCATTTATTTATTCACTCGTGGTTTGGATCTGTACTAACCAATATGGTGGGCCATCCCAGGTGGTAAAGAACCTGCCTGCCAATGCAGGAGATGTAAAAGACACAAGTTTGAGTCCTGGATCAGGAAGATCCCCTGGAGGAGGGCGTGGAAACCCATTCCAGTATTCTTGCCTGGGAAATCCCATGGACAGAGGAGCCTGCTGGGCTACAGTCCATAGGGTTGCGAAGATTCGGAAGTGACTGAAGCAACTTAGCATGTATGCATGCATGCATCCAACATGGTAGCCACTAGCCACCTCTAGTTGTTGACACTTGAACTTCGCTGGTCCAAATTGAGATGCCCCATAAATACAAAAGAAACACTATACCTCAAAGATTTAACCTAAGAGTTGTAAACATCTCGGTAATAATTTTTAAAAATATGGTTTGCATATTGAAATAATAGTATTTTCATTATGAGTATAATATGTATTATGAAAACTAATTTCATCTATTTCTTTTTACTTTTTGTAATGTGACTACTAGAAAATTTATTTCCTATGTGGTTTAAATTTTGTTTCTATTGTATAGGGCTGATTTAATCATATCTGTTCCTCTGAAGGATGGGAGTGTGTGAGACTGACTGGCCCAGACTGGGATTTGTCCCTTCCAAGAACATCATAGAGGGGGAGATGCTGGCCCACAAGTATCCCAGATGAGAAAGGGGCACCCCAAACCACGAATGGAGGATTTCATTACAAGTCTCTCCTGAGGGACTTAACACGGTGTTTATGATTGATTAAGGCACGAAAGCTGTTCATTATTTATGTTTGCTGGTTTGTACTTCAGTGTGTCTCAATAGAGTGGGAATAGGAACTGAATAAATTACCCAGCGGTGTGGGAATTCTTGTAACCCAGAACTCGCATACTTGATGGGTTTGTGAGTGTGTGCGCACATTTTAATGAGATGCAATTTTCTTTCAATTTGAGAAATCCCCCAAGCGCCCCTGCTTTGTTTGCTCTGACTCTAACCCAGCAGCTTCGGAGGCAGCAGCAAATGGAGAGATGAGATGAAAACATCTGGATATAATCCTTCCCAAGGCTTTCTGGTGTTTTCTTCTTTGGGAACTTTCTGCCGAAGGGCATGTCCTCCTGACACTTTAGAACTCTGGCCTTTGTTCTTTCTTCCTCTCTGGTCTGTTTTCCCCGCGGTGGGCCTTTAAGACAGCACACAGTCAAAGCGGAGAGTAAGCCCTTGACACAGAATGTGGAATTTCAGGGTCCCGGCCGTATGCTCAGAGGGAAGAAATACCCACAGTCTCAGCATGTAAAATGCTGGAAAGCAGAGTGGAAAGAGCTGGCTCCTGCAGAGGCTTATGGGCCCGTAGGCACTACATTTATTCAGACATTCATTCTTTAGTACAATCATGGCCGGGTGCTGAAGAAAGCAAAATGAAGGAAGTTCGCATCTTGTCCTCAAAGTATTCCACTGGAAGAGAAAATAGTGTAAAAGAGAAAAGCAATTCAGCACTACCACCTTGGGACGATGGAGTAGATGTAGTTTTCCCTATTCCTCCTGCTAAGTACAATGAAAAGATCCTGGACCTTATATATAAAACAAGCAGAAGGAGACTTTGAAAGGTTGAGGAAAGAAGGCACGCTCTAAGGGCTTTTGGGACCCGAGAAAAGATCCAATGGTGAGTTCCCTCGGTCTTCTTATCTTTTATATCCAGATTTGGAGCTAAAGAAACAGGCAACCCAGGCATGTTAACAGATGCAGAGAGAAAAAAAACACCCACTCCCGCCTCAAGTCTGCTCTCTAGCCAGAGGACCAGGAAAAGGGTGCCAAGCAAGACAGAAAACATTTAGACTCTAACTTCTGTGCGAAGAGTTGACTCATTGGAAAAGACTCTGATGCTGGGAGGGATTGGGGGCAGGAGAAGGGGATGACAGAGGATGAGATGGCTGGATGGCATCACTGACTCAATGGACGTGAGTGTGAGTGAATTCCGGGAGATGGTGATGGACAGGGAGGCCTGGTGTGCTGCGATTCATGGGGTTGCGAAGAGTTGGACACGACTGAGCGACTGAACTGAACTGACTGTGCTCCAAACAAGCACCAGGGAAGAGACTATAGCCTTGTCCCACCAGCTAAGGCCAAGTGGGGATCCAGGATTCTGACTCTCGCAAGGCTGTAATGAGGTGCCCGTGCCATGGTGGGGGCTGGAGGTAAGGGCCAGTGAAGAGTGAGGACTCCAGTCACCATGCTGTCCACCCCTCAGGAGAGATCACCCAGAGAGAATTAAGGAGGCTTCACCTCCCATCCAGGGCTTCCCATCTGGGGCTTCCCTGGTGGCTCAGATGGTAAAGAATCCATTTGTAATGTAGGAGACCCAGGTTCAATCCCTGGGTGGGGAAGATCCCCTGGAGAAGGAAATGGCTACCCACTCCAGTTTTCTTGCCTGGGAAATCCCATGGACAGACAAGCCTGACCAGCTACATACAGACCATAGAGTTCCAAAGAACTGCATGTGAAACTGGGTAGTACAGCCAATTGGTCTAAGGCACTGGATTAAGAACTGCATATGACTATGTATCCTCCATCCTCCCAGCCAGGTGGTTTCACTGGGGGGCCTGGTGGAGACCCAGAACTCCCAGCCCTGCCCAGTGGTAACAAGACCCGTCCCACCTGAGGGTCCAAGTAGGGAACCTGAACTTATACGCCCACCTATCGGTAAAGGGCAGTGCCTCCCCGTCTCCTAGAATAGTGTCAGAGGAAGGCAGAAACACAATGTTTATCAGATTTGAACAGCAGAGAGAACAGAGTGAAAAAAATGAAGGGTCTCAAGGATTTATGGGACTGTTTTAATCTATCTTTATTTGCTTTATAGCTAATATGTCTTTGTATTTTTTTTAAAAAGTCTTTTGCCTAGGGATTGTAATATTGATCCTTAATTTAATCACATACACCTGAAATTAATATTATACCATGCTTTGTTTAATGTAAGAATTTGCATAAAATGTAATTACATGTATTCCTAATGTCTTTTGTTCTGTTGTTTCATATACATAATTCTACATATTTTATAAGCCTTACATTACATTATTACTACTTTGCTGTGGTCAATTTTCTTTGAAAAACTCTAAGAAAAAAATAGAGAAATTTACTGATGTAGTTACCATTTTCAGTGCTCTTCTTCCTTCCTATAGATCCACTGTTTCATTTGGTGCTGAATAACCTCCTTTAGCAATTATTTTTGTTTGTTTTTTTGGTGGCATGGGTCTGCTAGCAATGAATACTCTGTGCTTTCAATGATCTAAAATATCTTGATTTTGCCTTCAGTCTTTCAAAACTTTCATGGATATGAAAACATATCCATGTTTTCACTGGATATAACATATTTTTATTTTTAAGTTTTTATTTTTTCAGCACTTTAAAGATACCCTTATGTTACTTTCCGTTTTCCATTGTTTTCTGATTAGTCAGCCACTATTCTAGTTGTTGGTGCCCTGTTGCTATGTGTATTCTTCAGATTGCTTTTGTGATTTCTTTCTTTCTTTTTCAACAATTTGATGATGATACCCCTCAGAGAAGTTTTCTTTGTATCTGTCCTATGGGTACATTTCTGGGCTTCCTGGCTCTTTGGTGTCGTTTTATCTAGATTTGGAAAAACGTAGCCTGATATTTTATCATGTTTTTTCCTGAAAAAGAATTAAAAATAAAGACAGGATCAATATTTTTGATTTTTCCTTTTCCCCCATGTTTAAATAAAGCTTAGTTTGGCATTGCTATTGATTCTATCTTTATTTAAATTTTTGATGTTTGTTAACATCTTCATTGATATTGATTTTTAAAAATACTACATTATATTATTTCAATAATTGAACTTTTTGGGGAAGTTCCCTAAATTTTACACCCAAAGCAAATGCCTCATTTCAACCCTTTCCTTTTCTCCCAGTTACTTAAGAGATCTTTCCAATATCTGTGTTGTCTCTGGGTCTATTTCTATTGATTATTTTATGTATTGATTATTCATCACATTTTTCTACTTTTTTGCATGCCCAACAACATTTGATTATCTTTTGGACATTATGGATGATATACTCTAGAGATTCTGGTTTCTGTTTTCCTACACTGAAGAGTGTTTTATTCTATGAAGCAGATAACCACTGACAGAACAGCGCAATTTGTGGAGATTTGGTTTTAGGCTCTTCTAGGATGGCTCTGTTTCAGTTTTTCCCTCAGTTTGAGGCTCGGATGTCGTCTCTGCTTTGAAAGTTATCACCCTTGTTGTTGTTCAATTGCCAAGTTGTGTCCGCCTTTTTGTGACCCCGAAACTGCAGCACGACAGCCTCCTCTATGGCTCAATATCTCCTGGAATTTGCTCAAATTCATGTCCATTGAGTTGGTGATGCTATCTAATTATCTCAACCTCTGATGCCCTCTTCTCCTTTTGCCTTCAATCTTTCCCAGCATCAAAGTCTTTTCCAATGAGTCGGCTCTTTGCATTAGGTGGCTTGCCATAGGAAGGCTTTTGGGGTTTGCCAAAGACCACTATACTAGGTTAGTTTGAACCCCAAACTCTCTCTTCAACACGAGGTAGTCATTGGAATATCTCTCCTATGGACTGAATGCTTATACCTCCTCCAAAATCATATGTTGAAGTCCTAAGGCTTGATGTCATGGTATTTGGAGATGGAACCTTTGGGAGATAATTGGATTTAAGTGAGATCACGAGGGTGTTAGTAGCTCAGTCATGTCTGACTCTTTGCGATCCCATGGACTATAGCCTGCCAAGCTCCTCTGTCCATGGTATTCTGCAGGCAAGAATACTGGAGTGGGTTGCCATTTCCTTCTCCAGGGGATCTTCCTTACCCAGGGATTGAACCTGGGTCTCTTGTATGTCCTGCATTGGCAGGCAGATTTTTTACCATCTGAGCCAATGAGGTACTCACAAATGGGATTAGTGTCCTTATAAGAAGAGGAAGAAAGCAGAGCTCTTTCTCTCTCTTCCATGAAGGACAACAAGAAGGTAGCCATCTGCAAATCAGGAAGTAGGCTCTCACCAGAAACTTCATCTGCCAGCACCTTGATCTTAGACTTCCCAGCTGTCAGAACTGTGAGCAATACATATCTCTTGTTTAAGCCACCTACACCATTGTACTTTTTTTTTTTTTTATAGCAGCCTGAACTGACTCTTCTTACCTCTTTTACCCTACAAGTAATAGCTTTCACTGGGTTTATTAGAGCCTTACTCAACTTGTGAGCTTACTCTAAAATGTGAGCAATTTAGAATTCAGCAAAGATTTTGAAGGCAGATTTTATGCATATTCTGTGCCTCACCCTTTGGTGGCCCACTCTTTTCTGGAATTTCACTCCTCAATTTCTAGCCGCTATGACAACCCTACATTCCAATCTCTGACTTTGCAGCCCAGTAAGACGACTGCTTTCTGCTCAGAATCTATTTTCCATGTGTCATGTGGACCCAGGTGTACCTGGAGATGAAAAGTCTGGTAAGTGCCATTATCATCCAGTTTTCTTACTGCTATGGGCTGAACTGTGTCCTGTCAAATTCGTATGTTGAAGTCCTAACCCCCAGGACTTCAGAATGTGACATTTGGATACAAGGTCTTTGCAGAGATAATTAAGTTGAAATGGGGTCATTAGGATGAGTCCTAACCAAAGGGACATTTGGACACAGGCCCATACATATAGGGAGAGCTCCATGTGAAAATGAAGGCAGAGATTGGGATGATGTTTCTATGTGCCATGGGATGTCAGTGATGGCCAACAAACCTCAGAAGCTAGGAAAGAGGCATCAAATAGATTCCTTCTCACAGCTTTTAGAGGTACCCAATCTTGCCCCACACTAAGACTTCCAACCTTCAGAATTGTGAGTTAATAACTTTCTGTTGTTTAAACCACTGAGTTTGTTACAGAAGCCTTAGTAAGATGAGAGACCTCCCCTTCATTGTCTTACCCCTCTAGATTCTCCCTATAGGTCACTCGGTAGGCTTTCAAATAGTTGTGTGTTATTTTTAATATATTGTCTAGAGTTTATGATTGTCACTGGCATGGATGTTAGTTCAATATTAGCCATGCCACTATTGCCAAAAGTTGAAAGTCCATGAGCCAGCTTTCTAATCTTCCTTGAGTCTGTGCTTAGCAGCCTATAAGCCAATTTTGTTTACCCCTGAATCCAGTCCAGGGTCCCTGATCCTATGTTAAGGTCTGATATCCTGCCCTCTGATGGTCTACAAGAAGAATTAGAAAAATATTTAGGGTCTTTAATAGTCAAGTAGATTTGTTATGACTGATCTTAAAATTGTGAAGGCAATCCCCCCGAACTTTTCCCTTTCCTGGGATGGCTGCATAGGACTTCAGTTGAGCCACTATTCAAGTATTTATGCAGATGGCAAGCTGTTCTCTATGGAAATTTGACCCTACCTATAAGTGGAGAGTGAAAAAGTTGGCTTAAACCTCAACATTCAGAGAATGAAGATCATGGCATCTGGTCCCATCACTTCATGGCAAATAGATAGGGAAACAGTGGAAACAGTGTCAGACTTTATTTTTTGGGGCTCCAAAATCACTGCAGATGGTGACTGCAGCCATGAAATTAAAAGACGCTTACTCCTTGAAAGGAAAGTTATGACCAACCTAGATAGCATATTGAAAAACAGAGACATTACTTTGCCAACAAAGGTCCATCTAGTCAAGGCTATGGTTTTTCCAGTGGTCATGTATGGATGTGAGAGTTGGACTGTGAAGAAAGCTGAGCACTGAAGAATTGATGATTTTGAACTGTGGTGTGGGACTCTTGAGAGTCCCTTGGACTGCAAGGAGATCCAACCAGTCCATTCTGAAGGAGATCAGCCCTGGGATTTCTTTGGAAGGACTGATGCTAAAGCTGAAACTCCAGTACTTTGGCCACCTCATGCGAAGAGTTGACTCATTGGAAAAGACCCTGATGCTGGGAGGGGTTGGGGGCAGGAGGAGAAGGGGACGACAGAGGATGAGACGGCTGGATGGCGTCACCGACTCGATGGACGTGAGTCTGAGTGAACTCCGGGAGTTGGTGATGGACAGGGAGGCCTGGTGTGCTGCGATTCATGGGGTCACAAAGAGTCAGACACGACTGAGCGACTGAACTGAACTGATAAGTGATTCTAGGGTTTCCCAGGTGGATCAGTGGGTAAAGAATCTTCCTGCAATGCAGGGGATGTGGATTCGACTCCCTGGGTCAGGAAGATCCCCTGGAGGAGGTCATGGCCACTCCAGTATTCTTGCCTGGAGAATCCCATGGAAGAGCCTGGTGGGCTATAGTCCATAGTGTTGCAAAGAGCTGAACATGACTGAAGTGACTGAGCACATATGCCTAAATGATTCTGCAACCCACTTCCACGCAAGTGTGTGTGTATTCTTTTGTATACGCCCATGCACTTTGACACATTGGAGAGGAGCTAGGGGACTTTCTATTTGTAGAAAAATACAAATTGGGCTCTTTGTGTTTAATAACACTTCAATTTTTCTTAAAATCAATGGCTCCCTTTCACTCAATAATTGAACATATCTGTTAACTTGGAGTACTTAACCTGTTAAATCTCCTGAAAGCAGCCTGACAGGGACCTTGGAGAGTTATCCCAAAGGACAGTAACCATCAGTTCTTCTGGATTCTCTAAGCTCATTCTTGCTTTTGTGATTTCTGTTACCAGAAAGACACACATCCATAATACATTACTTTAGCTTCCCATAGAAGTGTCTTTTCAGAGAATGGTGATCTAATATTATGCCTTCAGTTTTCGTCTAGTGTTGATAAAAGAAACAGTGATATGAAGACTACTCTGCAACTTTTGTATAACTGCTGTTGAGGCTACTCTCACTGTATTGTTCAACATCTTATATAAAGTTCTAGAAGAGTGGCTCTGACTTTTTTCTTTTTAATCACAAAATCCTTTCTTCAAAGACAAGTTTATGTGGAAACTTCATGCTTATAATAGATGAACATGGTTGAAGTGGCAGCTAGAGGCTGTAGAGCCATGTCTTCCCTCTCACCCTGCTTTTCCTTCTCTAGACTTTTTCTTACCCTCACATTCCCCGGCATGATCTCCTGTTAAAGGGCTTCATTGATCACAGTGTAAAAATCCTTAGTGCTAATTCTAAGGTAGATTTTATGTTGGGAGTTTAGTGCTAGGACAAAGTTAAGCTGAGCGCCGAAGGATTGATGCCTTTGAACTGTGGTGTTGGAGAAGACTCTTGAGAGTCCCTTGGACTGCAAGGAGATCCAACCAGTCCATCCTAAAGGAGATCAGTCCTGGGTGTTCATTGGTGGGTTTGATGTTGAAGCTGAAACTCCAATACTTTGGCCACCTGATGCGAAGAGCTGACTCATTTGAAAAGACCCTGATGCTGGGAAAGATTGAGGGTAGGAGGAGAAGGGGACGACAGAGGATGAGATAGTTGGATGGCATCATTGACTCGATGGACATGGGTTTGGGTCGACTTCGGGAGTGAGGCCTGGCGTGCTGCAGTTCACGGGGTTGCAAAGAGTCGGACATGACTGAGCGACTGAACTGAACTGAAAGTTTGTCTCATCTCACAAATAGTGGTGTTTCTGTTGACATAACCCAGATTTGTAATTTTGTGTGTTTCCTTCTTGTATTGGACGACAGGAAACTCAGAAATATTAGGTGGTCAAATTTAGTACTTGTTCTGGGATAGATGCAACAATTTGCAGCATTTTTTCCAATCAAAGTTGAAGAATGAGTTCATTGTATCCCTGGTTCAAGGTTTATCATCACAGAAGCTCTCTGCTGTATGTATGCAAACTTGCACTTATTTATTATCATTATCCCTTAATTCTCTTCTCATGACCCACTTCCCAGACCCTCCACTCCAGAGACAACTCTATTCTAATGAGTTGAATATATAAGTCTATGTTAGACTATGTTCCTACAAAATAAGTATTGTTTTGGGACTTTCTAGGTAGTCTACTGATTAAGCCTCTGTGTTTCCATTGCAGGGATATGGGTTTGATCACCGGTCAGAGAACTAAGAACTTGCATGCTCTGTGGTGTGGTCAGAAAAGGAGGAGGGCATTGTTTTATATGCATGTGTATTTGTGTGTATCATATATATAGTATCATACATATCAGTTCAATTTAGTTGCTCAGTCGTGTCCGATTCTTTGTGACCCCATGGACTGCAACATGCCAGGCTTCTCTGTCCATCAGCAACTCCCAGAGTTTACTCAAACTCATGTCCATCGAGTTGGTGATGCCATCCAACCATCTCATCCTCTGTCGTCCCCTTCTCCTCTTGCCCCCAATCCCTCCCAGCATCAGAGTCTTCCAATGAGTCAACTCTTCACATGAGGTGGCCAAAGTACTGGAGCTTCAGCTTTAGCATCATTCCTTCCAAAGAAATCCCAGGGCTGATCTCCTTTAGAATGGACTGGTTGGATCTCCTTGCAGTCCAAGGGACTCTCAAGAGTCTTCTCCAACACCACAGTTCAAAAGCATCAATTCTTCGGTGCTCAGCCTTCTTCACAGTCCAACTCTCACATCCATACATGACCACAGGAAAAACCATAGCCTGGACTAGATGAACCTTTGTTGGCAAAGTTATGTCTCTGCTTTTGAATATGCTATCTAGGTTGGTCATAACTTTCCTTCCAAGGAGTAAGTGTCAAGCATCAATTCTTCAGTGCTCATTTTTCTTTATAGTCCAACTCTCACATCCATACATGACACTGGAAAAACCATAGCTTTGCCTAAATGGGCCTTTGTTGGCAAAGTAAAGTCTCTCTTTTTCAATATGCTGTGTAGGTTGGTCATAGGTTTTCTTCCAAGGAGCAAGCATCTTTTAATTTCATGGCTGTGGTCACCATCTGCAGTGATTTTGGAGCCCAAGAAAATAAAGTCTGTCACTGTTTCCATTGTTTCCCCATCTATTTGCCATGAAATGATGGGACTGGATGTCACGATCTTTGTTTTTTGAATGTTGAGCTTTAAGCCAACTTCTTCACTCTCCTCTTTCACTTTCATCAAGAGGCTTTTTAGTTCCTCTTCACTTTTTGCCATAAGGGTGGTGTCATCTGCATATCTGAAGTTATTGATATTTCTCTCGGCAGTCTTGATTCTAGCTTGTGCTTCTTCCAGCCCAGTGTTTCTCATGATGTACTCTGCATATAAGTTAAATAAGCAGGGTGACAATAACTAGCCTTGATGCACTCCTTTCCCGATTTGTAACCAGTCTGTTGTTCTATGTCCAGTTCTAACTGTTGCTTCCTGACCTGCACACAGATTTCTCAAGAGGCAGGTCAGCTGGTCTGATATTCCCATCTCTTTAAGAATTTTCTAAAGTTTGTTGCAGTCCACACAATCAAAGGCTTTGGCATAGTCAATAAAGCAGAAGTAGATATTTTTCTGGAACTCTTTTGCTTTTTCAATGATCCAGTGGATGTTGGCAATTTGATCTCTGGGTCCTCTGCCTTTTCTAAAACCAGCTTGAACATCCGGAAGTTCACAGTTCATAGACTGTTGAAGCCTGGCTTGGAGAATTTTGAGCATTACTTTACTAAAGTGTGAGATGAGTGCAATTGTATGGTAGTTTGAGCATTCTTTGGTATTGCCTTTCTTTGGGATTGGAATGAAAACTGACCTTTTCTAGTCCTGTGGCCACTGCTGAGTTTTCCAAATTTGCTGGCATATTGAGTGCAGCATCATCTTTCAGGATTTGAAATAGCTCAACTGGAATTCCATCACCTCCACTAGCTTTGTTTGTAGTAGTGCTTCCTAAGGCCCACTTGACTTCACATTCCAGGATATCTGGCTCTAGCTGAGTGATGTATCTCATATATACATATATATGATATATACTGCAATTTATTTCATATATTCTTCACCACCCATTATATTTTTAAGGTCCATTGAATTGCTCTGTTTAAATATAATCTACTGCTTTCAAGTACTACCTAGTATATTTTGTATTCTCTTTCCCAATGACATATACCCAAGTTGCCTCCGACTCTAGGTCACCACAGAGACTGCAATGAGCGTCCTTGTCCCTATACCCGTTTGTCACTGTCTAAGAATTACATTGGGATATAGACTTTAGAGTGGAATTTCTGGGCCATGGTGTATGTATCTACTTAATTTGACCAGGTAGTGGCAGACTGTTTCCCAGAATGGCAGCACCCATCTACATCCTCACAGCAGTGCAAAGAGTTCCTGTAACTCCAAATCCTTAACAACTCTTGACATTATTCACTTTCACATTTTTGTCAATATGTATTTTTCAATGCTGCTTTGACTTGGATTTCTCTTATTCTTAATTATTATTTTTTCTGGATGATAAAGCATCAAATGCATTTATTAAAAAGATGTTTCATGGAAGCAACCTACATATCTATCAACAGAGGAAAGGATAAAGAAGAAGTGGTATATGTACACAAAGGAATGTTATTCAGTCATTAAAAAGAATAAAATAATGCCATTTGCAGCAACATGGATGGACCTAGAGATTGTGATACTGAATGAAGTAACTTAGACAGGAAAGGAGGAATATTGTATGGCATCCTTACATGTGGAATCTAAAAAGAATGATACAGATGAACTAATGAAACAGACTTAAAGAACGAATTTATAATTGCAAGTGGGAAGGATGGGGGGAAGGGATAGTTAGGGAGTTTGGGATGGACATATACACACTGCTGTATTTAAAATGGATTAACAACAAGGACTTACTGTACAGCACATTGAACTCTGTTCAAATTATGTGGCAGCCTGGATGGGAGGGAAGTTTGGGGGAGAATGGATACATGTCTATGTATGGCTGAGTCCCTTTACTCAGAACATCGTTTCAGAACTTTAATCACAACATTGTTAATCGATTATACCCTAATACAAAATAAAAAGTTTAAAATAAAAAAATAAATGCTATATTAAAGATGTATAACATAGTAAAATCACTTAGGTAATTGTTTGGCAAACATATGTATGTATGAATTCCATGTATTATGCTAAAGCTGAAACTCCAGTACTTTGGCCACCTCATGTGAAGAGTTGACTCATTGGAAAAGACTCTGGTGCTGGGGGGGATTGGGGGCAGGAGGAAAGGGGACGACAGAGGATGAGATGGCTGGATGGCATCACTGACTCGATGGACGTGAGTCTGGGTGAACTCCCGGAGTTGGTGATGGACAGGGAGACCTGGTGTGCTGCGATTCATGGGGTCGCAAAGAGTCGGACACGACTGAGCGACTGATCTGATCTGATCTGATTCCATGTATTCCAACAACCTCATCAAAAATCATTTTGTCATGCAATTGAGTAGGTGTTTAAAAATATATGAAGGACACCTTTGTACAAATCATAAGTTTATTGCTCAATAAATCTTTACAAACATACCAGAATCAAATTATGGGACAATATATTGAGAACTTCAAAATACCTTATTGTGTTCTCTTCCAATTGCAACACTCCTAACAACAATCTTAATTATTTTGAGTGGATCTTCACATGGATTATTTTGGATTTCTCCTCTGTAAATAACTTATTTGTATCTCTTGCCCATTTTTCTGTTGAGGTTACTCTTACTATTTGTTCCTTGTTGATTTTCATGAGTTCCTTGTACATTCTGGGTCAACGTTGTTTAATTGAAATATAGAATGAGCCACACAACTTTCCAGTAGCCACATTAAAAGAATAAAAATAACCCAGTGAAATTATTTTTTAAATTAATTTGTTGCTTAATTATTGGATAGTGAAACCGTAGTTATAGATTATTTCTTCAGTTCTATAGACAGCAAATACTTCCTCCCATTTTAACATCTGGCTATTTACTTTTCTTGGGAGTGATGAGATATCTTTTCTGGTTTAATGTATGGTCATTTTGTTGTAAATCTTTATACATACATGAAAAAATAGTTACTGTATTGGGTATAAGATTCTTTCTCCATGTTTTAAGAATCTATACCTTAATAATTGATTATCTATCTATTTCTGAGAGGAAAAGATATGAAATCTCTGATTGTAATCATGAATTTGTCAATTTATCCTTGTAATTCTGTTTCCTTTATGTATTCCAGGCTATTTTGTTTATGATCTCTTGGAAATTGCTCATTTTAAAAATATCAAATGATGTCTCTCTTTGCCTCATTAAATGTTTGATACTTAAAAATACAGTTTCATCAACTTCATTTATTATTTTTTCAGTGTATCTTTTTTCTAAGCCTTTGTTTTAAGCTTCTGGTGTTGTTTCATTTTATGTTTCTTCATGCCTTCATTTGTGCATTCTTCCCTCCCTCTCTTTCTTTCTTTCTCTCTCTCTTCTTTTTTGTAACATCAAAGTGAAGTGAAAGTGAAGTTGCTCAGTCGTGTCCGACTCTTTGCTACTCTGTGGACTGTAGCCTACCAGGCTCCTCTGTCCATGGGATTCTCCAGGCAAGAATACTGGAGTAGGTTGCCATTTCCTTCTCCAGGGGATCTTCCCAACCCAGGGATCGAACCCAGGTCTCCCTCATTGCTGGCAGACGCTTTAACCTCTGAGCCACCGGGGAAGCCCAAGAGTTGTAACATCAAACAACTCTTTAATTGAAGACAGCAAAACTGCTATTGCAGATCTTTCTCTTTTTCTTGGAGGTAATTTCCCCCCTGGTTTTTTAAGATTATATTTTATAAGTTCTCACTTTTTTCTCTATGCTCTTGCATAATATTCTTGGACTTCATATCTTGTGCATTCTGGCTTTTTTTTTTTTTTGAATACACTGCACAGGATGTGGGATCTTAGTTTCCTGACCAGGAATTGAACCCGCACTCCTTGCATTGGAAGCTCAGAGTCTTAACCACTGGACATCCAGGAAAGTCCCTCCCCCCAGTTTTATTAAGATATGATTGGCACATGGCATTGTATTGGACTAAGCTGTACAACACAATGATTTGATATATATATATATACTGCGAAATGTTCCACAGTAAGTTTAGTAAGCTTCTGTCACCTCATACTGTTAACAGATTTTTCTCTTATGATGAGAACTTTTAAGATCTATTCTCTTGTCAACTCTCAAATATAAATACAATATTGTTAACTGTAGTCACCATGTTGTACATTACATCCCCCAAGCTTTTTTATATTATAGCCAGAAGTTTGTACCTTTTGATCCCCTTCACTTGTTCACCCCTTCACCCAACTCTGGATTCAGTAGTCTGTTCTCTGTATCTATGAGTTCATTTTTTTAAGGTTTCCGTATAAGTAAGATCATACAGTTTTTGTCTTTCTCTGTCTGACTTATTTCTCTCAACTATTAGCTTTTTTGGATGATGTCCTTTCTACACAGACTTTGTTAATTTTTATATTTGATTTGTCCTCTTTTGTTTTAAGTAGTCCTAATTAACATACTAGAAAACATGCTTTTTCATTCAGAATAGCTCTTGTCTGTGTCTTTCTCAGAGACTCAGACATAAAATTGATTTGGCAAAAATTCTTTAGAACTGGCTTCTAAAGAGCTTATATCTCTTGAAGAATAAAATAAATGATATCAATCAGTTTCTCTGCTCCTGGCAAGATAGAGAAACAGGGTAAGCTCTAACTTATCCTCCTATGTGAAACAAATGCAGTATGTATATCTATCTATCCATATATATATACACTCACACGTGTATATATATACATGCACACACACACCTACACATGTACATATGCACACACATCCATATACATGTGTGTGTATACGAAACCACAGTTTCAAGTCTTTGGACTTCAAGCAACAAAGGACAGTGATGCCTGAGAGATGAAAAACAGTGTAATTTCCAGTATTTCCCCAGCTTACTACTTGGAGAGAGAATAGTACATTATGGTGAAGTAGGGTTTATTCCAAGAACACAGGTTGGTTTCACATTAAAAAATAATCAGTGTAATTCATAATACTAACAGACTAAAAGGCAAAACCACATGATCATCTCAATACATGCAGAAAAAAATTTGATAAAATCTAGTACTATTTCTTAAAAAAAAACACTAGGATTAGAAAGGAACTTATTCCCTATTCTACCCAGTAAAGGTCATTTCCAAAATTTCTATAGCTAATTCATACTAGTGGTGAAATACTAGATGCTCTCCTCCTAAGGTTGGGCACAAGGCAAGGATGTTACCTTTAATAGTTCTATTCAACCTTGTACAGAGGGCCTAAGTGCAATAAGGTAAGAAAAAGAAAAACATTCAGATTGTAAATGCTATTCTTATCTCAGAGGGTATAATTGGCTACTAGAAAGTTGTATAAGGTCTACATAAAAGCAACAATGCAATATAGCTTTCTCCACATTATAAATATTTTCTCAGGTTATTAAGTATTTATAATGTTTTTAGTGACTGCATTTATAGTACTCAATTAAATAGTTCCTTTATATTGCACAATTTAAAATTTTCTGATAGGGATTTCCCTGGTGGTTCAGTGGCTAAGACTCTGTGCTCCCAATGCAGGTGTCCTGAGTTCGATCCCTGGTCAGGGAACTAGATCCCACATACTGCAACTAAGACTTGGCACAGCTAAACAAATGAATAAAACAATTTTTCTGATAATGTTATTAAGATTTTAGTAAACATCTTTATCAGTTTAATTTTATTCATATCTCTGTTGTTTTCCATTATGCAAATTCTCAATAATTAAAGTTGAATTTCTGAGTAAAAGGTGATGCATATTTTAAAACCTGTGATATGTATTATCAAATTGTCCCCAAGGCAGGCTGCCCTAATTATTAAATAGTACCTTATTTTTTCAATTTGCATTCTTTTGTCACCAAGGTATAATATTTTGATGATGGGATGTGAGTTTCTTATTCCTGTCCCTGTTAATCAATTTTTCTAGCACCATTTGTTAATAATATTTCTCGTTCCCCATTGATTTAAAGCATTATGTAAATATATTTTACATATTCTTAGGCCTTTAGATAAAATTTACTCTTGTGTAAGTACCTTCTTTAAATGTTATTTTTAGTTTTATCACTTATTTTTAATTTATAGAGCTGGTTCCCTTCCATTTTTATTTTTCAAAATAATTTTTTATAAAAATGAAGCTCTCAATCAATCCATTATATACTTTCTAAGATTGTTTCTCCAGATTAAAAAGAAAAAATCACTGAAATTTTGGTTGGAAAGACATTGAATTTATGAATTAAATTTTATGGAAAAATGTGCTCATTATCATGTTAAACCTTTTTACAAGAACATAGACTGTCTCTTCTTTTACCCAAGCTTTCTCCAAGTGTATCTTTGATATCATCTTTAGCTACATAACTACCTGGGAGAGCATTTTACAATTTCCAGTTGATTCATTACACGCATCTGCATTGACTTTTTGTCTTATCATTGTGTAAATTTGAGAATAAGGATGATAGTTTTTGCTTTTGAATAAATTTTTGAGGTATTTTTTTAAGGGTCCATTATATCATTTTCATTATAGGGGACTGGAATGCCAAAGTAGGAAGTCAAGAAACACCTGGAGAAATAGGCAAATGTGGCCTTGTAGTACAGAATGAAGCAAGGCAAAGGCTAATAGAGTTTTGCCAAGTGAATGCACTGGTCATAGCAAGCATCCTCTTCCAACAACACAAGAGAAGACTCTACACATGGACATCACCTGATGATCAGTACTGAAATCAGATTTTTGCAGCCAAAGATGGAGAAACTCTATACAGTCAGGAAAAACAAGACCGGGAGCTGACTGTGGCTCAGACCATGAACTCCTCATTGCCAAATTCAGACTTAAATTGAAGAAAGTAGGGGAAACTACTAGACCATTCAGGTATGACCTAAATCAAATCCCTTACGATTATACAGTGGAAGTGACAAATAGATTCAAGGGATTAGACCTGATAGAGTGCCTGAAGAACTATGGACGAAGGTTCGTGACATTGTACAGGAGACCGGGATCAAGATCATCCCCAAAGAAAAGAAATGTGAAAAGGCAAAATGGTTGTTTGAGGAGGCCTTACAAATAGCTGTGAATAGAAGAGAAGTGAAAGGCAAAGGAGAAAAGGAAAGATATACCCATTTGAATGCAGAATTCCAAAGAATAGCAAGGAGAGATAAGAAAGCCTTCCTCAGTGATCAATGCAAAGAAATAGAAGAAAACAATAGAATGGGAAAGTCTAGAGATCTCTTCAAGAAAATTAGAGATACCAAGGGAATATTTCATGCAAAGATGAGCTCAATAAACGACAGAATGGTATGGACCTAACAGAAGCAGAAGATATTAAGAAGAGGTGGCAAGAATACACAGAAGAACTGTACAAAAAAGATCTTCACCATCCAGATAATCATGATAGTGTGATTACCAACCTAGAGCCAGACATCCTGAAATGCAAAGTCAAGTGGGCCTTAGGAAGCATCATTACAAACAAAGCTAGTGGAGGTGATGGAATTCCAGTTGAGCTATTTCAAATCCTGGAAGATGATGCTGTGAAAGTGCTGCACTCAATATGCCAGCAAATTTGGAAAACTCAGCAGTGGCCACGGGACTGTAAAAGGTCAATTTTCATTCCAATCCCAAAGAAAGGCAATGCCAAAGAATGCTCAAACTACCGCACAATTGCACTCATCTCACACGCTAGTAAAGTAATGCTCAAAATTCTCCAAGCCAGGCTTCAACAGTCTGTGAACCGTGAACTTTCAGATGTTCAAGCTGGTTTTAGAAAAGGCAGAGGAACCAGAGATCAAATTGCCAACACCTGTTGGATCATTGAAAAAGCAAGAGAGTTCCAGAAAAACATAAATACATAAAAAACATAAATACATAAAAAAATACTTCTGCTTTGCTGACTATGCCAAAGCCTTTGACTGTGTGGACCACAACAAACTCTGGAAAATTCTTAAAGAGATGGGAATATCAGACCAGCTGACCTGCCTCTTGAGAAATCTGTGTGCAGGTCAGGAAGCAACAGTTAGAACTGGACATGAAACAACAGACTGGTTTCAAATCGGGAAAGGAGTACATCACGGCTGTATATTGTCACCCTCCTTATTTAACTTCTATACAGAGTACATCATGCAAAATGCTGGGCTGGATGAAGCACAAGCTGGAATCATGATTGCAGGGAGAAATATTAATAACTTTAGATATGCAGATGACACCACCCTTATGGCAGAAAGCGAAGAAGAAAGAGCCTCTTGATGAAAGTGAAAGAGGAGAGTTAAAATGTTGGCTTAAAACTCAACATTCAGAAAACAAAGATCATGGCATCCAGTCCCATCACTTCATGGCAAACAGATGGGGAAACAGTGGCAGTCTTTATTTTCCTGGGCTCCAAAATCACTGCACGTGGTGATTGCAGCCATGAAGTTAAAAGATGCTTGCTCCTTGGAAGAAAACCTATGACCAACCTACACAGCATATTCAAGAGCAGAGACATTACTTTGCCAACAAAGGTCCGTCTAGTCAAAGCTATGGTTTTTCCAGGAGTCACATATGGATGTGAGAGTTGGACTATAAAGAAAGCCGAGAGCTGAAGAATTGATGCTTTTGAACTGTGGTGTTGGAGAAGACTCTTGAGAGTCCCTTGTACTGCAAGGAGATCCAATCAGTCCATCCTAAAGGAAATCAGTCCTGAATATTCATTGGAAGGACTGATACTGAAGTTGAAACTCCAATACTTTGGCCACCTGATGCGAAGAACTGATTCATTGGAAAAGACCCTGATGCTGGGAAAGATTGAAGGCAAGAGGAGAAGGGGATGACAGAGGATGAGATGGTTGAATGACATCACCGACTCAATGGATAAGAGTCTGAGTAAACTCCAGGAGTCGGTGATGGACAGCAAAGCCTGGTGTGCTGCGGTCCATGGGGTTGCAAAGAGTCAGACACGACTGAGCCACTGAAGTGAACTGAACTGATATCATCAACTTTTGTAAGTGTTCATGGACACCACGAAAGAAGGTGTATCCTCCGTAAAGTGCCAGGTTTAATGAAGAATTTAAATTGGTTTTTTATTGATTACGTTCTTTAGATTCTTATCTTTCATGTTTTTTCTGTCAAGGCCCAGAAATATCTATCAAGGTGGATATTAAGAAATATCACGCTGCTAATATATTTCTGCCAACTTCTTCTTGTAATTTAAATAGTTTTAACTTTGATATTATGTTATTCTAAATGGCCATTTTATATTATTTCATCTGCCTTGTGGATTTTGTTTTTTTATCATTAAATGTGATCCTCTTTATCTCGTTAATTGCATATTGCTTTGGGTTCTATTTTAATACTAATCTTATGGACTCTGCTTTCTTTTTATTTGCATTAGCCTGGTACATCTCTGTTCATCTTTCTATTTTTAACCTTTTTGTGTCATTGTAAATGTATATCCTGGAGATAATTTATAATTGGATTCTTTTAAAAATAAAATCTGAATGTCTTTTGCTTTCAGTAGATGAGTTTATCCTGTTGCTATTTATTACTATCACAGATAAGTTTTGTTCTACTTTTGCCATTTTGTTTTTATTTGCCACTTTTGTATTTAAAAATGTATATACTTTGCTTTATTTTTAATAATTGATTTAGCCCTTTTATTTTCTTCTCTAATGATTAATTTTGACTAAGAATACATCCTTGTCCCCTCTAATCATCGTCAGTCAAGTATCAGTTATCTAATATTATCTAAATCTATAACATTATCAATATTATCTAGTATCTTCTGAGATATTATTAAGAAACTAGCGTATTTTGCTTTCTCCATCAATTATTCTCTTACCAAGAGAATGCATCAATTTAATCTGCAATGTTTGGATTAATTATTTTGATTTACTATCATCTTCCATTATGCATCTTCTTTTGATAAGTATTTTTGACATTTCCTTTTGTTTTATAATTACACTGGGAGCAGATGTTTTCCTTTGAATCTGTGTCTTAATGATTTCAATATTTACCACTCATGCAAAGCATGCCTTCTTCATTGTTGCTTCCTTTGTTTGTTATATATTTAAGGATGTATTCTGTTGCCATCACAGGTAAGTAACAACTTAATTAGCATGGAATTTTCAGTTACTAACTCTTTTCTCTCAAAACTCTGTCACTATGATTTCATTTTCTTTGGCATTTAAATTTAGGAGGCACATTCTGAAGTTAATTTGCTATCTTTTTTAAGAGAGCTCTTTTATTTTCCTTGACTAAGTTTTTATGAGGCTTTGTTTTACTTTATTAAACATTTTCACTGAAGCATTTCTCTCCCTCTCTTTTTACTTTATTGTCAGTGACTCCTTTTGGTCTGGCAAATCCAGTTGTCTTCATTTCAGGAAAGTTTTCTTTAATTTTGTCTTTGCGTTACTACTTTTTCATTGGCTTATTTTTTGTTTATTTGTTTTTCCTTCAGCAACTCCAGTTATGTTTATTTCCATCCACTGTCTTCCATATCCATATTGTGTTCTTTATATTTTTTTCTTTGGGCTCTTCCATTTATTAGAAAAGTCTTCTGAAATGTATATTTCATAGCATTGATTTTGTTTTAGCATAGTCAGGACTGCTCTTTATTGCTTTCTGTCTTTGTTTAACTCTGATGTTGTATTTGAAAATTTCTTGCAATTTCTTTTTCATTTTAGAATTTTATGTAGCATATACATTATAATGTATACATTATACATATACATATAGACTATAATGTATATGTAAGAACTAACATGTAAGTTCTGTAAGTCATGAATTATGATATTAATATGATAACTCACAACTGACTCTATCATCCAGTTTAGAACTGGAATATTAACCATAGCATCAAAGGTATTCCTCTGCTTGCTTCAACCCCATTGATAACCCCCATCTTTAACTTGTATTTGTTATTTCTTCACTTTTAAGTAGTTTATCAGAAGTGAAAGTCGCTCAGTCGTGTCCAACTCTTTGGGACCCCATGGACTATAGAGTCCATGGAATTTTCCAGGCCAGTGTACTGGAGTGGATAGCCTTTCCCTTCTCCAGGGGATATTCCCAACCCAGGGATTGAACCCAGGTCTCCCACATTGCAGGTGGATTCTTTACCAGCTGAGCCACAAGGGAAGCCCGAGAATACTGGAGTGGGTAGCCTATTCCTCCTCCAGCGGATCTTCCCGATACAGGAACTGAACTGGGGTCTCCTGCATTGCAGGTGGATTTTTTACCAACTGAGTACTATTAGGGAAGCCCTTACCAGAAGTATGTATCTTGAAATAATATAGTGTTTAATGGCTTTATAAAATAGTATTTTACAGTGTGGCTTACTTTTTTTTTTCCACTCAAGTTGTTTGTTTTCTTCTTGTTGAGTTTTAAGAATTATCTATGTAGTTTAGATAACAGTCTTTTATCAATGTGTCCTTTGCAGGTATTATCTCCCAATCTGTGACTTGTCTGCTCATTCTCTTGCTTTTTGTAAAGCAGAATTTTTTTCATCTTAATGAGGTTAAGCTTATAGATTCTTACTTTCGTGGATCTTGCCTTTGGTGATACATCTAAACAGGCATTGCTATATCCAAAGTCATCTAATTTTTCTCATATGTTATCTTCTAGGAGTTTTATAGTTTTGCATTTTACATGTAAGGTTATGATCTATCTTAAGTTAATTTCTGTGAATGGTATAAGGTCTGTGTTTAGATTCTTCTTCTTTTTCCATGAATGTCCAGTTATTCTAGCAGTGTATTGCTTTTACTCCTTTGTCAAAGATCAGTTGACTATGTTTGTGCGTCTGTTTTTGGACTCTCTATTTTGTTGCATAGGTCTATTTGTCTATTCTCTCACCAATAACACACTTTCTTGATGTAGTTTTATGTTGTTTTGTAGTCAAATGGTATCAGTCTCCTTAGAATTAATTCATTGACATTTACAAAACTACTGGCTGAAATGTTGGGAATTGTTCTGAATCTATAGATCAAGTTGGAAGGAACTGACATCTTGACAATGTTAAGTCTTCCTATCCATGAACATGGAATATCTCTCTATTCAGTTAGTTCTTTTTTTTTTTTTATTTCTTTCATTAGAGTTTCTTTTTTGTTTTCTTCAAGTAGGTTTTGCAATGTGTTGTATTTTATTTCTACTTATTCTTAATCATGATAGCTTATTTCCTTGTGGAATTGGATAACATTTTTTATTATGAGCTTAATCTTTGGTGGATCCTAATATGTGGGAATACTGAGAACCTCTGCTGCTGCTGCTAAGTCGCTTCAGTCGTGTCCGACTCTGTGCGACCCCATAGATGGCAGCCCACCAGGCTTCCCCGTCCCTGGGATTCTCCAGGCAAGAACACTGGAGTGGGTTGCCATTTCCTTCTCCAATGCATGAAAGTGAAAAGTGAAAGTGAAGTCGCTCAGTCATGTCCGACTCTAGCGACCCCATGGACTGCTGCCCACCAGGCTCCTCCGTCCATGGGATTTTCCAGGCAAGAGTACTGGAGTCGGGTGCCATGAATCTCTAGTGGGGTTATTTTCATTCAGAGAGGATTTGTGTTTACTTCTACTGGGAAGCAAGCAGCATTACTGACCTAGGATCACTTCAGCCTCTTTGAAGGACCTCAGTTTAATGCAAGATGTTCACGTTCATTTCTCTCGACTAGCATAGGCTCACAAGTTTAGTCTCTTGATTTTAATGCAGATGCAACAATTGAGATATGCAATAATCCTGGCTTTATGTTCCTTGCCTCAAGCTATCTTCTCTTTCTCCATCTCTCTTTTGTAGGTTTCCTTTCTTGAAAACTCAAAAATGCTTTAAAAGATGACTTTTATAATTCATTCAGGTCTAGTTTATTAGAATGCTAGAAGATTTGTAATTATTTCCATATTTTATCTATTTCCCTTTTCTAGTCCGTTATCTTTTAAATCTCAGCTCTTTTCATTCTGTTCCATAAAAGGCAATGACTAGTTGCATTCTATTGAAGATACAAATTTACAGAATTTTTTTCTGGTGCCTAGAGGTGATCATCTCTTTAGAGGTATGTTCTTCCTCTGGGTCTTAGATGATGTCCCATTTCTCAAGAAAATCAAGCTATTTTCTTGCACTGAAAATTTTATTCATATTCAAAAATTAAAACCTGTATTCTTTTGTTGGACATTTGTGCATATCAGTTTCCATGGTCTTTGTTCATTTGAGGCAAAACCCCTAATACTGACTTGCCCAAAGCTAAAGTTGTTGACTGGTTTTGTGCATGCAGCTTCTAGCCTAAGTGCCAAACTCTAGTAATAATTTACCTAGAAGGCATCTTCTTCTGTTTCTACTGTTTTGTTCTCTGATAAGCTGAGCGGACGGAATACCTGAAGAAATACATTTCCTAGCTGCCCTCTACTTCTGACAACTGATTTTGTAAGGGTTGTTGCTGAAGAGATGTAAAAAGATGCAGAAATTAAGATTGGGGGCCAGTAGAAGGGAGCAAGAGATTGAGCAACAGTTCTCCAGATAAAACTCATCAGCACCAAGGGATGGTTCCTCATATTTATGCTTGGCATAGACCTGGGTTTCTGAGTTTTAGAGTCAGAGGTTAGAGAGTGGGGAAAGCATGAAATGTCATCCTAAATTTTTAAAAAAGAGTCTTTGCTTCATATGACACAGAACTTTAATATTTCATAGGGCAAAAGTTGGCTAGTGTTTTTTCCCCTTAAGATACATCTACTTACTTTCCTGTAAAGTTCTTTTAGTTTCCTTTGTTATAGATTTTCATTTTGTCAGGATCTTTGTAGGCATTTAAAAATGGGGAGATCTTGTGTTGGGTACCATGTTAGTGGTAAGTTCAACAAGTGGTTTTTAAAGGGCACAAAATCAGAAGTATTTGTTGCTTCAGCTTGATCAATATGGTGAGTGCTGTTTTTACCCTTAATTCTCTTTGCAAAGAGGAGTTCCAGTGGGGTTTTCCAAGCCTGTTCTTTGCACTGGGGACATGGAGGAGACTCAGCAGACAGGTTGGGTGGATGGAGAAAATGGGACCTTTTATTCCTTTATCATATCTAAACTATCTACTCTCAGTGGAAAATGGTAGAATCTCCATGTCAAATTGATATTAACAATATTTTCCTCTCTTTCAAAACTGCCTGAAGATAGTCATAAACACATAACCTAATAATGGACACTTCCTTACTTGATTCATTCATTCATCTACCCATCAGTTTACTGAGCTCTTTTCTAAGGATTGACATAAATTAAAGGAGTGAGAGCTTCTCATGCCTCCCATAGGTAATTTGATGTGATGAGCATTACAATAGAAATGGGCACAAGAACAGACAACAGAGTGATTGATCCAGCCTCACAGAGAAATGATATTTGCATTGATTCTTGAAGTCTAAATCATTTGCCAACAGATGTACAATGGTAAGAATTATTTAGAATATGGCTTGTTGATGAAACTGGAGTTAGGCATGTGTTTGTGGGAATGGGAGTGGGGATTGGTGGTAAGCCTGGAAAGACACACTGAGAACAGCTGACAAAGGGCATTGTGTGCGAGGCTAGAGTGTGGTCTCTAACCCATGGGCGTGGGTAGTCAGAGAAGATGCCTTAATCAGCTCCTGCTGCAGTTACAAATCCCATGGACCGGGTGGCTTGAACAACAATTTATTTCCAACAGTGCTGGAGGCTGAAGTCCAAGATCAGGGTGCCTGCACAGTTGGGCTCTTTGTGAGGGCCCTCTCCCTGGTTCTGGCCTCACATGGCCTTTTTTTGGTGTGTACACTGGGAGCAGAGAGAGAGAGAGAGTAAAAGAAAGAGAGAGAGAAAGAGAGAGAGATCAAGTCTTTTCTTTTTTCTAAAAAGGCATTAATCCCATCACAGGGACCCCACCCTTATGACTTCATTTAACTCTAATTTCCACCCCCACTCCCCAAAGTCACCACCTCCAAATACCATCACATCGGGATTTAGGGCTTCATATGAGTTCTGTAGAGGCACATATGTTCAGTCTCTAGCAGAAGGATTTTTAGTAGACTAGTGACAGAATCAGATTTGTGCAATTCTGGTACACAACAACAGCAGCCTAAAAACACAAACAGAAACCCACCAACAAGCAAAGCAAAAATACCTTTTCAGAGTGCTTTTTAAAATTCAAAAGATCTTTCTCTATATCATTTTATTGGGTTTTCTTTGAAACCAACCTTTGATGGATTTTTGGCTCTGTTTTAGAGATAAGGAAACAGACAGAGTACAAAGGTGACTCACTTACCCAAGTTGGCTCAGCTAGTAGGAGGAGTGGAAAAATACTTTTAGGAGCTTGGAAGAACAATAGAGCTGAGGCGTTTTCTCAGCTCTTGGCTCTGGGGGATACCTCATGGTTCTGATTTTTATCTCCAGTGAGGCCTGCAGAGAAGTTTAGGAAACTGTTAAGTGACTGGAAAAGTAGTAAGTGGTACACCCAGCAGCTGTAAATCCCAGACCAGTGCACCTTCACTCCACCAGGACAGCAAGTACTGTGGATTAACATCTCATATGAGTAAGGGGTTCCTTATGAAACTGTATAGAAACAAAACCAGCCTGGAAAATCCCTGAGAAAGATTCTGTGTTAGAACAGGACAGTGTTAATTTGGTTTGCATTTGTGAGTCTACCGTATGCAAGTACTTGGCATTTCACCAGAATCCCACTGAGTGTTGTGAGATACTCACACCAGGAGATGCAGGAGGGGCCTGAGAACCAATCACCCCCTCACTGTGGGCATGAGTTCATTAAGTGTAAAGATGGGTAGAGTCACCCACATTTTTAAAATTCCTCTTTCTTTCTCCTTTGCATTTGTATAGACCCTAAGTCTAAGAAGGCAATGGCAATCCACTCCAATACTCTTGCCTGGAAAATCCCATGGACGGAAGAGCCTGGTAGGTTGCAGTCCATGGGGTTGCTAGGAGTCGGACTTGACTGAGTGACTTCACTTTCCCTTTTCACTTTCCTGCATTGGAGAAGGAAATGACAGCTTACTCCAGTGTTCTTGCCTGGAGAATCCCAGGGACGGTGGAGCCTGGTGGGCTGCCGTCTGTGGGGTTGCACAGAGTCAGACACTACTGAAGTGACTTAGCAGCAGCAGAGCCTAAGTGGTTGCATTTGAATGAATTAAATGTGCTTAAAATGTGACTCAGTTGTACGCATGGTAGTTATTATGTGTTGACCTCTGGACTCTTTCCCACTGAACCTGTACTTGACCTGAGAACCCATCTCAGCTCAGAGTTTAACTCAGGCAGCTGCAGTCAGTTCATGGGAATTGGCATTCTTGAACTATATTAATGCTAGTAGTCGCAGTGTTAGCCACTCTGTCGTATCTGACACTGTGACCCCAAGGACTGTATCCCACCAGGCCCCTCTGTCCATAGAATTCTCCAGGCAAGAATACTGGAGTAGGTAGCCATTCCCTTCTCTAGGGGATCTCCCACACCCAGGGTTCAAACCCATGTCTTCTGCATTGCAGGAAGGTTCTTTACTGTCTGAGCCACCAGGGAAGCCCTATAGTAATGCTACCTATTTTCAAAAATACATTTGAAACTGATGTATTTTAAAAATATCAGTTGCTAAGAAAAGGTAAATAAGCACTGATTTTAAGAGGCAGAGTCAGTCTCATCCCCATGTTCCTGAATTTGGACCCTGTGCCTGTAAGAAAGCTGTGCTGTGCTTAGCTTCTCAATCGTGTCTGACTCTTTGTAACCCCATGAACTGTGACCCGCCTGGCTCCTCTGTCCATGGGGGCTTCCTTGGTAGCTTGGTTAGTAAGAAAGCTGGTCAAGGGCAAAGTGTGTCTGCAGAGGAGTTCTGTAGGCCCACCTGTAGTGAGAGGTTGGCTCAGGTCACCAGCATGAAGAGGTTTTGATTTCCTTTCTCAAGGAGCTGAACACAGTGAAAGTCAGGCAGTGAGGGGTGCATGGACTTTCAGCCAAAATGCTACCCCTGCCACTCAACAGCTGCATCAGCCTCTGTTTCTGTAGAGTGTGGGTAATTCTTTCAATCTCCCTGTGTCATTGGGAAGATTAAATGATTTTGCAGGGGCAGATCAGAATGGGTCACTGCCTCCAGATGGCCCGAGGGCCTGGAGCTGGGCACGATCTCCACCAGCCACTTCATCCTCCCTTCCTTCAGTCCCTCCATCCTTGCAGGATCCTTTTTGCCAGCTGCTTCTCCACCCCAATCTGCCTTCAAATAAATCAATAAGTGGACAGATGAGCCAACTTGGGAATTAGAATATTTGCAAAGTGTGGCTCTCAAGACAACGGACACGAGAAATAATCTGTTCCGGCACTGGGTGAATTTGTTCCAACCAAAGGGCCATCACCAGTGTCAAAGGCAGTTAGCGTCACGGTGCTTCTGTATCTATTTCTTGTTAGCTTTCCAACATTGAACAGTAAACACATTTCACTGTTTTGTAAACCTCTCCCAAACCAATGTTCTGACAGCAGTGTTAACCATTTTCCTGCTCTCGCATCAGCCCTTCCCAATAGCTCTCTCTTGCTCTCTCTCATTTTGAAATTTTGCAAATTCAAGACCCAGGGAACCCGCTGAGTTCAGGAGGGAGAACTGAGAAAGTTCTTACAGAAAATCTCCTCTCTTGATCTCCTTTCTCTTCACCACAGCTAAAAATACACATTTCTCCAACCCATCCTGTCAATTCCCCTGTAATTAGAAGGGCCACCAGAGGCTCACCTGACAAGTCTCTACTCCAGAGCACAGGCTGGAGAACAGGTGGTGAAGGTGGGTGATGGGGGTGGGAGGAGCTGGGGGACTGGGTGAGCCTGAGGTTTGGAGCTAAAGCCGCTGGTCAGTGAAGGGGGAGGCTCATGCAGGATGGGTGGAGTCCTGTTCCCAGAGGACATGAGCTGGGGAGCTCCTTCCTTCCCCATCACAGCCAGGCATTTGCAGGTGCTGGGACCCTGGAGAAACTCTGATGGTGTGCCAGAGAGACACATATAAGCCACCACAAAGTTCCATGCATACAAAATGTCTGAAGTGAAGTTTACATGTTAACATTGGCTATTTCTAGATAGTGGTGGGAGTTTGATAAACATTGCATTCTTTATATTTAAAAAAAATTTTTTTTTGGAGTATATTTGATTTATATTGTTGGTTAGTTTACAGCAAAGTGAATGTTTGGAAGAATGGAAAGGATAATCCATTCTTTATCCATCTAGGTTATTATAGAATATGAAGTAAAGTTCTCTGTGCTATACACTAGTTCTTATTAGTTATCTATTGCTTGTTTTTAAAATAATGAACATGTTTACTATATAAAGTGTTAGTTGCTCAGTTGTATCTGACTCTTTGTGACCCCATGGACTGTACCCTGCTAAGCTCCTCTGTCAGTGGGATTTCCCAGAAAGAATACTGGAGTGGGTTGCTATTTCCTTCTCCTGGGGATCTTCCCAACCCAGGAATCAAACTCTTAAGCCTCCTGCATTGGCCACCTGGAAGCCCCAAATAATACACGTGTGTATTATATTTAATTTTTAAATTAAAATAAAAATACAATATGATGAGTTTTCTAGAAATCCACTGCAGTGCAGGCACCCTGAACTATTAAAGTAAGAGGAGCCCTCTGGTTGAAGACAGTTTTTGGACCTGAGTGTAATGAGCTAAATTTTTTTCTACACAGGCCCTGTGTGGTATTTGAGGATACACAGAGGGTACAGCTGGGAAAGAATGTGAGTTGTGGAGAGGTGAAAGTTAATCCTGGAAGGCCAGGCAGGGGCCAGGCCATGACAGGTTTATGTGCCAAGCTAGGGGGCTGGCTTTGCTGCTGAGGAGTCAGGGAAGGGATACAGATGGTGGCTCAAGGCAGTACAGTTAAGGGCAACTAAAGCCCCAAGGGAAAAAAATCTTTCTGAAGCATTGATTTTACTTGAACACCTTGGAAAAGAAGTTGAGTAGTTCAGTAGCTAGCTTATTTGAAGAATCATTGTGCTGTGCTTAGCCACTCAGTTGTGTCCGACTCTTTGTGACACCACGGACCGTAGCCTGCCAGACTCCTCTGTCCGTGGAATTCTCCAGGCAAGAATACTGTAGTGGATGGCCATGCCGTCCTCCAGGGGATCTTCCTGACCCAGGGATCGAACATAGGTCTCTCACATTGCAGGCGAATTCTTTATTGTCCGAGCCACCAGGTAAGTCCAAGAGTACCGGAGTGGGTAGCCTATCCTTTCTCCAAAGGATCTTCCTGACCCAGGAATCAAACCCTGGTGTCCTGGATTGCAGGTAGATTCTTTATCAGCTGAGCTACAAGGGAAGCCTTTGAAGTATCATTAGAGCATTGGAACAAGTCTTTGGACTGGGGTCCTGGACAGCTCCCTTAGAGGAAGTGTGTTTGGTCTACTATTGTTGGAGGGAGTCTCTGGAAGTAGGGGGATGGGTCACCATCCTGTCTGCTTTAGAAAGATCATCTAGTGACCCACATGAAGAGGGAGGATGAAATTTGAGGCAGGGTGACCAATTAAGCCGAGAGGAGCTACCACATGCCTGAGGTGAGGGGCTGCCGCCCAGAGGAGCTACCCCACGTCCAAGGAGCAGTGGCTGTGTAGGCATAGGAGGGCCGAGAGGAGCTACTCCATGTTCAAGGTCAGAAGGGGTGGCCCTGAGGAGATACCCCTCGTCCAAGGTAAGAAGCAGCAGCTGCGCTTTGCTGGAGCAGCTGTGAAGAGATACCCCACGTCCAAGGTAAGAGAAACCCAAGTCAGACGGTAGGTGTTGCGAGAGGGCATCAGAGGGCAGACACACTGAAACCATACTCACAGAAAACTAGACAATCTGATCACACAGATCACAGCCTCGTCTAACTCAATGAAATTAAGCCATGCCGTTTGGGGCCACCCAAGACAGATGGGTCATGGTGGAGACGTCTGACAGAATGTGGTCCACTGGAGAAGGGAATGGCAAACCACTTCAGTATTCTTGCCTTGAGAACCCCATGAACAGTATGAAAAGGCAAAATGATAGGATATTGAAAGAGGAACTCCCCAGGTCAGTAAGTGCCCAATATGCTACTGGAGATTAGTGGAGAAATAACTCCAGAAAGAATGAAGGGATGGAGCCAAGCGAAAACAATACCCAGTTGTGGATGTGACTGGTGATAGAAGCAAGGGATGATGCTGTAAAGAGCAGTATTGCATAGGAACCTGGAATGTGAGGTCCATGAATCAAGGCAAATTGGAAGTGGTCAAACAGGAGATGGCAAGAGTGAACGTTGACATTCTAGGAGTCAGCGAACTAAAATAGACTGGAATGGGTGAATTTAACTCAGATGACCATTATATCTACTACTGTGGGCAGGAATCCCTTAGAAGAAATGGAGTAGCCATCATGGTCAACGAAAGAGTCCAAAATGCAGTATTTGGATGCAATCTCAAAAACGACAGAATATTTTCTGTTTGTTTCCAAGGCAAACCATTCAATATCACAGTAATACAAACCTATGCCCCAACCAGTAACACTGAAGAAGCTGAAGTTGAATGGTTCTATGAAGACCTACAAGACCTTTAAGAACTAACACCCCCAAAAAGATGTCCTTTTCATTATAGGGGACTGGAATGCAAAAGTAGGAAGTCAGTAAACACCTGGAGTAACAGGCAAATTTGGCCTTGGAGTACAGAAAGAAGCAGGGCAAAGGCTAATAGAGTTTTGTCAAGAGAACACACTGGTCATAGCAAACACTGTCTTCCAACAACATAAGAGAAGACTCTACACATGGACATCACCAGATGGTCAACCCCAAAATCAGATTGATTATATTCTTTGCAGCCAAAGATGGAGAAGCTGTATACAGTCAGCAAAAACAAGACTGGGAGCTGACTGTGGCTCAGACCATGAACTCCTTATTGCCAAATTCAGACTTAAATTGAAGAAAGTAGGGAAAACCACTAGATCATTCAGGTATGACCTAAATCAAATCCCTTATGATTATACAGTGGAAGTGAGAAATAGATTTAAGGGACTAGATCTGATAGAGTGCCTGAAGAACTATGGATGGAGGTTTGTGACATTGTACAGGAGACAGGGATCAAGACCATCCCCAAGAAAAAGAAATGCCAAAAATAAAAAAGGCTGTCTGAGGAGGCCTTACAAATAGCTGTGAAAAGAGAAGCGAAAAGCAAAGGAGAAAAGGAAAGATATAACCATCTGAATGCAGAGTTCCAAAGAATAGCAAGAAGAGATAAGAAAGCCTTCCTCAGTGATCAATGCAAAGAAATAGAGGAAAACAACAGAATGGGAAATACTAAAGATCTCTTCAAGAAAATTAAAGATACCAAGGGGGATATTTCATGCAAAGATGGGCTCGATAAAGGACAGAAATGGTATGGACCTTTTCTGGAAGCAGAAGATGTTAAGAAGAGGTGGCAAGAATACACAGAAGAACTGTACAAAAAAGATCTTCATGACCCAGATAATCACGATGGTGTGATCACTGACCTAGAGCCAGACATCCTGGAATGTGAAGTCAAGTGGGCCTTAGAAAGCATCACTATGAACAGAGCTAGTGGAGGTGATAGAATTCCAGTTGAGCTATTTCAAATCCTGAAAGATGATGCTGTGAAAGTGCTACACTCAATATGCCAGCAAATTTGGAAAACTCAGCAGTGGCCACAGGACTGGAAAAAGTCAGTTTTCATTCCAATCCCAAAGAAAGGCAATGCCAAAGAATGATCAAACTACCACACAATTGCACTCACCTCACACACCAGTAAAGTAATGCTCAAAATTCTCCAAGCCAGACTTCAGCAATATGTGAACCGTGAACTTCCTGATGTTCAAGCTGCTTTTAGAAAAGGCAGAAGAACCAGAGATCAAATTGCCAACATCCTCTGGATCATTGAAAAATCAAGAGAGTTCCAGAAAAACATCTATTTCTGCTTTATTGACTATGCCAAAGCCTTTGACTGTGTGAATCACAATAAACTGTGGAAAATTCTGAAAGAGATGGGAATACCAGACCACCTGACATGCCTCCTGAGAAATTTGTATACAGGTCAGGAAGCAACAGTTAGAACTGGACATGGAACAACAGACTGGTTCCAAATAGGAAAAGGAGTATGTCAAGGCTGGATATTGTCACCCTGCTGATTTAACTTCTATTCAGAGTACATCATGAGAAACGCTGGGCTGGAGGAAGCACAAGCTGAAGTCAAGATTGCCGGGAGAAATATCAATAACCTCAGATATGCAGATGACACCACCCTTATGGCAGAAAGTGTAGAGGAACTAAAGAGTCTCTTGATGAAAGTGAAAGAGGAGAGTGAAAAAGTTGGCTTAAAGCTCAACATTCAGAAAACTAAGATCATGGCATCCAGTCCCATCATTTCATGGGAAATACATGGGAAAACAGTGGAAACAGTGTCAGACTTTATTTTTCTGGGCTCCGAAATCACTGTGGATGGTGATTGCAGCCATGAAATTAAAAGACGCTTACTCCTTGGAAGGAAAGTTATGACCAACCTAGACAGCATATTAAAAAGCAGAGACATTACTTTGCCAACAAAGGTCTGTCTAGTCAAGGCTATGGTTTTTTCAGTGGTCATGTATGGATGTGAGAGTTGGACTGTGAAGAAAGCTGAGCACTGAAGAATTGATGCTTTTGAACTGTGGCATTGGAGAAGACTCTTAAGAGTCCCTTGGACTGCAAGGAGATCCAACCAGTTCATTCTAAAGGACATCAGTCCTGGGTGTTCATTTTAAGGACTGATGCTAAAGCTGAAAGTCCAATACTTTGGCCACCTCATGTGAAGAGTTAACTCTTTGAAAAAGATATAATGCTGGGAGGGCTTGAAGGCAGGAGGAGAAGGGGATGACAGAGGATGAGATGGCTGGATGGCATCACCGACTCGATGGGCATGAGTTTGAGTGAACTCCGGGAGTTGGTGATGGACAGGGAGACCTGGTGTGCTGCGATTCATGGGGTCACAAAGAGTTGGACACGACTGAGCGATTAAACTGACTGACCAATTAGGAGGCTTCAGAATAGCTCTTTGGAGGAGCTGAGAGGTTGGCCATGGCAGTGGCCATGGGGAATAGAAGGCAGAGGGATGTGGGGCTGGTATTGATGGGACCCTGATATTTCTGGTGGAGGGAAGGACAGGTGGGAGTCACGAATGACCCCCAGATTTTCATCTTTGATCCCTGGGGAATGAGTACACTATCAACCACAACAGGATATAAAAGGAGGAAGAGGTTTTATTTTGTGCATATAGGTGGGGGTGGACTTCAGACCACTCAAGGAGAGATTCTGAGATGGGAAGAAGACAGAGATGAGGGGGTGACCGTGGTGATGGAGACTTTAGGAAACAGGCAGAGGAAGAGGGCCTAGTGATGCACGGCCCCTATTCCCATGCCCCAACCACTCCACACAAGTAGGGGTGGGGAAGGGAGGGCAGGGGCGCATCCCAGCCACTGCAAGTCTCCAGCCTGTGCTTCTTCAGCTCCCCTGCTAGGATGTCACTCTTTCTCCTGTCTTTTTGGCAAATGCTCATCTTTCAGCTCCTCTCGGAAGTCTTCCCTCTTAAGTGTAATGACAGTTCCTTCTTTTTTGCCTTCTCTGACATCTAAACTTCTGTCCCTGTCGCTATAGCACTTTTCTGAGCACTCTGGCATTCCCAACTGCCTTTGTCCACCAGATCATGAGCTCATGTGTCCAGCCATCCATGGAAGAGGTGCTCAAGAAATGTTTTCTGGGTGAGTGAATGAGTTGTCAATGAGGAAGGAGTAAAAACCAGGGAAGGGTGTGGCCATAGAAAAAAAGGAATTCTTGGTCAAGAATATCAAATACACCAAAGAATAGAGTTATTTAAGAGGCTTTCCAGGTGGTGCTGGTGGTAAAGAACTCTCTTGCCCACTCAGAAGATACAGGAGACCTGGGCTCGATCCCTGGGTTGGGAAGACCCTCTGGAAAAAAGCATGGCAACCCACTCCAGTATTCTTGCCTGGAGAATCCAATGGACAGAGGAGCCTGGTGGGCTACAGCCCATGGGGTCGCGAAGAGTCAGACTTGGCACACAAGAGCTAAAAAGCATCCATTTCACTTGGCGATTGGGAGGTGTCCTTAGTAAGAATAACTTCCCTGGCATGAAGAAGCCAGAAAACTGTTGCAGCATTTTACATTAAAAAGTGAATACAAGAAAGGAAAGTGGGGACATAGGGCAGATTTTTTCCCTTCAAAGCTCAGAATAAAATGGGAGCAAGATAAGGTAATCATTACAAGTGACACAGGTTTATAAGGCTTGAGGTGAAGGGGCAAGCGGAGGGGAGCAGCTCAGGATGTAAATAAATGAGTGCCATTGATTGAAGTAGGAATAGATGGGACCAAGGGCACAGGTGGAGGGATTGGCTGTGAACCTAAAGGCAGATACCTCTTCCACTATGAAGTAGGAGGAGAGGTAAAGAGGACGGAAGAGGCTACAGGTTTAAGGACATCAGGAAGACTGTGAATGGGAAAGGATGCTGACACAGACAGATAAAAAGGCACTTGTGTATGCTTTGAACCACTTGAGACTGGAAAATATCACCAGGTGTCCAACCCCTATGGTTTTATCATTTTTTCAGCACTGCTCAGATGTGCAGGTACAGTTGCAGTGAAAAAACTGTGTAGGGCAGGTGTGACAGAAAGATGAAAGTGTGAGAAAAAAACGGGAGCCTGCTGGAAGGAGAGCTGAAACTCTTGACCTAAGTTTAGTGTAGGAAAGACAAGAGAAGATACTGGGAGAAGATGTAATTCTGAAGAGCCAGGTATCACTGAAGTTGAAAAGCAGTTATAATGGAATTCAGAGAGCAGGAAAGTTGGTTTAAAAAATACTCCTTCATATATTTTTAAATTGACATGTAAGTTTTCATCATTAGTTTACCAGTTGCAAAGAATATAATCATCTGCATTTTGTAACAACAAACTTATAAATCTATCTTAAAAATAAACTGCCACATCATTTTAAAAGTACATTCAATGGACACTGATTACAATAGCAGTGTTACAGTACCATTATACACTTTAAAAAGATACAAGCAAGCTGAACTTTAACAACTGAACAAGTGTTAAGTGAACAATATAAATCATGGAATTACTTGGCCAGATGGGAAGTGTGGTCTGAGAGAGCAGTGTTGAGGTTTCAGAGGTAGAGTTAAGTTGTGCCAAGCCCGAGTACTGTAACACTAGGGTTCTGGGTCCCCTTACCACATAGCAAGCTCCTGAGTTGGGGAATCAGAGATGGTGGACAAAATCCTTCACTGATACTCCATGGAACACCAGCCTCACAGGATTCCTGACTACAAAGGTTTTTTGTAATTAGACATATTTTGAGGGGAAATGCCTACTTTGCTCCTCTCTTGGAGGTTAGGAGTGCACATTCTTATTGTGGGGAATGACACTTCAGTTCTCTAAGCACCATTTCTCTATCCTAACAATTTAGTTAGATCACAAATTTTGTTTGAGCCAATATTCAGTATTTACATGGTTACAGTATGTGAATCAGTGTACTGCTGAACCAAGTAGTGTACTATAATTACGTTTTCTTTCTTGTGTGCTCACATCAGATTTTGCAACAGCTTGATGATTTTTTAAAAAATGTCATTCTTCCTTGAAGCTAGCACTCTGTCTGTCCCCATCTGGATCAGCTGCTCTCTGGGACTGTTACAAGGTTGTTGTTTGGGACTCACCTTCTCTGTCTTCCTAGGATTTACTTTCCCATTCTCTTGTCTGGAGCCCTGTTTGCTGGGATCCACGTTCTTCTCTTTTTGGCTTTCTTCCTTATACCTTCTACTACCTACTAATGGCTTCCTGAAATGCCTGAATGTGTCTTGTAGGTCTAAAAATATCTTTATTCTATCCTCATACTTGAATCATAGTTCAGTTGATTCTAGGCTGAAAAGAAATTGCCCTCAGAATTTTGTCTTCTAGTGTCCCATGTGGTTATTGAGGAGTCAGTTGTTATTCATATTTCATGTCTCTAGACGTGACAGTTTTCTTCTTTGGAAGCATTTCAGACATGATCTTTACTTGTGATGTTCTAAAATCTCATGATGAGCAGCCTAGATGTGAGGTCTTTATTCGTTTGCTTTGTTGGGCAATCAGAGAACCAGTTCAATCAGGGGACTCATATATTTCAGTTCATGGGAAACATTTCTGTATCACGTGTTTGATGATTTTCTTCTCTATGTTTTTACCTGCTTTTGTCTGGAATATCTGTTAGATTATTATTGAACTTGGATTATCTTCTCACTTTATTTCCTATTTTTCATCTTTGTTTTTTATTTTCTTCAGTGTGGGCCTGAGAATCCTGCCCTTCCACTTTTATTGGTCTCCACTTCTTAAGTTACATCTCAGTTGGGAACCAGCTTTTTGCTATTGAAAGGTTGTTGCTGAACCATGAAAGATGCCGGGATTCTTGGACTCTGGAAGAGAAGAATTCAATCTGGGGCCAGAAACGAGGCTTGATTGCTCAGAGCTTTTGTGTAATACAGTTTTATTAAAGTATAAAAGAGATAGAGAAAGCTTCTGACATAGACATCAGAAGGGGGCAGGAAGAATACACACTCACTAGTGTTAGCAATGGAGTTATATACTTTTTAATTACTTATTACAGTGAATCAAAAGAATGTCTGGAAGTTGTAAAGGCCATACTAGACCCACTTCCATAATTTACATTTTAAGATAACAAGATTAGCCAGAAGATTTTTCCAGAAACTGTCCTCAAGCAGGATACATTATTGTTATATAATCCTAAGGAATCTAGAGGGGAAAAAAAGTTTGTCCTTTCCTTCTCCTTGAGAATTCCAGACCCCTCTCCCCTTGGGGACCCCCGGACTTCCTATCAACCTGCCTAGGACTTGACTCTCTCAGTATCAGTGTCCATTATATTGGCTCTGAGATATAATCTGCTGTTAACCCCACTCTGAGGAACTGGAGATCAGACTCAGAATAAGGTTAACCAACTTCATGGGGGCAAGGAGGCACCCCAATCCTTTTGAGTCTTCTACAGTAACGAGAGTGAAAAGCACACTGATATCTTAGTACATTATATGGCTGTCATTTGCAGTTGGAAATCCTGGTTACAATTTTTTTTTTCTTTTTAGTTAATTTTTTTGTTGAAGGATAATTACAGACTTTTGTTGTCTTCTGTCAAATCTCAACATGAATCAGCCATAGGTATACATATATCCCGTTCCTTTTGAACCTCCCTCCCACTTCCCTCCCCATCCCAACCCTCTAGATTGATACAGAGCCCCTGTTTGAGTTTCCTGAGCCATACAAATTCTTGTTGGCTATCTATTTTACATATGTTAATATAAATTTTCATGTTATTCTTTTCATACATCTCACCCTCTCCTCATGTCCATTAATCTATTCTCTATATCTGTTTCTCCATTGCTGCCCTATAAATAAATTCTTCAGTACCATTTTTCTAGATTCAGTATATGTGTGTTAGAATGTTATTTATCTTTCTCTTTCTGACTCACTTCACTCTATAATAGGTTCTAGGTTCATCCACCTTATCAGAACTGGCTCAAATGCATTCCTTTTTATGGCTGAGTAATATTCCATCATGTATATGTACCACAACTTCTTTATCCATTCATCTGTCAATGGACATCTAGGTTGCTTCCATGTTCTAGCTATTGTAAATAGTGCTGCAATGAACAGTGGGATACATGTGTTTTTTCAATTTTGGTTTCCTCAGGATATACACCTAGGAGTGGGATTGCTGGGTCATATGGTGGTTTTCTTCCTAGGTTTTTAAAGGAATCTCCATACTGTCTTCCATAGTGGTTGTATCAACTTACATTCCCACCAACAGTGCAAGAGGGTTCCATTTTCTCCTCACCTTCTCCAGCATTTATTGTCTGTAGACTTTTTGCTGATGGCCATTCTGACCAGTGTGAGGTGGTATCTCATTGTAGTTTTGATTTGCGTTTCTCTAATAATGAGCGATGTTGAGCATCTTTCCATGTTTGTTAGCCATCAGCATGTCTTCTTTGGAGAAATGTCTGTTTAGGTCTTTTTCTCACTTTTTGATTGGGTTGTTTGCTTTTCTGGCATTGAGTCACACCAGCTGCTTGTATATTTTGGAAATTAATCCTTTGTCAGTTGTTTCATTTGCTATTATTTTCTCGCATTCTAAGGGTTGTCTTTTCACCTTGCTTATAGTTTCCTCTGCTGTGCAAGAGATTTTAAGTTTAATCAGGTCCCACTTGGTTACTTTTGTTTTTATTTCCATTACTCTAATCTGGGTCAAAGAAGATCTTGCTTTGAGTTATGTCACTGAGTGTTCTGCCTATGTTTTCCTCTAAGAGTTTTATAGTTTCTGGTCTTTAATCCATTTTGAGTTCATCTTTGTGTATGGTGTTAGGAAGTGTTCTAATTTCATTCTTTTACACGTAGCTGTCCAGTTTTCTAAGCACCATTTATTGAAGAGGTTGTCTTTGCCCCATTGTATATTCTCCTTTGTCAAAAATAAGGTTCCCATAGGTGCTTGGGTTTATTTCTGGGCTTTCTATATTTTTCTATTGGTCTATAATTCTGTTTTTGGGCCAGTACCATACCATACTCTCTTGATGACTGTAGCTTTGTAGTATAATCTGAAGTCAGGAAGGCTGATTCTTCTTTCCCAAGACTGCTTTGGCTATTCAGGGTCTTTTGTGTTTTCATATGAATTGTGAAATATTTTGTTCTAGTTCTGTGAAAAATGCCATTGGTAATTTGATAGGAATCACATTGAATCTGTAGATTGCATTTGGTAGTATAGTCATTTTCACAATATTGATTCATCCTACCCAGGAACATGGAATATCACTCCATCTGTTTATGTCATATTTGATTTCTTTCATCAGTGTCATAATTTTCTGTGTACAGTTCTTTTGTCTCCTCAGGTAAGTTTATTCCTAGATATTTAATTCTTTTTTTTGCAGTTGTGAATGGGATTGACTCCTTAATTTCTATTTCTGATTATTTATTTATTTATTATTTTTTTCTTTACAATATTGTATTGGTTTTGCCATACATCAATACATTTGAATCAGTTCTAATGAGGTGTTTCTGATTTTTCATTGTTAGTATATAGAAATGCAAGTGATTTCTGTATATTGATTTTGTATCCTGCAACTTTGTTAAATTCACTGATTAGCTCTTATTTTCTGATACTATCTTTAGGGTTTTCTATGTACAGTATCATGTCATCTGCAAACAGTAAGAGCTTTACTTCTTCTTTTCCAATCTGGATTCTTTTTATTTATTTTTCTTCTCTGATTGCTGTAGCTAGGACTTTCAGAACTATGTTGAATAATGGTGGTGAAAGTGGACACCCTTATCTTGGTTCCTGATCTTAGGGGGAATACTTTCAGTTTTTCACCATTGAGATTGCCGTAGGCTTATCATATATGGCCTTTACTATGTTGAGGTAGGTTCCTTCTATGCCCATTTTTGAAGAGTTTTAATCATAAGTGGGTGCTGTTAAAGTCTTTTTATGCATCTATTGAGATGATCATATGGTTTATATCTTTGAATTTGTTAATACAGTGTATCACATTGATTGATTTACACATATTGAAGACTCCTTGCATCCCTGGAATAAACCCAAGTTGATCATGGTGTATGAGCTTTTTGATGTATTGCTGAATTCTTTTTGCTTAAATTTTGTTGAGGATTTTTGCCTTTATGCTCATCAGTGATATTAGCTTGTAGTTTTCTTTTCTTGTGTTGTCTTTGTCTGGTTTTGGTAACAGGGTGATGGTGGTCTCATAGAATGAGTTTGGAAGTGTTCCTTCCTCTCTGAAATTTTTGAAAGAGTTTTAGAAGGATAGGCATTAGCTCTTCTCTAAGTGTTTGATAGAATTCTCCTGTGAAGCCATCTGTCTTGGGCTTTTGTTTTTTGGGGAGATTTTTTTTTATCACAGCTTCAATTTCAGTGCTTGTAATTGGGTTGTTCATAATTTCTATTTCTTCCTGTTTCAGTCTTTGGAATATTGAACTTTTCTAAGAATCTGTCCATTTCTTCCAGGTTAACCATTTTATTGCCATGTAGTTTTGCATACTAGTCTCTTATAATCCTTTGTATTTCTGCATTGTCTGTTGTAACCTCTCCTTTTTCATTTCTAATTTTGTTTATTTGATTCTTCTTTCTTTTTTTCTTAAGGAGTCTGGCTAAAGATTTGTCAATTTTGTTTATCTTCTCAAAGAACCAGCCTTTAGTTTTATTAATCTTTACTATTGTTTCTTTCATTTCTTTTTCATTTATTTCTTCTCAGATCTTTATGATTTGTTTCCTTCTACTAATTTTTTTTGTTCTTCTTTCTCCAGTTATTTTAGGTGTAAAGTTAGGTTGTCTCTTCAATGTTTTCCTTGTTTCTTGAGGTAGGATTGTATTGCTAAAAACTTCCCTCTTAGAATGACTTTTGCTCCATCCCATACGTTTTGAGTTGTCATGTTTTCACTGCCATTTGTTTCTAGAAATTTTTTGATTTTCCTTTTGATTTCTTCAGTAACCTGTTGGTTACTTAGAAACATGTTTCATCTCCATATGTTTGTGTTTCTTACAGTTTTTTCTTGTAATTGATATCTAGTTCCACAGCACTGTGGTCAGGGAAGGTGCTTGATAATGATTTCAATTTTCTTAAATATACTGAGGTTTGATTTGTAACCCAAAATGTGGTCTATCCTGGAGAATGTTCCATGTGCACCTGAAAAGGTGTATTCTGCATTTGGATGGAATGTCCTGAAGATATCAATGAGATCCATCTCGTCTAATGTATTATTTAAGACTTGTGTTTCCTTATTAATTTTCTGTTTTGATGATCTGTCCATTGATGTGCTGCTGCTGCTGCTAAGTCGCTTCAGTCATGTCCGACTCTGTGAGTGGGGTGTTAAAGTCTCCTACTATTATTGTGTTACTGTAAGTTTCTGCTTTTATGTCTGTTAGTGTTTGTCTTATGTATTGAGGTGCTTCTATGTTGGGTGCATAGATATTTGCAATTGCTATGTCTTCCTCTTGGATTGATCCCTTGATCATTACGTAGTGCCCTTCCTTATCTCTTGTAATCTTTATTTAAAGGTCTATTTTGTCTGATATGAGGAATGCTACTCCAGCTTTATTTTGCTTGCCATTTGCATGGAATATATTTTTCCATCCTCTCACTTTCAGTATATATGTATCTTTAGGTCCGAAGTGGGTTTCCTGTAGACAGCATATATATGGATCTTATTTTTGTATCCATTCAGCCAGTCTGTGTCTTCTTGTTGGCACATTTAATCCATTTACATTTAAAGTAATTATTGATATATATGTTCCTATTGCATTTTCTTAATTGTTTGGGGTTGATATTGTAGGTCTTTTTTCTTCTCTTGTATTTCTTGACTATATAAGTCCTTTAACATTTGTTGTAAAGCTGGTTTGGTGGTACTGAATTCTCTTAACTTTTGCTTGTCTGAAAAGATTTTGATTTCTGAACCAGTTTTGAATGAGATCCTTTCCAGGTACAGTAATCTTGGTGTAGATTGTTCCCTTTAAGTATTTTAAATATATCCTGCCATTCCCTTCTTGCCTGCAGAGTTTCTGCTGAAAGATCAGCTGTTAAGTGTATGGGTTTTCCCTTTTATGTTACTTGTTGCTTCTCACTTGCTGCTTTTAATATTCTTTCTCTGTGTTTAGTCTTTTTAGTTTGATTAGTATGTGTCTTGGTGTGTTTCTCCTTGGGTTTACCCTGTATGAGACTCTTTGTGCCTCTTGGACTTGATTGACTATTTCCTTTTCCATGTTGGGCACATTTTCAACTATAATATCTTCAAAAATTTTTTCATACCCTTTATTTTTCTCTTCTTCTTCTGGGACCCCTATAATTCTAATGTTAGTGCATTTTGTATTGTCTGAGAGGTCTCTGAGACTATCCTCAGTTCTTTTCATCCTTTTTACTTTATTCTGCTCTTCAGAAGTTATTTCCACCATCTTATTTTCCAGCTCACTGGTTTGTTCTTCTGCTTCAGATATTCTGCTATTGGTTCCTTCTGGAGTATTTTTAATTTCAGTAATTGTGTTGTTTGTCTCTGTATGTTTATTCTTTAATTCTTCTAGGTCTTTGTTAACTGATTCTTGCATTTTCTCCATTTTGTTTTCAAGGTTTGTGATCATCTTTACTATCATTATTCTAAATTCTTTTTCAGGTAGTTTGCTTATTTTCTCTTCATTTATTTGGACTTTTGTGTTTCTAGTTTGTTCCTTCATTTGCATAGTAATTCCCTGCCTTTTCATAAGTTTTTAAAAACTTTTCGTGTTTGAGGTCTCCTTTTCCCAGGCTTCAAGGTTGAATTCTTTCTTCCTTTTGGTTTCTGCTCTCCTAAGATTGACCCAGTAGTTTTTGTAAACTTCGTATAGGGTGAGATTTGTGCTGAGTTTTTGTTTGTTTTTCCTCTGATGGGTAAGGCTGAGTAGGTGGTAATTCTGTCTGTTGGTGATTGGGTTTGCATTTTTGCTTTGTTTGTTATTTAGATGAGGCAACCTGCACAAGATGCTATTGGTGGTTGGGTCATGCCAGGTCTTGCATTCAAGTGGTTTCCTTTGTGTGAGTTCTCACTACTTGATGCTCCCTAGGGTTAGTTCTCTGGTAGTCTAGGGTCTTGGAGTCAGTGCTCCCACTCCAAAGGCTCAGGGCTTGATCTCTGGTCAGGAACAAATATTCCACAAGTGGTTTGTTATGGTGTTAAGTGAGATTAAAACAAATATCAAAAATGAGAAACCAAAGATGAACCCCAGACAAATGGAAGTTACAAAATCAGGAAAATAATAATTAAAATAATGGAATATACACATATACATATACACCCGTGAGCAAAGTCAAAACAGTCCAACAAAAATAAAGTACAATAGATTGACCCAGTGAAAAAGGAAATCAAAAATTACATTTACCAGTTAAGAACAAAACTAACTAAAGCACAAACTGTAAAACAAAACTAAAGCAAGGTGCCAAGTGGGGAATAAAGCAATGAAAACAAAACTGACAAATATGTTGAGAGGAAAGGAAAGAAAGAATAGATATGCAATGTTAAATAGAGGTAGATGATGAAGATTTATATATATTAAAGATTAACAACAAAGGGAAAAGAATAGTAGGAAAAGAAAACAAAGGAATAAATGTAGAAAAAATGAAATAGGTTAAAAAAATTAAAATTATAAAAAAGAGAAAAGAAAAAAAAATGGAAGAAGAAAGAAAAAAGGAAAACTGCAGAACTGCAAAAGCTCAATATTGAGGCAAAGGTTTATAACAACAATAAAAAGTGTGACTGAATATACACATATACATATACACCCATAAGCAAAATCGAAAAAGTCCAACAAAAATTAGATACAATAAATTTAACCGGTGAACAAAAGAAACCAAAAATTATATCTACCAGAACAAAACTAACTAAAGCACAAACTGGAAAACAAAGCTAAAGCAAGGTGTCAATTGGAGAATAAAGCAATGAAAATACAACTAGCAAAATATGTTGAGAGCAAAGGAAAGAAAGAAAAGAAAGAAAGAATAGATATACAATGTTAAACAGAGGTAGATAAAGAAGATTTATACATGCTAAAGATTAATTGCAAGGGGAAAAGACCAGTACGAGAAGCAAATGTAGAAAAATTATAATAGGTTTAAAAAATTAAAAATTAAATTTAAAAAAAGAGAGAGAGAAGAAAAACTCCATAGAACCACAAAAGCCCAACGTAGAGGTAGAGGTTTATAACAACAATAAAAATATGACTGAGAAGAAAAAGAAAAAAAAAGCTCAAAAGTTTAATTGGATTTCATAGCGCCAATAAAATTGACAAGTACAACAGAGGGGGGAAAAAAAAGGAAAAAAAGGATAAAAAATCCAAAAAAATCTACAGAACAAGTCAAAACATACGAATAATAGATGTTTTTCTTGAGTCACTGCTGTCAGAGTTCTTTACCTCACTGGGAGTCACTGTCCACCTCACCTGTCTAGGATTCCCTCCGACACTGTGCTGATCTCTGGACCTGCTGTGGTGGCAGCTCAGATTCTAATCTGGTCCTACTCCTGTGTGTTCTTGCCTCCAATATCCACAGCTATCAGAACTAGCTGATAGCTAGTATTCTTTTGAGGGAGCTCTCAATGACCTTTTATATATTCCATAGACACAGATTTGGCCTAGTTGATCATGTGGATTTAATCTGCAGCTTGTACAGCTGGTGGGAAGGATTTTGGTCTTCTTTCTTAGTCACACTGCCCCCGAGTTTCAATTGTTTTATTTCCACTTCTGCATGTGGGTCGTCCACTGGGGTTTACTCCTGAGGCTGCCCTGGAGGACTTGGGTTTGCCCCTGTGAGGGCCAGGTGCGGAGGTGGTGCAGCTGCTTGGATTGCAGGGGTTCTGGCAGTACGAGGTGCTCAGGAGAGTACCTTGGCGGCTAGGGCAGCGGGAAATATAGTGCTCTAGAAAGGTATGGCAAACAGTGTAGGCCAATATGCTCCAGTATTCTTGCCTGGAGAACCCCCTTCCCTGACAGAGAAGCCTGGCAGGGCATAGTATACAGGGTTGCAAAGAGTGGGACACTACCGAAGTGACCCTGTGCACATAGATGCAAGACTTGTTTTTTTGCATATGGCAGCTCTGCCCCAGTGAGAGTTGGGCATGAAGGTGGCACAGCTGCTTGGCTTGTGGGGACCCTGGCGGCACCAAGTATGCAGGGACACGGAGTGCCTCCGCCACAGGAGTTATGGCCCTATCAGAGTCTTTTTTCAAGGCTCTTGTAGCCAGTCTTTCTCTGTACCTCTGTCCATTCAGGCACTTAGTGGGCTCCCTTGCCTGGGGTCATTCTCTGTTGTTCAGGGTGTCAGTCACATTCAGGGCCCCCCCCTGGGTGGAGTCCTACTCTGTAGTTCAGTGGGTCAGGCGTTTGATGGGCTAGTCTCTCTGCTGCTCAGCGGACGATGCTGATGTGTGGGGAGAGAGAGGCTGTGGTGATGGCTCCAACCCTACGTGTGACTCAGCAGTATCACCTTGCTTCCATGGCTTCCCGGCTTTCCTCCACAGGCATTTCCCACCACAGTCTCTCCCTCACATCCCCTTGATCCATCTCTCCACAGTCAACAGCAGCCCTCGCCCTGGGATTGCTCCAGCTTCCAGTCGTTGCGCCTTCCAGGGGACCTGCACCCTGTCCGGGGTATGTATGGCTGCAGCAAGGACTGTCTGATTCTCATTCCATTTAGGCTGCCGCAGTTCAGCTGTTTCACTCTCAGCCTCAGATGTTTCTCCTCTGACTCAGACAATTGCCCCGATGTGGGGATCGGACCCCTGCTTCAGCTCCCCTACCTGCCGAGGGCAGGCCCGGTCGTACTAACACTCCTGTTTTTCCTCCTACTTCCTTCATCCTACTGAGTTTTGCATGGGTCTATATATTTTTTCCTCTGGTCAGGTACTCCTGTCCACTCTCAGCTGTTATTCTGCATGCACTGCTGTGTGTATTCCTGATGTATCCGTGGAGAGAGATGTACTCCACGTCCACCCACTCCTCCGCCATCTTGTTCTCTCCCTGGTTACATTTAACCAGACTTTTCCAGCCTTATTTGGCCACAGAACTCCTTTCCCCTCTTAACACTTATTAATACTGTATCATTTGGGCTGAGAGGAAACAGCTGGCACACTCAGATGGGAACTATGTAAAGAAGGTTAACTTAGAGAAGGACTGGGTACAAACGCATGGGCAAGGTGTAATGGATATACAGGAACTTGGGGCCAGAGCAATGGTGTTTCTAACCCATCTTGAAGAGCCAGGAAGGTGCAGGGGAATTGAGGTGGGATGGAATCAAGTTTGTCAGTCTTATCGGCATTTGTTTAAAGTTCCCTGTTCTGTATTTCGGATTCCTGCTTCTTTTCCACCTCTTAGCTTACATCTGAGGTCTGGAGGGTTTGGGAACTACTTGGTGCTGGGACTCTGCAGCCCCACCTGTCAGACTCTGGGCTTGTTCCTCATCATACCTGCCGCGTGAAACCTGCAGGAGATGAGAAACTTTAATGCTGTCACAGAATCTCCAGTTCTCCAAGTTTGTTCCTGATGGCACACTCATACTGTCTAGGAATGGCAGAAGAGGGGGTAAGAGGGGTCTGATGTCTGATGCTCCCTGCCAGACAAGGAGTATCCCAGGACAGGGCTCAGTCTGAAGCATAGCATTCATCCAGAAGTGTGGCCTGGGCACCAGAGTGGGAGTCACTCCTCTAGAAGTTCTACTCCCTGGAGCCAAGGGTGGTGCCTAGGAAAGCAACACGCCAGTCAGTAGACACGTTGTCAACCTGGAGGATGAGACAGTGAGATGGCCCTGGGTTTAGGCAATGGGGCAGAACCTGGGCAGCCACACTGGAAGTGGACCAAGAGAAGTACTCTGGGTTGGGGATTCTGGCTGCAGTGACTTTTGATGGGTTCTCTGGCAAGCATAAGGGCAGAAGGAGAAGCATTCAGGCTGCTGGGATGGAGGGGTGCTAACACTCATTTTCACCAGCTTTACCAGGTTTCCTGCCAGCACCTCCCTCTCTCCCCTTCCCTCTTCCTGGTCCTCTCTCTGCCCTTCTCCTTTCTGTTCATTTCCCCTTTCTCCCGCAATGCTCCTTTTACTTCCCCCCGTCTTCTCCCTCGTCTTTTCATTTCTCTTTTCTTCTGTGCTTCAGTCTCTTCTCCCTTCTGTGATACACTTTTTGTATTAGGCTGTGCTATCTATATATTTTAAATCCCAGAGGTGTATCTGCTAATTGTCATTTTAGGGAAATAATTATGCAAGTTAAGATGATTAGATAATGAAAGTGTTCTCTGGGGCTGGCCTCTTTATAAAATGATGATGGGGTGGTAGTGGGAAGGGGGATCGTTTCTACTTAAAATAGCAGGATAGCTCAGTCAGTAAAGAGTCTGCCTGCAGGGCAGGAGACCCGGGTTTGATCCCTTGTTTGGGAATATCCCCTGGAGAAGGACATGGCAACCCACTCCAGTATTCTTGCCTGGAAAATCCCATGGACAGAGGAACCTGGCAGGTTACAGTTTATGGGGTTGCAAGAGTTGGACATGACTTAGTGACTAAACCACCAGCAGGATGGTACAGCTCTTACCAGAATTCTTTGAACATTGGGGATGCAACACATCCCTCCCAGAGCTTGGCCAGAGGGCTAATTCTGGGAGCAGCGTACTGGGAAAAAGATTGGATATTCTGTGGCCTTCTGGGAAGGCAATGATCAAGGAACTCTGTGATATGACTTGGAGCTCAGGATCCTGTGGAATTACTAGATCTGAATGAAGATTCTGAAGACACTTGGAGTTCCTGAAACATGTATACCTGCACACACATGTGCAGTCACACACACATATGTAGGGCAAGATTTGGCTTCCCTCAGGCAGAGTGGTTTTGCAGATATAAATTGCTGAAACACATCAACTTTACACTTAGAGTGCAACAACTTAGAGTGCTTTATTGCACTCTAATGGTGGCCGTAAGCATCCTGCTCACTCACTCATGTCATGTAAAAAGTGTTCACAAGATACATCCTTTCTTTCTCTGGGTTTTGCTCTTGATCCAGCACTGGGTGCATTGCAAGACCCTCCTGGCATTCCTAATTGCAGGTACCTGCCACTCCCTGCATCCAGCAATGAGCTAATATCCCTAGACAGGAAGAGTTGTAATGTTCTCAGCCAAAGACCAGTGGACCCAGGGAGAGGTGGCAGTGAGAGGAGGGCATGAGTGGAGAAGCTACAAAGGGTTCAGAGAGTATCAAGTGGTGGGAGAGCAGGCAAATGGGATTGGGAAAACGTCCTTCCTGTTGGGGAAGGGAGGATCTGGAAGGAGTAATGACTGGGAAGAATGAAAAGGGGAGGAAGACTAACTGAGAGACTGCCGTGTTTTGCAGAGAGAATGTGATGCCCAGACAGGTTAAATTACATGTCCAAGTCATGGTCAGAATATGGAGTGCAGGGATGCAAATCCAGCAGTCAATGTCCTTGTACTAGCACACCCTGCCCAGAAAATAGGATTGCAACTGATGTCAGAGTTAAATTATTCCCTCCAAAACCTCAAGAAAGAGGACTCTTCAAAGACCCTTCAGGCAAGACATGCCCACAGAAATATGTGCTGTCACTAAGAATCTGTGATCCACCCAGGTTTAACCATAAGAGAGGAAGAAAAGTCCTCTCCAGATTTAACTAGAAGTTACCCTAGTGGCTCAGAAGGTAAAGAATCTGCCTACAATGCAGGAAACTTGGGCTCGGTTCCTGGATTGGGAAGATCCTCTGGAGAAGGGAATGGCAATTCACTCCAGTATTCTTGCCTGGAGAATTCCACAGACAGAGGAGCCTGGCAGGCTACAGTCCATGGGACTGCAAAGAGTTGGACAGGACTGAGTGACTAACACGCTTTATTTCAGTAAACCTTAAGCCCTTTTCATTGTCCACCTCCCCATAGTCCAGGGCACCCTCCTTTTCTTCCTCATTCCTCATGGGGAGCAAAGTTTTACACTTTAGGGTGACAGCAAAGAAATGTAGCCTAAGGACACAGTAGAAGGAGAGAAGGCAGTTCAAATAAAAGGTTCCCACTCTTCCTGCTTATTTTGTTCCTCTGACTTATTTTTAAATTGTCAGGCACAAGCACAGAACAGCCTCAATTGGGTATGCTCCTAATTTCAGAACTTCCCTTCAGTTTCCATTAGGGAAACCATGGAGCTGAGTTTTTTCATGAAGTCCTGCCTCTGGGTCATGTTGGCTCACCCATTCTTGCAGGCTTCCTGGTGGGCTCAGAGCCCCTCACCATATTCACAGCAGGCAGAGTTGTCACATTTAGCAAATAAAGACACACATTGCTCTGTTAAATATGAGTTTCAAAAAAACTCAAATGCATGTTTAGTTTAAATGTATTCCATGCAATACTGAGGACACATTTGTACAATGAAAGTGTTTGCTGTTTATCTGAAAAGATTTTATTTGAAGATCTGAAGCTGGGAATGCCACCAGCATGATTTTACTGGAGTGAGTCCAGCTACATCAGTTAGAATGTATCAGGCACTCTGAGTTTCTGAGACAGGCTGGGACCTGGGAGCCTTTGCTACAGTGCTGCAATACTTATGCGTGGACAAACCACTCCTCCAGCAACAAAATACAAAGAAACTATATGAGACTAAAAATAACTGCAGCTGGGACAAACTCTGGACAAAAGATTGTTGTAAAGATTGTTGCTGTTTAGCCAGCTCAGTCCTGTCTGACTCTTGTGTGACCCCATGGACTGTAGCCTGCCAGGCTCCTCTGTGCATGGGATTTCCCAGGCAAGAATAATGGAGTGGGTTGCCATAACTTCCTCTAGGGCACCTTCCCCACTTAGAGATCTAACCTGCATCTCTTGTGTCTCCTGCATTGGCAGGCAGATTCTTTAACACTGAGCTATCAGCAAAGTCCCGACAGATGATAAAGAGATGAAAAAAACCCAATTTCCAGTTTTGAAGAGCCCAGAGCAAAAGTAGGGTTTGGAAGCAAAACCAGGGTTCTGAGAATGTCACAGAATACAACACCACCTAAGGGGTGGGTAAAACACCTTAAGTCACCCCTCCCACCCAACCCTTGGACACACTGTATCCTCACCCCATGTAAGTAACAAGCTTAGCCCCTCACTGCCCCCCATCAAGCAAGCAAGGGAACCCTTTGTTCTCACTTGCCCCTGCTGTAGCAGGGGCCCCCATTAAAGCCTCACCTGGATTTCTTTCCAGGCCTTTGCTGCTTGCTGCTGCTGCTGCTGCTAAGTTGCTTCAGTCGTGTCCGACTCTGTGCAACCTCATAGACGGCAGCCCACCAGGCTCCACCATCCCTGGGATTCTCCAGGCAAAAACACTGCAGCGGGTTGCCATTTCCTTCTCCAGTGCATGAAAGTGAAAAGTGGCCTCTAGTCAATTTCTATTCATTGGGGAAGGTCAAGAACCCTGGTGGATATCACTAGGGCAGGAATTACACCTCACTGTTTTCTTCAGAAGCTATCTGTGCTTTCCCACTCCCTCTTCACTCTAGACTGAACTGCTAAGTCTCTGATACCCTGTTCATGACCAAACAATGCACATATGACTTTGCAGAGCCATTTGCCTAGACTTCTCTCAGTATCAGTGAGTATCCATTTTTCTGACTTGTAAAATAATACACATTCATTGATAAAAATAGGAAAAGAACAATAAAATTGTAGAAAAATCAGAAAGCTTAATGAAAAAATAAACATGCACCATAATTGCAGTATATAGATTAGATTTAGACTGCCTGAGTTCAAATTCCAGCTCTAGTGCTTAACTAGCTGTATGACTTTAGGCAGTTTCCTTAACCTTTCTGTAAAATGGTGGTAATAGAGTGGCTTGAATGAGTTTGTGAGGATTAAAGGAGTTTATATGTGTTCAGGTGCTTTAAAAAGTACCTGGTATATATATATGAAATATTGCATAAGCACTTTTCAAAAAATTTAAAGTTCTTTCACCCTGAGATAAGTGTTCTTGGTGTCTTTTTTTATGCATGTCTATGCATTCTATCATATAGGCATATAGGAAATCTATCATATCATAGATTTCCATACTGTGGTAAATTGCATTTTTCAAAGTTGGATGTGATGGTTCTTTCTCCTGACGTGCTCTTCTGTGAAGTGGTCTAGACATTTCTCCATCAAGAGGTGAAATCAGTTCCTCTCCCCTTAAATGTGGGGTTTTTTTAGTTTCTGGTCAGCAGAATGTGGTCGAAGTGGTGTTCTGGGACTTCCAGGGCCAGGTCAGAGGAGGCTTGTGGTTTCTGCTTCCCATTCTGGAACTCTCATCCTTGGGAACTTACTCTTGGAACACACCCACCTCCCCCACACCCAGACCAAGGTGCTTGGCGAGACCTCAGGTAGGTGCTCTGCTTAGTTCCCCAGCTGAGTGGCCTGCTGGCAGCCAGCCTCACCTGCCAGCCTTCATCAGTGGGCCAACCCAGCTACCTGCAACTTCCTGAGAGACCCCAAACCACGCAACTGAGCCCGGCTAGACCACAGAGCTTTGAGGGATTTACATCAGTTATTGTTTCGAGCCACTAAGTTATGGGATGGTTTATTATGCAGTGACAGAGAACTGGAAAACTATTTAATGAAATACACATACCCAAGATCCTGAATTTTAAATATGAACCAAAGTGTCTTCTGTCCTCAGTTTCACTATTACTTTCAGATAAAAGGTACATTTTCTGTTCTTAAATTTTTTTTTTAATTAAAAGAGTTTAAAAATTTATTGCTATGGCTGATTCACGTTGTATGGCAGAAACCAACACAATATTGTAAAGCAAGTATCTTTCAATTAAAAATAGATTACTTAAAAAACAAAAATATTCGATCCTTTTAATAAAAATAATATTGTCAGGTTTAATACAAACTAAAAAAATTAATTGTAGTATAGTTGATTTACTATATTGTAAATTGTAAATAAAATATTGTTAGTTTCAGATATACAGTAAAGTGAATCAGTTATATATTTATCCACTCTTTTTTAGATTCTTTTCCTATGTAGGTCATCACAGAGTATTGAGTAGAGTTCCCTGTTTTTACAGTAGGTCCTTATTAGTTATCTATTTTATAACCAGAGATAAGATTGCCAACATCCGCTGGATCGTCGAAAAAGCAAGAGAGTTCCAGAAAAACATCTATTTCTGCTTTATTGACTATGCCAAAGCCTTTTACTTTGTGGATCACAATAAACTCTGAAAAATTCTTCAAGAGATAGGAATACCAGACCACCTGACCTGCCTCTTGAGAAACCTGTGTGCAGGTCAGGAAGCAAGAGTTAGAACTGGACATGGAACAACAGACTGGTTCCAAATAGGAAAAGGAGTTCGTCAAGGCTGGATATTGTCACCCTGCTTATTTAACTTCTATGCAGAGTACATCATGAGAAACGCTGGAGGAAGCACAAGATGGAATCAAGACTGCCAGGAGAAATATCAATAACCTCAGATATGCAGATGACACCACCCTTCTGGCAGAAAGTGAAGAAGAACTAAAGAGCCTCTTGATGAAAGTGAAAGAGGAGAGTGAAAAAGTTGGCTTAAAGCTCAACATTCAGAAAACTAAGATCATGGCATCCAGTTCCATCACTTCATGGCAAATAGATGGAGAAACAGTGGAAACAGTGGCTGACTTTATTTTTCTGGGCTCCAAAATCACTGCAGATAGTGATTGCAGCCATGAAATTAAAAGACACTTACTCCTTGGAAGGAAAGTTTTGACCAGCCTAGACAGCATAAAGCAGAGACATTACTTGGTCAACAAAGGTCTGTCTAGTCAAGATTGTGGTCTTTCCAGTGGTCATATATGGATGTGAGAATTGGACTATAAAAAAAGCTGAGCGCCGAAGAATTGATGCTTTTGAACTGTGGTGCTGGAGCAGACTCTTGAGAGTCCCTTGCACTGCAAGGAGATTCAACAGGAGGCAGGAGGAGAAGGGGACGACAGAGGATGAGATGGTTGGATGGCATCATCGACTCAATGGACATGGGTTTGGGTGGACTCCGGGAGTTGGTGATGGACAAGGAGGCCTGGCGTGCTGTGGTTCATGGGGTCACAAAGAGTCAGACACGACTGAGCGACTGAACTGAACTGAACTAATATATGGTAATATGTATATGCCAGTACAAATATCCCAGTTTATCCCTGCCCCCTTTTACCCCTGGTAACCATAAGTTTGTTTTCTATATCTGTAATTCTATTTCTGTTTAGTAAATAAGTTTATTTATACAATTCTTTTAAGATTCCACATATAAGTGATATCATATGATATTTGTCTTTCGCTGTCTGACTTTCTTCACTCAGTATGACAATCTCTAAGTGCATCCATATTGTTGAGAATGACATTATTTTTTTTTATGGTCGAGTAATATTCCATTGTATATGTGTACCACATCTTTATCCATTCCTCTGTTGATGCACATTTAGGTTGCTTGCATGTATTGGTAAATAGTGCTGCTATAAATATAGAGATGCACGTATCTTTTTGAATTATGACTTTATCCAGCTATATGCCAAAGGAGTGGGGTTGCTGGGTCATATGGTAGTTCTGTATTTGGCTTTATAAGGAACTTCCATACTGTTCTCCATAGTGGCTGTACCAATTTACATTCACATCAACAGTGTAGGAGGGTTCCCTTTTCTCCACACCCTTCTCAAGCGTTTATTGTTTGTAGATTTCTTGATGATGGCCATTCTGACTGGTGGGAGGTGATATCTCAATGTAGATTTTTTTTTTTTTACATTTCTCTAATAACTAGTGTCTGACTCTGTGCAACCCCATAGATGGCAGCACGCCAGGCTCCTCCATCCCTGGGATTCTCCAGGCAAGAGTACTAGAGTGGGGTGCCATTGCCTTCTCCAATGCATGAAAGTGAAATGAAAAGTGAAAGTGAAGTCGATCAGTCGTGTCTGACTCTTTGCGACCCATGGACTGCAGCCTACCAGGCTCCTCCATCCATGGGATTTTCCAGGCAAGAGTACTGGAGTGGGGTGCCATTGTCTTCTCCAAATAATTAGTGATGTTGAGGAAAAGGGACATTTTCAAATAAACTGCCCTGACTAAGAAAATATATTCCTTCTTCTTTGGAAAAGTTAATGGCCAGCTGGGCTTGAGCCCTAGGTCATTCATATTTGAAGGCATCTTAGAGATCATCTAACAGTCCCTCACTTGCCTGTTTGCTTTCCAGATGAGAAGCAGGAGGTAAAGTGACTCACTCACGGCCATCTGGGTACTAAATGACAAAGCCTGGCTGCATCTCAGTTGTCCTCCAAACTCAGCGCTCTCCTTATTACATTGTACTGCTTGTTTGTAAGAATATTTAGGGGCAGGGCAGAATTGGCAGTTGCTAAAGGCATGATGAGAGTGATGAAAGTCATCTGGGCTCTTTCTCAGCTATGTCCAGTCTATGCTTTCGGGGGAGGACACGGCTTCTTTCAACAGTGCCTTTTCATGCTCTGTCTGGTGAGAAAAATGTCAAATGTGGTGTGTCACAGTCAAGTCTGGAGAGAGATCTTCAGTGGGGAAATGGATGTCCTGAAGTCAGGAAGGGTGACAGGCTTCGGGACACCCTGTTTTTCTGGGATCCAGAAGATCTGGCAAGGACGGGGCCTGTGGTGAGTATGTGAGCATCAGTGGGAGGGCTGCTCCTGGGGCCACATGCTCACTAGCATCCCCACTGAGTGGTCCACATTCAAAGAATTGTGGTGTCTGATTGGTGTAGGAGGCAGTTATCATCCCAGGAAGAAGGAAGCGTCAGAGAGAGGTGTTACAGTGAGGAGAGAACATCAAGATATTTGTTACGGGTTGAACTGTGTCCCACACAAGTCATATATTGAAGTCCTAAGTCCTAATGCCTTTGAATGTTATTCATATTTGGAAATAAGACTGTTGCAGATGTCACTAGTTAAGAGGAGATCATACTGGAGTAGTGCGTGCGTGCTCAGTTGTGTCCTACTCTTTTGTGATCCTGTGGATTATAGCCTGCCAGACTCCTCTGTCCATGGAATTTCCCAGGCAAGAATACTGGAATGGGTTTCCATTTCCTCCTCTAGGGGATCTTCCTGACCAAGGGATTGAACCTGAGTCTCTTGTGTCTTTTGCAGTGGTAGGTGGAATCTTAACCAGTAGCATCACCTGGGAAGCCCCATAATGGTTTAGGGTGGACCTCTAATCCAATATGACTGGCATCCCTATAGAAAGGAGATATTTGGACACAGATACATGCATAGGAGGAATGCCATGTGACGATAAAAGAGATGGGGTGATTTTTCTACAAGGTAATGAATGCCAAAGATTGCCAGTAAACTACTAGAAACTAGGGGAGAGTCATGGGATAGATTGTCCTTACAGCCTACAGAAGGAACCAACCCTGCCCACACCTTGATCTGGGATCTCTAAGCTCCGTAACTGTGAGACAATAAGTTTCTGTTGTTTAAGACAGCTCGTCTATGGTACTTGACTATGGCAGCCCCAGGAAACTAACAGAATGTTATGTAAGTCAATGCACAGAGTCTTGAGATAAATAAGATGAAAGGGACCAGAGAGTTGATTGGAGGAGGGAAGGATAGGTGGGGGTGACCTTGGCTTATGGTAAAACTCTAGCAGGAGAATCACAATGCAGGCCCCTGGGATTCTGGAGCAAAGTCATGCCATCTGCAGTGGAGAATTATGCACCCTTTGAGAAATAGCTCTTGGCACGTTACTGTATCCTGGTGGAAACAGAGTACTTGGCCGTAGTCATCAAGGGACAATGCATCCGGAACTGCCCATTATGAGCTGGGTTCTGTCAGAGCTCCAAGTCATGAAGTCAGACAGGTCCAGCAGGCATCCATCATGGTGTGGAAATAGTACATCTGAGGTTGAGGCTGGTTAGGACTAGAGGGCATGACTAATGTGAAGATTAGGTAGTCCAGACCTGCTTGTAGCCCACCACAGTTGGACCAATGCCCTTCTCCGTCTTGTGTCTATCACCACAGAGGAGAATCACAAAAGACCAGCTGGAAGAAGAGGAAAAAGCCTCAGCTTGGTTTACAGTTGGATTAACTCAATACATGGGTGCATGTCAAAATGGACAGCAACCACTTTTCTCCCATATTTAAAAGTGGCCCTAAAAGTTAGTAAAGAATTCACCTGCAATTCAGGAGACCTTGGTTTGACTCCTGAGTCAGGGAAGATCACCTGGAGGAGGACATGGCTACCCACTCCATATTCTTGCCTGGGAAATCCCATGGATAGAAGAGCCTGGTGAGCTACAGTACATGGGGTTGCAAAGAGTTGGATACAAATCAGCAACTAACACTTTCACTTTCTAAAAGACAGTAGAAAAGGGAAGGTCTTCCCAGTGGGTAGTACCGTAAGCAGTGTACCTGATCGTATGTGTAGGAAAAGAAAAGTGGCCCAAAGTGGATGGCCAACAGCCTGGTCTTGGGTCAGAAAAGGAAAGGACTAGAGGAACACAGGCAGTGAGGTCTGGGGTGCAGGTGTGTGGTGGACATGTAGGAGTGGACGTGATGTGTGAAGATTTTTATATCACATTCACCACTAAGTTGGTTTGTGTTAATGCTCACCAGTAAGCATCCACCATCAACTGTACAACCAAGTAGTCTGAATGACTTGTTCTGTGAACCTTAGCCAGACTTCATCATTAGCCACCCCAGGCTGGTGTGATGGGCTCCTGAGTGGAGAGGCCGAAGTATCAGAGAGGAAGGTATGTGTGGACCCAATAGCGTGGACTTCCACTTTCCAAGACTGATCTAGCTGCTGCTTCTTTGAATGCCCAAATTGTTAGCAGAAGAAAGCAATTCATCTTGGCTCTATTCCTGGAGGAAACCAACTGGCCAGACTACACTGGCTCATGTCCACCCTGAGAGGGGTAATGATTCCTTCTCATAGGGATAAATATCTTTGCTGGGTATGGGTTTGCCTTTCCCGCCTGCCAAACCTCAGCTAGCATTATTATCTAGGGGTTTATAGGATGACTGATCCAGAGTTATGGAATCCCACACAGTGCAGCATCTAATCAGAAGATCCACTTCATATTGGAGAAAGTGTGAGACCGGGGCCATGACCAGGGGATACTTTTGTCTTATTACATACTACATTCTCAGAGGCAGCCATCCTCACGAAACAAGGAAGTAGCCTTCTATTGAGACAATGGAAGTCCTAGCTTAGAGGAAACATTCTGAAGGGATTAGATGCCATCATTCAGGGTTGCAGGTTGTATTTATTAAATCAGTGACTCATGTGTTTTTCAGTCCCCAGTAAGAATGCAAGTGTCCAGGAACCAAGGAGTAGCAGCAGGAGTGGCCTTATTTACCATCACACCAATGACCTGTGGGGGGATGTTACTAATATATGCTCTGTCCCTGCAACTTTGGGTTCTGCAGGGTTGGAGGTTCTGATTGCTGAAGAGGTGCACACTTGTCACGGGTCACAGCAAGTATATCACTGAATACAACTTGCAGGTGCTTGTCAGGGCACAGTAGACTCATTGTTCCCAGAGACAACAGGCAAGGAAAGGAGTCACTGCAGTAACAGGGGCAAGTGACCTTGATCAGCAGGAAGATATGGATCTGCTTTTACACAATAGTAGCAGGAAAAAAACACACATGGAATCCAGATGTTATAAACTGAATGTGTCCCTTAAAAATTCATATGATAAAACCCTAGCCTCTCGTGTGGCTGTATCTGGAAGTAGGGGTCTCTAAAGAAGTAATTGAGGGCTTGCCTGGTGTCTCAGTGGTAAAAAATCTGCCTGCCACTGCAGGAGACACAGGTTTGATCCCTGACTGGGGACGATCGCACGTGCTTTGGAGCCGCTAAGCATGGGCACCATAATTATTACACCTGTGCTCTAGAACCTGAAGCCACAACTGCTGAGCCTGTGTGCTACAGCTACTGAAACCCAAGTGTCCTAGACCACGCTTCGCAACGAGAGGCCACTACAATGAGAAGCCCGTGCACTGCAACCAGAGAGTAGCCTCCGCCCTCTTCAATTAGAGAAGAGCCTGCACAGCAAGGAAGGCCCAATACAGCTAAAAATTAAAAAATAAAAATAAAATAATAAAAAAGAAGTGATTGAGGTTAAATTAGTTCCTAAGGATGGGACCCTGATCTGTTAGGGTTAGTGTCCTTACAAGAAGAGACAACCAGAGAGCTCTCTCCGTATGTGCAGGCACCGAGGAAAAGTCATGGGAGTAAATAGCAAGAAGGTGGTTGTCTACAACCAAAGGGAGACCCCTTCATCAGACACCAACCCTGCTGACACCTTGATATTGGACTTCTATTCTTCAGATCTGTGAGAGAATAACAATTTCTGCTGTTTAAGCCCTCCCTCTCCCAGTCTGTAATTTCTTGTTAAAAGCAGCCTGAGCAGGCTGACATACCTGGTGAGCCACTTGGTCTGTCCTTGTGCTCCTTAGCCATGTTGCAAAGGTGAGTGCACGCAGGCCAGCACCCTGGCCTGAGATGAATGATCATTATGGGTCCATAATCCTGAGGAATGAAGGTTTGGGTCACACCACTAGGGAAGCCACCAAAACCTGCCAATGTTTTGGTGAGCCATAGCTAAGGTTGAGGAAAATTGAGAAGGCGTAGTGGAGAAGGGAGAGGTTGGTATTTGTTCTGGCCCCATAGTTTATTGCAAAGATGGGGGCAATAGTTCATCCCACTAATCTCCCTCTTCTAATTCCCCCTCAGAAAACAAAACAAAACAAAATAAGACCTGGAACCATGTTGGAGTTGCTGCCCAAATCTTGTAGAGAAGTAGATTTGCTTGGTGGGAGGGATAGACTGTGGTGACCACAAGAATGTGCCTTGCGGACTGCTGAGTACAGGAAACACAAGTGACTAAGTGAGCTGGAGGTCAAGTCCATCATCACATTAGCATGAGGCCCCACTTCCCAAGGGCTGCTCCCAGCCAATGACAGATGTGGCAGGTCACACCTGTCCTTTCTTAAGGGAAACAGAGTCTTCTGATGACTGTCATTGGCTGGACGAATCCTGAGCTTTTCTCAGACTGTATCACCCTTTAGGATGCTTCTACTTAACCTTCTCTTCCTCTGGCCTTCCTTTAGGGTCAGACTCACCTTATAGTCTGACTGTTCTTCCAGCTCTATCTGGACCATTACCCATTTTTTTTTCCTTGTAAATATTTTCCCTAAAAAATTCTTTGCAAATTTACTCTTGTCTTTGCGTCTTCTTCCCAGAGGACTCAGAATATCACAGTTCTTTAACCCTTTCTCACACCTCTGTAGATAGATCTTCTATAAAACATCTCTTTAGACATCCCAGCTGACTGTGACATCTGTTTCCTGCTGGGACCTTGACGGATATAAATTGCTGTGGACCATAAATGTTGCTGTAGCATTCCAAAGGAGAAAAAGCAATGTTAGTGTGGTGAGAATAAATAGCAAGGAATAAATGTGTTCTGAACTATGGGGTTGATCTGGGGTTAGAGTTTGGTGTTTTAGATAGGGATGTATGTGTGTGTGTGCGTGTGTGTGTGTGTATGTGTGTGTGTGTGCAGGTGTCTGCAGCATTAGCAAAGGTACTGAGGTAGAAACAAGCAGTTATGGCGTTGTCTGTCCAAAGAGCCCATGCTATTTTTCCAAGGATCTCTGCCTGTACTATGGGAGGAAAACACTAGGCAGGTTCATTTCTCCACCTTCATTGCTTGGAATCTGTTAGGAAGCCTCTATCATTTTCCCTTTCATCATCTCATTTTTTTTTAAATGTGGACCATTTTAAAAGGTTTTATTGAATTTTTTGCAGTACTGCTGCTGTTTTATGCTTTTTTTTTTTTTTTTTTGACCTTGAGGCATGTGGGATCTTAGCTCCTTGAGCAGGGATTGAACCTGCACCTCCTACATTAGAAGATAAAGTTCTAACCACTGCACCACCAGGTAATCCCTATCACTTCATTTTGTATATCTTTCTATGCGCGTCCGTGAGCTCTTGTTAGAGAAGAGCTGAAGCAGTGGCCATGGGACTTCATGGAAGGCTCATGGAAAAGGGGGAAAGGAAGACAGGGAAGAATGAGTGCCTTGAAATTCTGGGGTCCAAGGCTCAGGATACTGGGGGCATTGGGACTGAATAGCCCCATTTCTTAGGATTCCAAGAGGGCCAGCAGTTTCTTTTAGAGGCCGAGGGAATGTTGATTTCACAAGAGATGCAGAAAACAGAATTCACAGAGAGCCAGGGAATTCGATCCCTGGGTTGGGAAGATCCCCTAGAAAAGGAAATGGCAACCCATTCCAGTATTCTTGCCTGGAAAATCCCATGGACAGAGCAACCAAGTGGGCTACAGTCCATGGGGTCTCAAAGAGTTGGACACAACTGAGTGACTAAAACAACAACAACAACATTCACTCAACAGGCATTTACAGAACACCTACTACATTCTAGGAACTCTTCTACGCCCTGGGGATGCACTATTAAAATAAAATGAAAATCCTGACCTTGTGGAGCTTACATCCTTATGGGGAGAGGCAGACAGTAAATAAATAAACAAGCAAACCAGTAAAACAAATGGCATGTCAAAGGGTGGTAAGTGCTATGGAGCAAAGCAAACTAGAAAGAGGAATAGATTGTGCACATGTCCAGCTGTGGCAGCCATGGGCTTCCCTGGTAGCTTAAGTTGGTAAAGGATCTGCCTGCAGTGCAGGAGACCTCGGTTTGAATCTTGTGTCGGGATAGGCTACCTATGCCAGTATTCTATGTCTTCCCTGATGGCTCAGCTGTTAAAGAATCTGCCTGCAATGTGGGAGACCTGTGTTCAATCGCTGGGTTGTGAAGATCCCCCGGAGAAGGGAATGGTTACCCACTCCAGTATTCTGGCCTGGAGAGTTCCATGGAATATATAGTCCATGGGGTCACAAAATGCCAGACAAGCCTGAGAGGCTTTCACTTTCACTTTCCAGTTGGGATAGCTAGGGAAGACCCTACAGACAAGGCAACATAGAACAGAAACTTAACAGAATGGAGAAGTGCAAGCCCCATGGGCTCCTTGGGGAGTGGCTTATGCAGTGAAAACAACAAGTGCAAAGGCCTGGAAGCAGGGATGTGCTTGGTCTCATTAACATCTGTCTACTTCATACATCTCCATGCTCGTCCAGCTGCCCATAGATAAGCTGTTGATTCACAGTCGTCAAGTTCTAGTGGTTTGAATTCCAAGACTATGTTAATATTACGTGAAGCATCTAAGAGGCACCAGTGGTATAACAAAAAATTATTTCTCGACATGGCATCAGACATGACATCGATTATCTCATGATCTGCATCAGTTTCAGAAGCAGATAAGGCTCCTCAAGTGTGTCTCCTCAGGTGCACTTTCTCTTGATCCAGGACTTTGAACTACTAAAGCTAGTCCCTTGGCTTTTAGAACTTGAAAATTTGAGTCCTGGTTGACTTGCAGGCTGCACAGCCCTGATTAGTTACTTAACTTCTCTGAACTTCTTTTTCTTTATCTACGCGCAGCCAGCAGAAGTAATAACAACAACCATGATACAAATCAGGGATGAAATCAAATAAAGACTGTGTATTAAAAGTATTTACCAATGGTTGGCTTTTATATAGCAAAGACACATTAACTAAGTCGTTAGTCTTATTTGTACATAGGGCTTCCCTGGTGGCCCAGATGGTAAAGAATCTGCCTGAAATTCAGGAGACCCAGGTTCGATCCCTGGGTCAGGAAGATCCCCTGGAGAAGGGAATGGCTACCAAGTCCAGTATTCTTGCCTAGAGATTCCCATGGACAGAGGAGCCTGGCAGCCTACCGTCCATGGGGTCACCAAGAGTCAGACACGACTGGGCAATTAAGCACATTATTTGTACATGTGCTTAATTGTACATGTACTGTGTCACTTCAGTTGTGTCCAACTCTTTTCGACCCTATGAACTATAGCTATCCAGGCTCCTCTGTCCTTGGGATTTTCCATTCAACAATGATGGAGTGGGTTGCCATTCCCTTCTCCAGGGCATCTTCCTGACCCAGGGATTGAACCCAGGTCTCCTGCATTGCAGGGGAATTCTTTACAGACCCTGCCACCAGGGAAGCCCTATTTGTACAAAAACCATGTCAAAGATATTGACTTAAAACAACAATTGTTTATTCGCTCATGGCTTTGAAACTAAATATGGGCTTGGCTTAGCTGGGTGGTTCTTCTACTGGTCTTGCTAGGGCTTAATATTGTGGTTGCATTCATCTGGCATCTCAATGGAGGCTGGATGTCACAAGATGGATTTATTCACATCTTGGTCTGGTCTGATTCGCATGTCCCCAGGTAGGGCTTTTGGTTGGGGTGTCTGGTTCTCTGCTACATGGTTTCTCCCTTCTTGGCAGGATGACATCAGCTTTTCTTTTGTGTGGTGACAGCCACTTTGCAAGAGAATGAGGGCAGAAGCTGTTAGACCTTTTGGGGTTGGGGCTCAGAAGTCCCCCAATATCACTTTTGCCACATTTGATTGGCTAAAGCAAGTCATGGAGCCAGCTGAGATTCAAGGGGTGGAGAAATAGGCTTCACCCTGTAACGGAAGGAGCTGCAGATTCACATTGCATGGATGGAAGAAGTAGGTTGACTGTAGAAAACCGTATGTGACAGTCTATCCTCTGGCTTCAGCAAATCACTCTCTGGCATGTGCAAAATATACTCGCCATTCCCAAAACCCCCAAGGTTTTATCTCATGATGATATCAAGCTGAAAGTCCATTATCTGATGATCTGCTCCAGATTATCATATAGATAAGACCTCTTTTGCAGCTTCTCTTGATACAGTGACCTTGAACTTAAAAGACAAGTATTCTATTCTCACACCTCTAAAACACAGTTGTGAGAAAGCAACTAGATAGACCCTGTTGATAGATACTCCTATTTAAAATGGAGAGGATGGGAGCCACAAAGCAGTCATTAGGCTACAGCAGTTATGAAGTCCAACTGGCCACACTGGCTTCCCCTTGTTGATGTTATTGGTTGCTAAGTTGTGTCTAACTCTTTGCAACCCCATGAACTGAAGCATGCTAGGCCACCCTGTCCCTCATTATCTCCTGGAGTTTGCCCAAGTTCATGTCCAGTGAGTCAGTGATGCCATCCAACTATCTCATCCTCTATGGCTTCCCCTATATGGGTCAGAAAATGTTTCTTGATTGGGACCTGATTTTACTTCCCGAGAAGGTTACCTAGCCAACTGTTCTCTGTGGCTTTTAGGTCTTCCTGCTGAGCTCTTAGTTCCATCCTCTGAGATGCATTTTCTTACCCATAGGAAATTATGCGTGTCTGTAGCTAAGTAGCCTTGTCAGTCTGATTCCTACTTGTAGAAAGTGGAAGTCCAGTGGTCTCTTTTCATTGTGAATTATCTCTTTCATTTTCAGTCTAACCTTGTAGTGCTTTCATTGATAAAATTCTCCTAAAAATTGTATGCATTTCCTAGGAATTTTGGTGGGATTCACCCTATGTCTTCAGAATTTTGTCCATATATTTTTTTGAGCATGTCATTCGCTGTGGGCCAATACCCTCAAGATTCTCACAAGTCCTTTTGTCTCATTGAAAGGGTCTCCTAGGCACTTCCTTTCAGAGGGCTTACAAGCATAGATCTGATTTGATTGTTTTGCTGGGGCCATTTCTTACTGGAGAATCTTTGCCTGGCTGGAGATACTAGAGATGAAAAACAGTTTAATTTTTTCTAAACTGGAAAATTCTGGACTCTCTCCTCTTTTCCTAAAGTAAGGCTGAATACTGAACAGTGTCTCCTTTGGCATATCTCTCTTTGGTGGTATCTTAACATACATAGGGCCTCCCCAGGTAGCTTAGTGGTAAAGAATCTGCCTGCCAATGCAGGGGATACAGGTTTGATCCCTGGCTTGGGAAGATCCCTTGGAGAAGGAAATGGCAACCCACTCCAGTATTCTTGCCTGGGAAATCCCATGGAAAGAGGAGCCTGGAGGGCTGCAGTCCATGTGGTCACAAAGAGTTGGACACAGTCTTAGCGACTAAACAGCAGCAGTATCATACACAACAGGCAGCACCCAATTGATGCTTTCAGCATTGTGTCTAGAAATTTCCTTCCCTAAATCCATAAGTTCAGTCAGGTCCTTTATATCATTTAAATTACTGTAGACAGCATTTTGGCCAATAATTCTGCCACCATGTAACATAGATTGTCATTTTCCCAGCTCCTAGTGACAATTTCCTCACTACCTTTTTAGCATACAGTAGTAGATTGTTCCGGAGAAGGCAATGGCACCCCACTCCAGTACCCTTGCCTGGAAAATCCCATGGATGGAGGAGCCTGATAGGCTCCAGTCCGTGGGGTCGCTAAGAGTCGGGCACGACTGAGCGACTTCACTTTCACTTTTCACTTTCCTGCATTGGAGAAGGAAATGGCAACCCACTCCAGTGTTCTTCCCTGGAGAATCCCAGGGACAGGGGAGCCTGGTGGGCTGCCGTCTATGGTATCGCACAGAATTGGACATGACTGAAGTGACTTAGCAGCAGCAGCAGCAGCAGCAGCAGCAGATTGTTCACCATTTCTCCAGCCTCTGTTAACAGTCTATTCACGGCTTTCCTTGCTCTTATCCACTGGCTTGTCCCAAAGCCAACACCACATGGTTTAGATTTTTGTTATGGCAGTACCCGTCTTCTAGATAGGAATTGCTTTAGCAGTTACCTAATGCTGTGCAATAAATCACTCCACGTTTTTGTGGTTTCAAACAAGAACCATTTATTTGCTCACTCCTCTGTGGTTCAGTGATTTGGGCAAGCTTATCTTGGATGGTTTATCTCCATCCCACATGGTGTTGGCTTGGTTCAGTCATATGCTTACACTCGGTTGTCAGTTCATCTGGGAGCTGGCTGATGGAGATGGTCTCGTGCACATCTTCCAGTTGGCTGGGGCTATCAAGGGAGGGACCTCTCTTCTTTTCTGTGTGGCTCCTACAGCAGATATCCTGGACTTTCTACAGGGTAGTGGCAGCATTCCAAGACAGCTGGCCTCAATGTGCAAGTGCTTATAAATCCCTAGCTTGCATTATATTTGCTGATGTCCCATTGGCCAAAGAAAGGAACTTGGCCAAGTTCATAGTCATTGGGAGAGTGAATGAAGCAAAGGAATAGCTTCTGGGAGGCATGATCCACTGACAGCCATGAATGTAACTAGATACCATGCTTGATGAGTTCATTGATCTGCTGTTGCTGATGTCCAGACCTGATTTGTGGTAGAGAATTCAAATGCCTACCCATATCTTGCTGGTATTCCTCTTCCAGTCACATAGGAGAATGGCAGTTATTTCCCTGTTCTTCCTTACAGTGGGGTCATGAGACCAGTGGGCCATATGGGCTGTGGGTGAAATTATGTTATTTCCAGGTTGTTCTTGTTGCTGTTCTGTCACTAAGTTGTGTCCCACTTTTTGCGGTCCTATGGACTGCAGCACACCAGGCTCCTCTGTCCTTCACTATCTCTCTGAGTTTGCTCAAGCTTACATCCACTGATTCGGTGATGCCATCCAATCATCTCATCCTCTGTTGCCCTCTTCTCCTGTCTTCAATCTTTCCCAGCATCAGGGTCTTTTCCAATCAGTTGGGTCTTTTTATTAGGTGGCCAAAGTACTGGAGCTTCAGCTTCAGCATCAGTCCGTCCAATGAATATTCAGCATTGATTTCCTTTAGGATTGACTGGTTAAGGCACTCTCAAGAGTCTTCTCCAGCATCACAATTCGAAAGCATCAGTTCTTCAGTGCTCAGCCTTGTTTTTGGTGCAACTCTCACATCCATATGTATATGACTACTGGAAAAACCATAGATTTGACTATACAGATCTTTGTTGGCAAAGTGATGGCTCTGCTTTTTAATGCACTCTCTGGGTTAATCATAGCTTCCCTTCCAAGGAGCAAGTGTCTTTTAATTTCACAGCTGCAGTCACTGTCAGCAGTGATTTTGGAGCCCAAGAAAGTAAAATCTGTCACTGCTTCCACTTTTTTCCCATCTATTTGCCACAAAGTGGTTTCTGGTGTGGAAAATCCAGCCTCGCCATCCCTTCTGTACTGTATGTGCCCTGAAATGTCTGCTGAGAGTGTGGTGGTTTCTGTTGGCCTAGGTTGACGACTGACTACATGAAGCAGAGCCCCCACCTTTACCTCCACACTTCATACCAGTACAATGAGCTAGCAATGAACTTTCACCATTTTAAACTGTTGAGATTTGGGGTTTGTTGGTTGCCATGTCATAGCCTAGCCCAGCCTATCCTCATGGATATAGAAACCTCAGTCCCTCTATGCTCTGTGGTCAGTTCTAGTTCCCTCTTTGAGTATTTTTTGTTGTGACTTCTGCAGCCAGAAAAAGAGGATATGGATAAATAATGAGTATTTAATGGAGAAGACAGGCTTCGAGGGTGGCTCAGTGGTAAAGAATCCGCCTGCCAAAGCAGGAGACACATGTTCAATCCCTGGGTCTGGAAGATTCCCATGGAGAAGGAAGTAGCAATACACTCCAGTATTCTTGCCTGGAGAATCCTGTGGACAGAGGAGCTCGGTGGGCTATAGTGCATGGGGTCGCAAAGAGTCAGACACGCCTTAGCGACTGAACAACAACAACAACAGTGGAGAAGGTGGAAAAAAAAGAGGGGGAAGGAAAAAAAATAATCCCCGGACCAATAAGGAGCCCACTGTTTATTTACCAAGCATTTATGAAGTGCTTCCTGCATACTGGATTCTGTACACTGCCGGAGCTACGTAGTGATGTCTAAGACACGCGCCCTGGAAGAGGACATGGGCTGGGGAGGCTTAACACAGGAACAATGAACCACACTTGAGAGCCATTAGTGCCACCGAGTGGTGGGACTGATTTTCTGTGTTCCTCTGTAATTGTCTAACTGTCCCCGCAGGCAATTTCTACAGAGAAATTCCAGTCTTGGTGCCTGGAGTGACAGCCTCACTGTAATACGTGTGTGGCCAGCCTCCCATGGTGAAATCACTGAAAGCCAGCGCTCATCTGGATTCATAGGATCTGTGATGTGTTTAAAAGTCAGTCTTATTACTTTGTAATCTCATATCAGATTCAGTCCTTACAGATGACAAAAACAGGGACAAAACAAAGCTGTTCGAGGGCTAGTTTGCAATTTTGAGGCAGGAATGGTGGCTTTTGAGCATTCAGTGCCGGCTCAGAGCTGAGGGGCTTGGGGGATAGCATTCATGACAAAGCTTTGAGACTCTGACCTTATAAAGCCACAATATAGTAAGGGATTAACCCATGAAATACTAACTTCTAACTAGCGATGGTTCAGGCTTCCCCAGTGGCTCAGTGGTAAAGCCTGCAGTGCAGGAGACTTGGGTTTGATCCCCAGGTTGAAAAGATACCCTGGAGAAGGAAATGGCAACTCACTCCAGTATTATTCTTGCCTGGGAAACCCCACAGACAGAGGAGCCTGGCGGGCTACAGTCCATGGGATCACAAAGAGTTGGCCACCACTGAGCACACATGCATGCATTTTAAAGGTAGATCTGCCTTGGAATGTCTGGGACCAGCCAGGCTGGGCTGTTCAGGGCTGTTTGGAAGCTCAGCACAGGATCTGAACCAACTGGGATGCTGCCAGCTGTCATGCAGGAACTTAACCAAAAAGTATAATCCGAGTGAGGTTGGGTTGTGTGTGGGACAGAGCTCAATTCTATTTGGTGGAGATGAATTTTACTCTACATATAACATGAGATATAAAGAAAGTTTTCTTCCCTCTAACTCTTTAATTTATTCCAAACCCACATCCTGCCAAGCCAATGGAAAATTCAATCTTAGCCACAACTGGGGCTCCATTCTCCTCCGCTCTAGCCTGCTTTGAGTTGTGAGTCATAAAATCTTAAAAAGTGCAGACTATTTGCTTGGTACCCTCTGGTCTTCAGTTCAGATGACACTGTCCAGTTTTCAAGCCCACACAGTCCCTTGAAGTTTGCTAGCTGGCACACAGCGCCTTTGCTGAGACCCATACTTAGCTCTAATCACCTCGAAGCAGCCGACAGAGGCATTGCCCTCTGAGGTCCTGACACCTCCTATGTGCATGCAAGTGAGCAGGAAATAGAACTTGCTACTCCCAGAAACCATAAGCCTGTGCCCTTCTAGCCTTGAATCTTTCACACCTTCTCTAAACTCTGCCTGTGTCACGCTACTCTCTCTCTGCTGACCCGATCCCAAGCCCTAGTACTAGTCCTCTTTCCAGACATCTCTTTTTTTGGTTTTCTGGGCTCCAAGATCACATGAATTTTAAAAAAAAAAGGTCTTTTAACCTTATTTTGTGGACAAGAGAAGCACAGTTTCTAGGATTCAGAGCCTTACATAGTCTGTTGAGAGGAAGAAGAGGAAGTGAGTAGTACCTCTTATTCTTTTTGATTTTTCTACAGTGATGAGACCAAAGTTCACTCTACCTATCTGTCTATCTCTCTCTGTATCACCTCTCTAATGTTTCCCCCTCCATATAGGTATTAAATCTAGAATGGTGGTAGAGGAGAGTCAGACATATATACACTGCTGTGTATAAAATCGGAGAAGGCAATGGCACCCCACTCCAGTACTCTTGCCTGGAAAATCCCATGGATGGAGGAGCCTGGAAGGCTGCAGTCCATGGGGTCGCTGAGGGTTGGATGCAACTGAGCGACTTCCCTTTCACTTTTCACTTTCATGCATTGGAGAAGGAAATGGCAACCCACTCCAGTGTTCTTGCCTGGAGAATCCCAGGGACGGGGGAGCCTGTTGGGCTGCCATCTATGGGGTCGCACAGAGTTGGACACGACTGAAGTGACTTAGCAGCAGTGTATAAAATAGGTAACTAATGAGAATCTACTGTGTAGCTCAGAGAACTCTACTCAGTGCTCTGTGTTGACCTAAATGGGAAGGAAATCCAAGAAAGAAGGGATATACATAAACACGTAGCTGAATCAATTTGCCATACTGCAGAAACTGACACAACTGTAAAGCAGCTATGTTGTTGTTTAGTCGCTATGTCGTGTCCAACTCTTTGCAGCCCCATGGACTGTAGCCCCAGGCTCCTTTGTCCATGAGCTTTCTCAGGCAAGAATGCTGGAGTTGGTTGCCATTTCCTACTCCAGGGGATCTTCCCAACCTGGGGATTGAACTGCATCTCTTGCAGTCTCCTGCATTGCAGGTAGGTTCTTTACCAACTGTACCACCTGGAAAGCCCCAGGTCTGAGTGTGGGTTTGGCCTTTTTCACAAGACATTTATCTTTAGACTGGATTTCATGGCTTCTTTTCCCACCTACTTCTTTTTTATTTATTTATTTTTTAAATTTTATTTTATTTTAAAACTTTACAATATTGTATTGGTTTTGCCAAATATCGAAATGAATCTGCCACAGGTATACATGTGTTCCCCATCCTGAACCCTCCTCCCCCCTCCCTCCTCCCTCCCCATACCATCCCTCTGGGTCGTCCCCAAGCATCCAGTATCGTGCATTGAACCTGGACTGGCGACTCGTTCCATATATGATATTATACATATTTCAATGCCATTCTCCCAAATCATCCCACCCTCTCCCTCTCCCACAGAGTCCAAAAGACTGTTCTATACATCAGTGTCTCTTTTGCTGTCTCGTATACAGGGTTATTGTTACCATCTTTCTAAATTCCATATATATGCGTTAGTATACTGTATTGGTGTTTTTCTTTCTGGCTTACTTCACTCTGTATAATGGGCTCCAGTTTCATCCACCTCATTAGAACTGATTCAAATGTATTCTTTTTAATGGCTGAGTAATACTCCATTGTGTATATGTACCACAGCTTTCTTATCCATTCATCTGTTGATGGACACTTAGGTTGCTTCCATGTCCTGGCTATTATAAACAGTGCTGTGATGAACATTGGGATACACGTGTCTCTTTCAATTCTGGTTTCCTCAGTGTGTATGTCCAGCAGTGGGATTGCTGGGTCATAAGGCAGTTCTATTTCCAGTTTTTTAAGGAATCTCCACACTGTTCTCCATAGTGGCTGTACTAGTTTGCATTCCCACCAACAGTGTAAGAGGGTTCCCTTTTCTCCACACCCTCTCCAGCATTTATTGCTTGTAGACTTTTGGATTGCAACCATTCTGACTGGCGTGAAATGGTACCTCATAGTGGTTTTGATTTGCATTTCTCTGATAATGAGTGATGTTGAGCATCTTTTCATGTGTTTGTTAGCCATCTGTATGTCTTCTTTGGAGAAATGTCTATTTAGTTTTTGGCGCATTTTTTGATTGGGTCATTTATTTTTCTGGAATTGAGCTGTAGGAGTTGCTTGTATATTTGTGAGATTAGTTGTTTGTCAGTTGCTTCATTTGCTATTATTTTCTCCCATTCTAAAGGCTGTCTTTTCACCTTGTTTATAGTTTCCTTTGTTGTGCAGAAGCTTTTAGGTTTAATTAGGTCCCGTTTGTTTATTTTTGCTTTTATTTCCAATATTCCCACCTACTTCTGAGGCACCAGTCTCTGGATAATTTAACAGGGATCCCTTTCACTATAGTTTTTATTTTTTTTTCTTCTCCTTCTCCTCAGGCTTCTCCTCCTCCTCCTCTTCATTTTCCCTTTCCAGGGAAAGTCTCCAGTTTCATAATACTCTTGACCATCGAGGAACTCAGCTGCAGAGCTAGCCCAGAGTGGAGAAGTAAGGATTTATGAATACCATCAGTTCAGTTCAGTTCAGTTCAGTCACTCAGTCATGTCCGACTCTTTGCGACCCCATGAATCGCAGCATGCCAGGCCTCCCTGTCCATCACCAACTCCCGTAGTTCACTCAGACTCACGTCCGTCAAGTCAGTGATACCATCCAGCCATCTCATCCTCTGTCATCCCCTTCTCCTCCTGCCCCTAATCCCTCCCAACACCAGAGTCTTTTCCAAGGAGTCAGCTCTTTGCATGAGGTGGCCAAAGTACTGGAGTTTCAGCTTTAGCATCAGTCCTTCCAAAGAACCCCCAGGACTGATCTCCTTCGGAATGGACTGGTTGGATCTCCTTGCAGTCCAAGGGACTCTCAAGAGTCTTCTCCAACACCACAGTTCAAAAACATCAATTCTTCGGCACTCAGCTGTCTTCACAGTCCAACTCTCACACCCATACATGACTACTTGAAAAACCATAGCCTTGACTAGACGGACCTTTGTTGGCAAAGTAATGTCTCTGCTTTTGAATATGCTCTCTAGGTTAGTCATAGTTTTCCTTCCAAGGAGTAAGTGTCTTTTAATACCATAGATTGCTACAAAAGGCTCTATTTAATCCCATGTCATGTTACTGCAGGCTTCCAGGTGGCTCAGTGGTAAAGAATCTGCCTGCCACTGCAGGAGCTGCAGGGGACTCTGGTTCAATCTGGGTTGGGAAGATCCCTAGGAGTAGAGAATGGCAATCCACTCCAGTATTCTTGCCTGAAGAGTCCCATGGACAGAGGACCTGGTGGGCTACAATCCATGGGATCACAAAGAGTCAGACATGACTGAGTGACTGAGCACACAGGGATGCCTGTTACTGTGATAAATTAACTGGTTTACATGACTTTAGAAAAGGTATAAAGCAGAGATATGCATAAATAATCAAATTGCATACCACTGACACTCTGTGAAAATCAGACTTCATCCACTTGACTTTTTTTGTGTGTGTGTTTAAAGAACTGGATGATCATGATCACACTTGGATAAACTTATACTTGTTAACTTCTCTCAGTGCCTGACTACTCCAAGGCATTTGGGGAGTTACTGAGGCAGTCTCCGGTCTTTTGAGTCTGAATTCCAAATAAGGGACCACTTAGTGCTCAGTAGTGTCTGACTCTTTGCGACCCCATGGACTGTATCCGTCAGACTCCTTTGTCCATGGGATTTCCCAAGCAAGAATACTGGAGTGGGTTTCCATTTCCTATTCTAGGGAGTTTTCCTGACACAGGGATCGAATCTGCATCTCCTATCTCCTGCTTTGGCAGGCAGATTCTTTACCGCTTAAGCCACCAGGGAAGCCCAAGATTTTGACCCATGACGGTAAATGGCGGAGAGTGCAAAACACTTCCTGATTTGTTGGGTTGATAGAGATACCTCCTCTTCCATTTCAGAGACTTGGTCCACGTGGGAGACCTTATGACAACAGTGGGTTGATGATGATGATGGTGATAATCACCATTATCAGTGTTCATAAGCAGGGACAGAGCTTTAGGGCTTTTTCTTGGGGAAAGAGGATGATGGGCTACTTTCCAGGATAATTTCCAGTTTTCAGAATAATTTCTAGACTCTACTTCTCAGGTCCCTAGAAAAAGCTCGCCAGAAGTGGGACCTGTGCTACTGGAATCAAGATTCTAGTCACAGAGTTAGGTCATGTCTCTGTCTTTGATTCCTCTTGCAGGGAAATTTTCTATTCTCATTTGATAGAGATTTGCAAATGATTGTGTTTCAGGGGAAGCCTTGCAATTACCTGCCTCACGCAATGTTCTATTTATATGTCATTTTTCGGGGTTAATTTATTTCAGAGAAATAAACCCCAAGCATCCTAGTGCCAGCCTCAGAGCTGGTTCCCAGTCACGAGGGTGGCCAGGATGAAGCAGGAAAGAGGCCTTGCTGGGTCCAGCTAAGACTGCAGAGATGGTAAATCAGAAACACTTATCTCCGGCAGATCTAAAAAGAAACTGGGACATCTTCAGAAGCCTTCAAAATTTCAGAGGCCGGTCAGTGAGGAGCAGCTAAAAGGTGAGACTCTCTTTGGAGTGTGGTAGGTCTGGAGAACACACAGATCACCTGGCTGCATCCGATCTTTCCCTGGACTTTTTGTTTTTGTTGTTCCTACACCCATGTCAGTGCCTAGAAATCGTAATTGGCTCGGATATGTCTTTGTTCAACTCAGTCTCATGAGCTGGAGTTGGCTGGTTACATTGGAAAGCTGTCATAGAAACATGGGGTTGTACTTAGTTCTCGTGTGTTTGTGTGTAGAGGTAGACACCTGCTTTATAGATCAAGGGGGCAGACGTATGGTTCTAGCGCTGGCCTAACCTCTGACTTGTTGCTAATTTCTCCATGGCACCCACTGGATAAGCCTCCCCTCATTTTTCCCTGTTGGATGAGTTTGACTCCTCTGTAAGCCCTGATGCTAAAAGGCTAGAGGGTGCATGGCGGCTCGTCACTTGCAATAATCAATGCATTTCATTACCTAGTACATGTAGGTATTTGATATTTGTGGTAGTGTATTTATATCAAATCTAACTTCTCAGTTCACCCCACCTTTCCTTCCCCTCCACCTCCACATGTCTGTTTTCTACATGTGTTTCTATTCCTGCCCTACAAATAAGTTCATTTGTATCATTTTTCTAGTTTCCACATATATTCATTAATATATGATATTTGTTTTTCTCTTTCTAATTAACTATGCCCTGTATGACAGACTCTAGGTCCATCCACATCTCTACAAATGACCCGGTTTTTTTTATAGTACTACTATGACTGAATAGTACACCATTATGGGCTTCCCTGGTGACTCAGTGAGAAAGAATCCACCTGCCAGTGCAGGAGATACAAGTTTGATCCCTGGGTTGGGAAGATCCCCTGGAGGAGGGCATGACAACCCACTCCAGTACTCTTGCCTGAGAACCCCATGGACAGAGCAGCCTGGAGGGCTACAGTCCATGGGATCTCAAAAGAGTCGGATATGACTTAGCAACGAAACAGCAGCAACAGCAAATATTCCATTATATATGTGTACCACATCTTTGTAATTATACTCCAATTAAAAAATGCCTGGATGACAACAAAAATTAACGTTTGCAGTTCAGGGAACATCAGTTCTACAACAAAGTCGCAAGTTTCTGTCTCCCTCTGTCATTGCCACTTTGCTTGGGGACCTAGGTTCAAAAATGGAGACTGGCCCAATAACTCACTAAATAGAAGTAAAAAATTTAAGAGAAATTTTTGATCAACTCTTCAGATCACTATCTCTTTGCAGATTGTCACCAATGTGGGTGAATGGCGATTTAGAAAAACAGTGAGTGTGGTAATGCTGAGTATGACCAGACCCTCGCATTGGTTTCAGCACTTATTTCTGGTTAAGAAACTGTCTTGAAATTTATTTCCTTGGATCACTCCATTTCCTCCTTAAGTTACCTGTGCTCCTTTGTTCTCCTGGATTGCTGTTTCCATGCCATATTTTTTTTGTTAATATGATATTTACTTTTATTTTTTATTGGAGTATAATTTCTTTACAGTATTAGTTTCTAGTGAATCAGCCATCTGCATACACATACCCCCTCCCTCTTGGACCTCCCTCCCACCCCTTCATCCCACCTATCTGGGTTATCACAGAACACCAAGCTGAGCTCCCTGTGCTATCCAGCAGCTTCCCAGGAGTGGTGTTTTGTTTGTTTGGTTTCTGTTATTTTTTGCTGAGCTCTGTGGCTTGTGGGATCTTAGTTCCCTGACTAGGGATTGAACCATGGCTGTGAAAGCCACTGGACCTCCAGGGAGTTCCTGGGAGTAATGTCTTTATGAGAAGAGGAGAGATCAAAGCTCTCTCTCTTCCTGTTCACACAGAGAGGTCACTTGGTGACACTGAAAGATGGTTCTATCTAGAAGCCAGGAAGAGGGCCCTCGCTGGAAATTAAATGTGCTAACACCTCCCTCTTGGCCTTCACAGCCTCTGGCACTCTGAGAAAGAAATGTCTGTTGTTTCAGGCCTCCAGCCTATGATGTTTTGTTATAGCAGCCTGAGGTGACCAAAGCACTGTGCCCAGCACCCCAGAACATCGACTCCTCAGTGAAACAAGCAGTGGAGGGAAAATACACCCCATGGGTTGGAAGACCCTGAATTGACTAGAAGCAAATTTTCACTGGGCTTCCCTGGTGGCTCAGCAGTAAAGAATCCACCTGCCAATGCAGAAGACACTGGTTTGATCCCTGGGTTGGGAAGATCCCCTGGAGAAGGAAATGACAACCCACTCCATATTCTTGCCTGGGAAATCCCATGGAAGGGGAGGCTGGTAGGCTATAGTCCATGGGGTCGCATAGAGTCCAACATGACTTGGCTGCTCAACAACAACAAAATTTTCACTACTTGGCAGTACAGAGACTTGGGTTAGAAAGTGAGATGAGTTATGGAAATTTAAGAACCTTATGTATTTCCATACCTGCTTTTGTGGCCTGAGAAAGTCATCCTTGCTTTTCAGGAGGTGTTGCCACCTGGTTTCTGATAGCAATCTGCTAGAATTAGCTCAGGCACCTGTTTTGTGAGACACTGTGCCTCTCTGGGGCTTCTGCCCTCCATCAACTATGTTTAAGAATAGAGTGGGAGAGGGAGAGGGTGGGGTGATTTGGGAGAATGGCATTGAAACATGTATAATATCATATATGAAACGAGTTGCCAGTCCAGGTTTGATGCACGATACTGGATGCTTGGGGCTGGTGCACTGGGACGACCCAGAGGGATGGTATGGGGAGGGAGGAGGGAGGAGGGTTCAGGATGGGGAACACATGTATACCTGTGGTGGATTCATTTTGATATATGACAAAACCAGTACAATATTGTGAAGTTAAAAAATAAAATAAAATTTAAAAAAAGTTAAAATTAAAAAAAAAAAGAATGGAGTTCATATATGTGCATTAAAATACAATATTTGTCTTTCTCTTCCTGACTTACTTTACTCTGTGCAATAGGCTCTAGGTAGGTGGCACCGATGATTCTAGTGCAGGGCAGCCAAGGAGACACAGACATAGAGAACAGTTTTTGGACTCAGTGGGAGGAGGAGAGGATGAGATGAATTGAAAGAGTAGCATTGAAACATATGTGTTACCATATGTAAAACAGATAGCCAGTGGGAGTTTGATGTATGACGCAGGGCACCCAAAGCAGGTGTTCAGTGACAACCTGGAGGGAGGGGGTGGGGAGGGAGGTGGGAGGGGGGTTCATAAGGGAAAGGACACATGTATGCCTATGGCTAATTCATGCTGATGTATGGCAAAAACCATCACACTATTGTAAAGTCATTACCTGCCAATTAAAATAGAAAGAAAGAAAGAAGGGAGATAAGAGAACAGGAGTTCTTGGGACCTGATCCTCTATCACTCTGGACAGCAAGACCTCAGGGGACTATCCCAGGCCCTTTCTGCTGTGGGGTCGCTCTGGCATGCAGGCAGGAGAGGTGGGGGACCCCCTGAATAGCTCCTCCTAGGCTGCACCCAGGTTTCTGCTTCTTCTGGATCTATTGTCCTGTTGGTTTTGGGCTGGGGGAGGGGGAGGGCAGGCTGCAGAATATGTTATGCTATGCTAAGTCATTTCAGTTTCAGTCTGACTCCTTTGTGACCCTATGAATTGTAGCCTGCTGGGCTCCTCTGTCCATGGAATTCTCTAGGCAAGAGTACTGGAGTGGGTTGCCATACCCTCTCCAATGCAGGTTCTTTACCATTAGCGCCACCTGGGAAGCTGCGGAATGGAGTTGGAGTCTGTATATTCTGCAGCTTGTCCCCTCTCCTCCCCCCACGTACTCCCATCCTCCAGCCGGTGGAAGCATCAGCTGGTCAGAACAGGGTAGTCTGGCACTTTATCAGTAGCTTCCAAATTTATAATTTATAGCATAAACTTGATGCCATGATCCCTTAAGGGCTGTGGCATTTGATATGGACACGCTAGTTGAGACTTAAAAATGTATCTTCTCCTCTGTTCTCTCTTCTATGAGACTCAGGAGTTGCCTCTGAAGCTCAGAAGCTGAGTCTCGGCACTTTTTGTTCCTTTTTTATTTTTTCCTGCTGTAACAATGCTTCCCAAAAATAGCAAAGGAACGCTTGTTGTATGAGTTGAATGGTGAATAGCTGAAGTCATCCAAAATAGTATTTGGACACACAGATGCATGTCTTATGTTATCAGTGATTTCTAGAGATAAGATGCTAAGTTGAGTTTAAGATTCTCATAGCCAGTGTGAAAAGGAAAATCATCTCAGGATTAACAATGTTCAAAGATTAAAAAAAATTGCTTAGCAGTAGTACAAGTTTTTCTGGTTTGAGAGCCATAAAAGTTTACAAGACAGAAATAGATCCACAGACATAGAAAACAAACTTATGGTTATCAAAGGGGAAAGAGGGATGAGGGATAAATTAGGAGTTTGGGATGAGCTGATACAAACTACTATATATAAAAGAGATTAAAAAAAACAAGGTCCTACTGCATAGCACAGGAAATTATATTCAATATCTTGTAATAACCTATAATGGAAAAACATCTGAAAAAGACTTTATACACATATATTTTATATATTTGTTGTTTGTTGTTGTTTAGTCACTAAGTCGTGTCTGACTCTTCAATCCCATGGACTACAGCACACCAGGCTTCCCTGGCCTCCCCTATACATATATATATATATATATACATGTCCCGGTGGTTCAGAGGTAAAGAATCTGCCTGCAGTGGAGGAGATCGAGGTTCGATTCCAGGGTTGGGAAGATCCCTTGGAGGAGGGCACGGCAGCCCACTCCAGTATTCTTACCTGGAGTATCCCATGGACAGAGGAGCCTGGCAGGCTACAGTCCATAAGGTTGCAGAGACAGACATGACTGAAGCGACTGAGCACAGCACACACACACACACGCGCACACACACACACACACACATATATATATATATGAACCACTTTGTTGTACACCTGAAACTAACATAGCATTGTGAATCAACTCTACTTCAATTAAAAAAGAACACCTGTTTAATGAGATAATGGAATGCCTGAATTTTGGGACATCTTGCATAAACAAATGTAGGTGTGTTCACACACACACACACACAATACTTTTGCAACTGTGTCTAACACAGACTGAACACAGCCTATTTGAAATCATATCTTGATGAGAATGAGCACAGTTAGCCAGTGTTAGCATTTAAAGACAGTGCCGTATGCTTTGGCAATCAAGTAGACAGAGGACAGTTTCAAGGATTATTAAATGAAAATAATACAAGAGTCTCCTCAAGAAATGTGACTGGATAAATGGACCCAGTACTTTCACACTTCCTCTGTAAGAAGACCTGATCTATTCTAGAACACGAACACATAGGTGAAAGAAGGAGAAGTTCTGTAATATAGAGCGTCACAGCAATAATTTTGGCCTGGGAAGGTTTCAAAGCAGGTGTTACCCACTGAGACTATAAAAAACCCAATAAAAGATAGTTGTGTTTTCCAATCTGCTACATGTATTGAAGAAGATGTTAAAAAAAAAAAGTTTCTGTGGTCCAAAAACCTTGAGAAATTCTGCATCCTAAATATCTTCTCTTAGTAAAGTAATCCACAGCATATAAGCAATGCTGGGAAATTTTTAGGTAAGGAAAATTTTCAATTTTGTTTTGTGCATCAGAATCTCCTGGGTGCTCTAAAGAAATACTTTAAAAATACCCATCCCTCAGAGACTATGATTTAACTGGTTTATGGTGGGATATTTAACAAAAATTTCCCTGGGTTGAAAGGCACTGGTGAACTCTTCATTTTTAAAAGCTTATATAGACCTTGCATTTGTTTCCTGGGATGGCTGCAACTTAATACCATAAACTGAGTGACTTAAAACAGCAGTTCCCCTACAGTTCTCCCACGGTCCAAAATGAAGGTGTCAGCAGGGCCATGCTCTCTTCAAGGCTTCTAGAGAGAGCCTGTTCTCTGCTTTCCTCTTAGCATCTGGTGGTGCCTGCAGCCCTTGTTATCCCTTGGCTTGCAGCCCCATCACACCAAGTGCCCTCCCTGTGTGTCTCTCTCCTCTTCTAAGGATACCAGTGGTATTGAACTAGGGTCCACCCTACTCCATCCACTGTGACCTCATCTTAACTTGGTTGCATCTACAAAGACCCTGTTTCCTAATAAGGTCACGTTCACAGGTAGGTACCAGGATTAACACTTGTTCTGTTTAGTCGCTCAGTTGTGTCCAACTCTTTGAGATCTCATGGATTGTAGCCCGCCCGGCTCCTCTGTCCATGGAATTTCCCAGCCAGTAATACTGAGAGTGGGTTGCCATTTCCTCTTTCAGGGGATCTTCCTGACCCAGGGATTGAATCCACATCTCTTGTACTGGCAGGCAGATTCTTTACCACTGAGCCACCAGGGAAGCTTAGGGTTAACACTACAATTTATCATTTAAGGGGGGCACAAATCAACCCATTTAGATCTCCTTTGGGGAGAATCCTTGAAACACACTTTGAGAAATACTGCCCACTAGAATTTTAAATTCTGTGCAATGTAACTTCCTGGTTAAAACCACCAAGATGCATTATTGACACATTCTATTCCCCGCTAACAATTTGAACTGTGGTACAGAATTGTTGGGACAATCAGATGCTGCTGGATGTTTTCCTGTGAAGATGATTTTAGTTTTAGAGTGATTGCTCTAAAGCCATTCTTTCTGACCTGAATGAGCTTGCCAGACCAATGGTCTGTTGTGACCACGCCCACAGTGGACAATAAACAGTCATTAGCCGCAGAGACAGGGAAGGCAATGGCACCCCACTCCAGTACTCTTGCCTGGAAAATCCCATGGACAGAGGAGCCTGGTGGGCTGCAGTCGATGGGGTCGCACAGAGTCAGACACGACTGAAGTGGCTTAGCAGCAGTGGCAACAGCAGCAGCAGAGAGCTGGAGAAGGCAATGGCAACTCACTCCAGTACTCTTGCCTGCAAAATCCCATGGATGGAGGAGCCTGGTGGGCAGCAGTCCATGGGGTCGTGAAGAGTCAGGCACGACTGAGCAACTTCACTTTCACTTTTCACTTTCCTGCATTGGAGAAGGAAATGGCAACCCACTCCAGTGTTCTTGTCTGGAGAATCCCAGGGATGGGGGAGCCTGTTGGGCTGCCGTCTGTGGGGTTGCACAGAGTCGGACACAACTGAAGCGACTTAGCAGCAGCAGCAGCAGCTGAGAGAAGGATACTTATCTGGGCGTCCTTAATAGAAGGCAGGCCTACTGACAGGTGTTTAAAAGAACAAAGCTCCAGTACACCTTCTTGTCACAGTCCTAGGAACTTGGACTGTCACAAGTCCTATTCTTGCCTGGGAAATCCCATGGACAGAGGAGCCTGGAGGTCTACAATCCATGGGGTCTCAAAAGAGTCAGACACAACTTAGCAACTAAACAAGAAGTGTTAAGACTCTCCTAGGCCGAGAGGAGCCGAGCACCTGATTGTCTTGAAGTTCCAGGAAGCATTCAAGTGGAGTTTTTTATTACCTGAGGAGCAGAATTGCCCAGCGGAAAGATAGGACTAGGATTGAAGCTCAGGCTCTGCCCCTAAGGCCTCTGCTCTTTCCACTGTTGCACTGTCTTTCTCTGGAATATGACAGCACTCACCTTATAGGATTGCTGTGAGGGTTAAATGAGATGCTGTGGGTGAGAGTGCTCGTAAATGATAAATTTAGAAGAGAACAACTTCATTATGGAGGATGATAGAAGCAACCTAAATGTTGGTATTATTATCAAGGAGCGTAAAACTGATCATCAGCGCTGGCTTTGGACAACATTATGAAGTCAAGTTCATGGCTGAATGCCTCCCCACTCACCATTCTAAGTCATTTCTCTTCTTAAATCTTACCTGCCTTTGCTAAATGCAGCTCTGTGGTTGACCTGCTGATTTTAGTGTGTGTGGTTCTGGCTGTGTAAATGGAATTGCTGATTTCACCAGCCCTGTTATTAGGGTCAGAGGAGGGCTTTGGTTAGGAAGCAGGAGGAAGCAATTTCTTCCTGTAATCAGAGGACTGAGCAGTTGGCAGGGGCTGCATTGAGGGTGAGGCACCTGGTGGATGTCCTGCTTGCCCTTGGAGAGAGCTTTTTTGGGAGCCCAGCCCCTGAGGATCATTCTTGACTACTGTCTTAGGGATTAAAGGAATAAAGAATGTTAGGTGCAGTCATTGCATGGAACAGGGCCTTCTCTCACGGGTGTGTGCTTGGAGGTCATAGTGGCTGACATCCAGGGAAGAGTGATGTATAAGAGAGTAAAGAGGTACCTTAAAAAAAACTTGAAGAAACCAAAAAGCAGCTCTTGTCCCAAATGTGTCATTGACTGGCCTACTCCAAAGGCTGAATAGCCAGCACTGGGTGTCTTTTCTTTTGGGTTGAGAGTCACAGATGCCAGGTTATTTCCGCCAAAATGAAAATATGCGTGCATGGGTGCATCTTTCATCCGTAATGTGCTGCTGCGCTCTCACGTTCAACTCTTTATGACCCCATGGACTGTAGCTCACCAGGCTCCTCTGTCCATGGGATTCTCCAGCCATGAATATTGAGTAGGTTGCCGTTTCCTCCTCCAGGGATGTTCCTGACCCAGGGATCGAATCCGCATCTCTTGCACCTCCTGCAATGGCCAGGCGGATTGGTTACCATTGTGCCACCTGGGAAACCCATTTGAAGATAAATTTATTTATTCTCTGAAAAGACTTGGGAACCTTAAAACCAAGTTCTAAGCCCCTTTATTGCTTACCCCAGTGCAGTTCCTATAACAAGTCCTTGGTCAATTTTTCTGAAATTGCATGTGGATTAAAAGAGATAGAAGCATGTGATGCTATGCTATGAGGAGCAGAAGAGGGGAGCTGTGTTTCTGAGCAGCTTATGTTCATGAGCATGGTATGACTTCAGAGTTTGCATAAGTTCATTTTTGACCAATCCATTTGTTGTTTCCAAAACTTATGATTGCCGGGGGGAAGGAAAGGGGAAAGGGATAGTTAGGGAGTTTGGGATGGACACATACAAACTGCCATATTTAAACTGGACTACAACAAGAGGCTTCCCTGGTGGCTCAGATGGTAAGGAATCCACCTGCAATTCAGGAGACTCGGGTTCGATCCCTGGGTCAGGAAGATCCCTGGATGAGGAGATGGCAACCCACTCCAGTATTCTTGCCTGGAGAATCCCCTGGACAGAGGAGCCTGGTGGGCTACAGTCTATGGGATTGCAGAGTCAGATATGGCTGAGTCACTAACACACACACACAACCAAGGAACTACTGTATAGCACAGGAAACTCTGCTTAATGTTGTGTGGCAGCCTAGATGGGAGGGGCATTTGGGGGAGAGTAGATACATTAGTATCTATGGCTGAGTCCCTTTGCTGTCCACCTGAAACTATCATAGCATTGTTCATCGGCTATGCTGCTGCTGCTGCTAAGTCACTTTAGTCGTGTCCGACTCTATGCGACCCCATAGACGGCAGCCCACCAGGTTCCCCCGTCCCCGGGATTCTCCAGGCAAGAACACTGGAGTGGGTTGCCATTTCCTTCTCCAATGCATGAAAGTGAAAAGTGAAAGCGAAGTCGCTCAGTCGTGTCTGACTCTTAGCGACCCCGTGGACTGCAACCTACCAGGCTCCTCCACCCATGGGATTTTCCAGGCAAGAGTACTGGAGTGGGGTGCCATTGCTATATTCCAATACAAAATAAAAAACTAAAAAAATCCTAAGTGAAAGAAATGTATGTATGTGGTTCTAGGTGATCCAATTGAATGTTACTATCAGACTTAACATTCTAGAGCCTCTATAGATGGCTAAGTCACATTAGGAGCTTCCCTTCAAGAATGCTATTCTGGACTGAACCACTTATCCCATGATGACGGGCATACAAAGTGTTAAAGACACAGGGAGAAGGGAAAATACATGCTTTAGTGGAGGGACTAAGGAAGACTTCAGGGAGGATGTAGGACTTGAGAAACACATGGGATTTTTGACACATGAGATGGGCTCAGGTGCTGAGAATGGGGGTGAGGTTCATGGAAAACGGGATGGGGGTGATTTTGGATCAAAGATCCTGAGCAGAAGAGAAGCAGAGACTCATGCGACATTTGAGGCAGAAGTGGACTGGTGACCAAATGGTTGGAAGAAGAATGAGAGGGCCTGGGGACACGTGCCTTGTTGATGATTCTGTTCGCTAGAGGAAGAGCCGGAGAAGGCAATGGCACCCCACTCCAGTACACTTGCCTGGAAGATCCCATGGATGGAGGAGCCTGGTGAGCTGCAGTCCATGGGGTTGCTGGGAGTCGGACACAACGGAGCGACTTCACTTTCTCTTTTCCCTTTCGTGCATTGGAGAAGGAAATGGCAACCCACTCCAGTGTTCTTGCCTGGAGAATCCCAGGGACGGGGAAGCCTGGTGTGCTGCCATCTCTGGGGTCACACAGAGTCGGACACGACTGAAGTGACTTAGCATAGCATAGCATAGAGGAAGAGCAGAGGTTGCCATCTTGCTTCAAAGTGATAAGAGCCATTCTCAGATGTAGGGTGGAGTGATGGAGCCAGATCTTCAAGGAGAGGCATCCACAAGACTTCCTGCCTTGGTCAGTGATCTTGTGCATGACATAGACATGTCCCTTGCCTTATATATATATCCCCTGGGCCTCATCTTCACATAATTTACCTGCTCCCTGCTTTGCTAGTAAAACAGGGTTTGACATTTTTCTGGATTAGCTGGAGGGAGCATCTTACACTCTGCAAATGCTGTAGTATTAGCATACCTGTGTTTTGCTTGTTTCACAAGATTATTGTTTCTTGTATTACCAAGTATATGACTGAGCCTTCAATGGAAATGATGACTAGACTTGAAGCAGTTGATCAAATGTATATTTTGATATATGATCAATGATTGTAATAGTGTAACTCTAGAAGGCAATGGCAACCCACTCCAGTACTCTTGCCTGGAAAATCCCAGGGACGGGGGAGCCTGGTGGGCTGCCGTCTATGGGGTCACACAGAGTCTGACATGACTGAAGTGACTTAGCAGCAGCAGCAGCAAGCAGAGGGAGGAGAGCTTCAAGAATCTAGAGCAGTATGAGAGGAAGCACTCCTGGCTGGTGATCTTGGGAGCCCAGAGCACTCATCCTTCATCCACCACTCACTGTATCTGTGTGACTATTTCATCTTTCTGTACACCTACCTGTCAGGAGAGAAGACTGAACAGGATGATCAATAAGAGATCTCCAAATTCTGGAAGACAAAGTTTTTATGTACTGTCTGCCTACTGTTGAGGACAAATTCGACTGCCCCTAAGGCTGTCGCACAGAGTCGGACACGACTGAAGTGACTTAGCAGCAGCAGCAGCAAGGCTGATGCTTGCCCCATGCTCACTCAGACATCGTGGGCTTCTAGAGCCAGATCATTCTGAAAAACAAACCAACAAGCAGCTTTTTTGAAACAACCCAGATTGCTTGGTTAAACCTGCATGCTGTGTGTGCTCAGTTGCTTCAGTCATGTCCGACTCTTTTTGACCCTATGAATTGAAGGTCACCAGGCTCCTCTGTCCATGGGATTCTTCAGGCAAGAATACTGGAGTGGGTTGCCAAGCCCTCCTGCAGGGGATCTTCCCGGCCCAGGGATCGAAACCATGTCTCCTGTATTGCAAGTGGATTCTTTACCGCTGAACCACTGGGGAAGCCCCTGGTTAAATCTGACCTTGTCTCTACTCAAGGTTGAATCTAACAACCCCTCCTTGCAAATAGATTCGTCTGTCCCATTCTTTAGAATTCACATGTTCTTGTTAATATACAATATTTGTTTTTCTCTTTCTGACTTACTTCACTATGTATGACAGTCTCTGGATCCCTCCACTTCTCTACAAATGACCCAGTTCTGTTCCTTTTTATGGCTGAGTAGTATTCCATTGTACATATGTACCATGTCTTTTTTATCTGTTCACCTGCTGATGGGCATTAAGGTTGCTTCCACGTCCTGGCTATTGTAAATAGTGCAGCCATGAACATTGGGGTGCATGTGTCTTTTTCACATGTGGACATGGTGGGGGGGAGGGAGTGGGATTAATTGGGAGATTGGGATTGACAAATATATACTACCATGTGTAAAATAGATAGCTAGTGGGAAGCTGCTGTAGAGAACAGGAAGCTCCATTCAGTGCTCTGTGATGACCTAGAGGGTTGAGATCAGGGTGCCAGGAGGGAGGTTCAAGAGGGAGGGGATTATATGTATACATATATATATATACTTTATATATACATGTATATACATAAATATACTTTCTGTTGTACAGCAGAAAGTAACACAATATTGTTAAGCAGTTATCAGTTCAGTTCAGTTCAGTTGCTCAGTCGTGTCCAACTCTTTGTGACCCCATGAATCGCAGCACGCCAGGCCTCCCTGTCCATCACCATCTCCCGGAGTTCACTCAGACTCACTTCCATCAAGTCAGTGATGCCATCCAGCCATCTCATCCTCTGTCGTCCCCTTCTCCTCCTGCCCCCAGTCCCTCCCAGCATCAGAGTCTTTTCCAATGAGTCAACTCTTCACATGAGGTGGCCAAAGTACTGGAGTTTCAGCTTTAGCATCATTCCTTCCAAAGAAATCCCAGGGCCGAACTCTTTCAGAATGGACTGGTTGGATCTCCTTGCAGTCCAAGGGACTCTCAAGAGTCTTCTCCAACATCACAGTTCAAAAGCATCAATTCTTCGGTGCTCAGCTTTCTTCAGAGTCCAACTCTAACATCCATACATGACCACTGGAAAAACCATCAGATCAGATTAGTCGCTCAGTCGTGTCCAACTCTTTGTGGTCCCATGAATCGAAGCATGCCAGGCCTCCCTGTCCATCACCAACTCCAGGAGTTCACTGAGACTCACGTCCATCAAGTCAGTGATGCCATCCAGCCATCTCATCCTCTGTCATCCCCTTCTCCTCTTGCCCCCAATCCCTCCCAGCATCAGAGTCTTTTCCAATGAGTCAACTCTTCACATGAGGTGGCCAAAGTACTGGAGTTTCAGCTTTAGCATCATTCCTTCCAAAGAAATCCCAGGGCTGATCTCCTTCAGAATGGACTGGTTGGATCTCCTTGCAGTCCAAGGGACTCTCAAGAGTCTTCTCCAACACCACAGTTCAAAAGCATCAATCCTTCAGCGCTCAGCCTTCTTCACACTCCAACTCTCACATCCATACATGACCACAGGAAAAACCATAAACTTGACTAATGAACCTTTGTTGGCAAAATAATGTCTCTGCTTTTTAATATGCTATCTAGGTTGGTCATAACTTGTCTTCCAAGGAGTAAGCATCTTTTAATTTCATGGCTGCAATCACCATCTGCAGTGATTTTGGAGCCCCCCAAAATAAAGTCTGACACTGTTTCCACTGTTTCCCCATCTATTTCCCATGAAGTGGTGGGACCAGATGCCATGATCTTCGTTTTCTGAATGTTGAGCTTTAAGCCAACTTTTTCACTCTCCACTTTCACTTTCATCAAGAGGCTTTTGAGTTCCTCTTCACTTTCTGCCATAAGGGTGGTGTCATCTGCATATCTGAGGTTATTGATATTTCTCCCGGCAATCTTGATAGCCTTGACTAGATGGATCTTTGTTGGCAAAGTAATGTCTCTGCTTTTCAATATGCTATCTAGGTTGGTCATAACTTTTCTTCCAAGGAGTAAGTGTCTTTTGATTTCATGGTTGCAGTCACCATCTGCAGTGATTTTGGAGCCCAAAAAAATAAAGTCTGACACTGTTTCCACTGTTTCCCCATCTATTTCCCATGAAGCAATTATATCCCCCTGCCCCCACAAAAAAACCCAAAATGAAAACAGCAACAACAATCCCTCCCTCCAAATCTGGCCCTGTGTCTGCAGTTAAAGTTGTAGGACAGAATACCTTTGCAAACTCCAGGCAGAGGAAGGAGCTGGCACAGGAAGGAAAATGCTAGGCAGGGAGAGAAGGAAGATAAGGTTCTGGTAGCTACCCTTGGACTTTGAGAACTGGAAGTTGTGCAGCCATGTCAGTCTGACCTCTGGACACACATATTCAGGGGCAAGTTGCATTTCAATAGTGTGACTCATCCTCTCTTCTTTGCATTTTCCCAATGAAAATTTCCCTCCAAGACATTCGAGTAGCGGAAATGATTGCATAATTGCACCCCTGTTCTGTTGTTGCCAGGCTCTCCAGTTGCTTTCACCATTTACTCCTCCTCAGTACCTGTTCACTTTCCAGGGGGAAAGGCTGCACAAGAAAAATATTGCTGAAGAAAGGTCATGTCCAGGGAGCCAGAGCAATGCAGTCTACATTGAGATAGCACCTGGGAGTCCCCTCCCCTGCAGGATGTTGGCTGGCCCAGCAATGGATGACTCCACTAATTAGTTCCCCCCTCAGCCCCTGGGGCAGACTAGCCTTGACCTTTGATCCTTGCCCTCTTCTTCTCCCCACAGGCCACGATTGCTAACTGTAGATGGCCAAGCCAAATGTCTATGAGAAAGCCCCCTTCTTGGCATTCCCTGGAGGCTGTGTGACAAATCAAGGTTACCTTGAAAGGAATACAGGCTGGAGGAGGGCTGGATCTATCCATCTATCAAGATGTGAGTCACTAGCATGATGTCATCTGAATCTCAACTTGATTCCATTAATTTTGACTGTGTAAGCACGTAAACTACCAGAAGCAAATGGATCATGTCCAGACGCAGAGGCACCCGCACTCAGACACAGACACCCACCTGGATGCCCTCATGCACTGACACACACACACACACGCACGCACGGATTTATTCACGGGTCTAATATGCCTGGAAACAGGTCCTGTGATTGCAACAGCTGGATGTGGAGAGGGATGGCTCTTCTGGGCAGTGTTAATGAGGGTGACCTTCAGGTGGAAATCTCTGGGCTGCCTGGAGTGCAAGGGAACACGAGACCTTGGCACCCCTCTCTCTAGAAAGCATGGCAGCGCTTACACAATTAGGCTTAATTATGTCCCGCTCTGCCTTCTCTGAATGTTATTGCATGAGGTCTGGCTTTCTCTCCCCATGTTTTTCACAGATGCATTTCCTGATGCTCTAAACTCAACTGGACTCCTGCTGCGGTGTTTGGAAGCCAGCCATGGAGGCCACCATAATTGCCAAAGTCCTGCTTCCTGGCATTATCTGAGTTCTCCCTGTTCCTAAAGTTAGTCTCTATTCACTGTCCAGTGGGTCTTTACAGGACATTTTTATAACTTTAAGGCCAGGTCTGTTGACAGAGGCCATCAGGACAGCTGGTGTTGTGGCTGTAACAGCACATAGCTGGGCCAGGAGATGCAGCCTAGAGACCCAACGCTTCTCTTGGCCTTAGTTTCTTCCTCTAAAAATGGGAATAAGAAAACCTGCCCATGATGGATGGCAGAAATTAACTATGGTAAAGCAATTATCCTCTGTTTATAAATAAATAATATACCATTAAAAACAAAAAACCCACCACACCTATGGAGCTGCCTATTGGCCACATGATAGAAGACACTAGGAGGCATGTGACTATGGTGTCCATGGAGGCTTTGGCTTTGGGCAGAGTGGTGATCCCACCTACTTGCTTCAGTGTTGATTTGAAGTTCCCAGGAGAGACATGAAGAGAAGGCAATGGCACCCCACTCCAGTACTCTTGCCTGGAAAATCCCATGGACAGAGGAGCTTGGTGGGCTGCAGTCCATGGGGTCACTAAAAATCGGATACGACTGAGCGACTTCACTTTCACTTTTCACTTTCATGCATTGGAGAAGGAAATGGCAACCCACTCCAGTGTTCTTGCCTGGAAAATCCCAGGGACAGGGGAGCCTGGTGGGCTGCTGTCTATGGAGTCGCACAGAGTTGGGCACGACTGAAGTGACTTAGCAGGAGAGAGCCTGATGCTCCTTGCTCTTATTGACTTTCCTAGAATGAGCCCTCTGAGGCGTCTGGCTAGGGTGTAATCCATCACCTGCCTCTCAGAGGAATCTCTTATCTTGCCCCTCCTGCTCAACCCTGCCTTCCTGATATCTGTAGCTTCCAAGAGGAAAGGACAGGTGGAGAGGCCCCAGCATTGGTGGCTTTGCTGGGACTGATCTGGGAAAAACTCACCCGATGGAAGGGCTTGAAGGAAGCAGCTAACTGAATGCAAGACAAACTTCATTTCAGGGTGGATGGGAGCAAGCAGGCCCCATCCAGGAAAAATGAGCACTTCTCATGCATTGGGCCACCCAGTGGATCCACCAAAGACTTACAACCTGATGTGATCATAGTCTGATGGTTAACTGAGGCCTGGGACAGCAGGAACAGATGAAATTCTTTTTCCATAAGAATTTCATAGAATCTTTTAAATTAAATCTTGCCTTGCTTGTGTGCTGCTGTGTACACACCCGTTGCCTAAGCTTTTGGAGTAGCAGGCAGTGGCCCTCATCACAGCAGTTAATGACATGATGGCAAATGCAATGACTAGGTGGCATGGCACACTTGCTAGGAGGAAAACCTCTGTACTCTTAGTGCCTGAATTTCAATCCTGACTTCACTGCTTACTAGGCACATGACCTTCTCTGTATTAACTAGCATTTTGAACCACATTTTCTTCATCCGTGAAAGTGAACAAATCATAGTACCTGTTCCACTAGGTTCCTATGGGAATTAAATGAAATAATGCCTGCAAAGTAGTCAAAAGTCCTTAGAACATCCTGGAGAATCAATGAATATTAGTTTTTATTAATTACATATTTGAAGTTTTAAGCATTCTAAATAATAATTTGTTGTTGTTCAGTTGCTAAGTTGTTCCCGACTCTTTGCGACCCAATGGACTGCAGCACACCAGGCTCCTCTGTCCTCCATTGTCTCCCGGGATGTATTCAAATTCATTTCCATCGAGCCGCGGATGCTATCTAACCATTTCATCCTCTGCCGCATGCACCCTTCTTCTCTTGCCTTCAATCCTTCCCAGCATCAGGGTCTTTTTTAATGAATTGGCTCTTTCCATCACTTGGCCAAAGTAATGGAGTTTCAGCTTCAACATCAGTCCTTCCAATGAATATTCAGGGTTGATTTCCTTTAGGATTGACTGGTTTGATCTTGCTGTTTAAGGGACTCTGAAGAATCTTCTCTATCACTACAATCGAAAACATCAATTCTTTGGTGCTCAGCCTTCTTTATGGTCCAAATCTAATAATTTCTAAAAAGGTAGGTACTAATTTATACTTCACAAATGCTATCACAAGTATTATATAATTTTATCCCGAACAATAATCTTGTATGTAGGTCCCCAAATCTCTATTTTAAAAGGAGAGAGGGAAGGAGGGAAGGAAGGAAAAAAAATAAGAAAGAATTAAATTACTGTTCTGTGCCAAGTATTAGGCTAAGATCTTTTCTATAAGGCAAATACTATTATTAAAGTGATTTTACATGTGAGAAAACTGTGGATCAGAGGGAATAAGAAATTTACTCAAAGACTCAAGAAAGGATAAAGAAAAAGGGATAAAGAATTTACAGTTTGCATTTTACCTATTTCTTGTGACAGGTTATTTTATAATATGTACATTTCATCATCAAGATTGTGGCTATTAATTCATGCACTGGTTTTATAGAAAGATCAAAATATATATCTTTGGTGTTAATGAAAGCACAAGCAATGTAATGCTTAAAGTGAAAAGTACAATTTTTTTATTATGGTTTTAACAATGTTATATGCAATAAGTTTTCTGATCAAACAGAATTTCTGAATTATAATGAAGTCTCATGAAAATAATTTCAAATATATTTTTCACTTTAGATATCAATTTAGGCATCATGTATTAGAGGAAGAGATTCTGTTATTATGACTGATTTTTAAAAATTTTATAAAAAATCAAATCACTAACTTCTTGCCTCTTGCCTCTTCTCCAAATGTATAATAATAGATTTATAATGGTAATCAGCATTATTTCCTCTCGGGATAAAGAAGTGGCGTAATAATATGAGTAATGGTAAGCTGCTGTATAACACAGGGAGCTCAGCTCGGTGCTCTGCGATGACCTAGAGGAGTGGGATGGGGTATGGAGGGTCAAGAGAGAGGGATGTATGTCTACATATAGCTGATCCAGTTTGTTGTAGCAGAAACTAACCCAACATTGTAAAATAATTATACTCCAATAATAAAATAAAAAGTAAATACATATGAGAAGAGTAATATTGCCACAATCATGTTTAGAAACTTGTTGAAGATGAGGTAGCTGTGTGATAATGCTGTCACTTGGATAGATCAGTCTTTCTTTTGGTAATTTCTGGGATCATCTCTAAAAAGAACCAGTAGTTGTTAAAGAAGATTGGATCCTAAGGGTTCTCACACAAGGAGAATATTTTTTTCTTTTCTTTTTATTGTATCCATGTGAGATGATGGGTGGGAACTAAATCTATTGTGGTAGTAATTTCTCAATATATGTAAATAAAACCATTGTTCAGTACATCTTCAACTTATGTGGTTATGTATGTTAACTATTTCTTGATAATACCGGAAGCAAAGGTATAACCCTGTCTTACATCAGTCATGAAATTTAACTTGAAATGGATGGAAAGTCTTAAATGCAAGACCTGAAACCATGAAACTTTTAGAAGGAAATATAGGAATAAAACTCCATGACATGAGTCTTAATAATTTTTTTGATATGATACCTAAAGCACAAGCAATAAAATAAAAAACAAAAATGTTGGCTGACATCAAATTAAAGATTATTCACAGCAAAGGAAATGATCCAAGTGAAAAGACAATCTCAGAGTGGGAAAAATATTTGCAAATCATGTTTGATAAGAGATTGACATCCAAAATGTATAAATAACTCATATAATTCAATAGCAAGAACCCCAAATAGCCCAATTAAAAATGAGCCAAAAGCCTGAATAGATGTGTCTCTGAAGAAGACATACACAAGTCCAAAAGATATTTGAAAAGATGCTCAACACCAATAGTCATTAGGGAAATGCAAGTTAAAACCACAATGAGATATCACGTCAAAACTGTTAAAATGGCCATCATGAAAAAGATGAGATAACAAATGTTAGTGTGCATGTGGAGAAAAGGGACTCTTTTACACTGCTGGTGGATATATAAATTGGTGCAGTCACTATGGAAAACAGTATAAAGGATCCTCAAAAAATTAAAAATAGCACAATATCATGATCCAGCAATTCCACTTATGGGAATATATTCAAAGGAAACAAAAATACTAATTTGAAAAGATAGTTGTACCCCCATGTTCATAGCAGGATTACTTAGAATAGCCAAGACATGGAAACAATCTAACTGTCCAGCACTGGATGAATGGATAAAGATGAGTGTTTATATATGTGTGTGTGTATATATATATATATATATATATATATATATATATATATGCACACACACAATGGAATATTATTTAGCCATAAAAATGAGGAAATCCAACCATTTTTGGCACATGGATAAACCTTGAAGGCATTGTGCTAGTGAGATAAATCAGACAGAGAAAAACAAATACTGTCCAATCTCAGTTGCATGTGGAATTAAAAAAAAAAAGCAAACCGGAGTCATAGAGAAAGAGATCAGACTTGTGGTTACCAGAGGCAGAAGGTGTGGGGAGCAGGGATGGAAGAAAGTGGTTGAAAGGTGCAAACTTTCAGTTACAAGATAAATAAGTCCCATGGATGTAGTGTACAGCATAGTAACTATAGCTAATACTGCTGTTCAGTACATAGGAGAAGAGTCGGAAGAATGGATTCTAGGGATTGTCATCACAAGAAGAGCACTTTCCCTTTTTCCTTTCCTTGTTTCTTTTCTTTTCATTCTATCTACATGAGATATGGATGTTGGGCTGAACCTATTGGGGTAATCCTTTCTTAATGTGTGTACAATTGCACTCATTTTACATGCTAGCAAGGTAATGACAGAATGCTTCAAGCTAGGCTTCAACAGTACATGAACTGAGATCGTCCAGTTGTACAAGCTGCATTTAGAAAAGGCAGATAAACCAGAGATTCAAATTGCCAACATTCACTGGATCATAGAAAAAGCAAGATAATTCCAGGAAAAAATCTGCTTCATTGACGAAGCGAAAGCCTTTGACTGAGTGGATCACAACAAACTGTTCAAAATTCTTAAAGAGATGGGAATATCAGACTATCTTACCTGCCTCCTGAGAAATCTGTATGCAGGTCAAGATTCAACAGTTAGAACCAGACATGGAACAACGGACTGGTTCCAAATTGGGAAAGGAGTACGTCAAGGCTGTATACTATCACCCTGCTTATTTAACTTATATGCAGAGTACATCATGCGAAATGCTGAGCTAGATGAAGCACAAGATGGAATCAAGACTGCTGGGAGAAATATCAATAATCTCAGATATGCAGATGACACCGCTTTAATTTCAAAAAGCAAAAAGGAACTAAAGAGCCTCTTGATGAGGGTGAAAGAGGAGAGTGAAAATGCTGGCTTAAAACTCAACATTCAAAAAGCAAAAATCATGGCATCGGGTCCCATCACTTCATGGCAAATAGCTGGGGAAAAAGTGGGAATAGTGACAGATTTTATTTTCTTGGGTTCCAGAATCACTGCCACCCTGAAATTAAAATACACTTGCTCCTTGGAAGAAAAGCTATGGCAAACCTGGACAGCATATTAAAAAATAAAGACATTACCTTGCCAAAAAAGGCTGTAATCAAAGCTATGATTTTTCCAGTAGTCATGTGAGATGGACCATAAAGAAGGCTGAGCACCAAAGAACTGATGTTTTCAAATTGTGCTGGAGAAGACTCTTGAGAGTCCCTTGCACTGCAAGGAGATCAAACCAGTCAATCCTAAAAGAAATCAACCCTAAAGATTCACTGGAAGGACTGATGCTGAAGCTAAAGCTCCAATACTTTGGCCACCTGATGCAAATGCTGGGAAAGATTGAGGGCAGGAGGAGAAGGGGGCAACAGAGGATGAGATGGTTGGATGGCATCATCAACTCAATGGACACGAGTTTGAGCACACTCCAAGAGATAGTGAAGGACAGGGAAGCCTGGTGTGCTGCAGTCCATGGGGTTGCAAAGAGTGAGGCACGACTGAGAGACTGAACGTCAACAATGTATGTAAATCAAACCATCATGCTATGTGCCTTAGGCTTATACAGTGATGTATGACAATGATTTCTCAATAAAACCAGAAAAAAAAAGCCTCATGATGTCCAATGCAACTTAACCCAATAAAGAACAGAAGTGGGGATAAGATATTTGAGAAGATTTTCCTCCTCTGAAGAAAACATGTATTAAAAAAAAAGTTAGAGCATTTCAGTTATATACCTCAGCATCCAGTTAAAGAACAAACAGGCTAATTTAAGTTTCTATTGTAAATATATTTTATTTATTGAGATAAAATTTATATTTAATATAAATGTCAATAGCACAGTGGAATATTATAGAGATTTTAAAAGAAAAATGCCATACATAAAACGTTTGCTGTATGTTTTTAAATGGTTTTAAAATAAAATTGTGAGATGTAGAATTTTTAAGTAGCTTTAAAATGAGATGTTAGCAACTGATTCTATAGCTTTGTATTGGGGTTAGCAATTGATTTGTGCAAGTGAAAATTGATCTACATTATGTAAAGACAAATAAATGTGGGCAGAGGGTGAAAATCGACATAGGAGAATCTAGTGGGAGTTTAAGAGGCTATATGTGTCCTTTGCTGTGTCCTTAGTCACTCAGTCATGTCTGACTCTTTGTGATTCCATGGACTGTAGCCTTCCAGGCTCCTCTGTCCATGGGGATTCTCCAGGCAAGACTGCTGGAGTGGGTTGCCATGCCCTCCTTCAGGGGATCTTACCAACCAGGGATCGAACCCAGGTCTCCCGAATTTTCCCCCAGTTGTACTGAGATTCTTAAGACTCACTTTAGCCATCAGAGTTCACCTTACCTGTTAGTCATCCTCGAGACTTCTCCCCTTCCATCCTTCCCCAGCTATTCACACAGCTGTAAACAGCTGAAATGGCTGCTGGCTTGTGTGAAGAATGCAGCTACAGTACCATGCTCTGGCCAGGTAGTTTGGTAGGTCATTCTCCACAGTGATTCCCTAGGGGACGTTGGGTGTTCAGGGAGTGAAAACTGAAGCATTCTAGGAATGGAAGAAGATTCTGGGGCCATTTAGCTTTGGAGAAATCTCTACATAGAGGAGAAAACAATGCTTCTCTATCTGGCAATGCAAGAGAATTTCCCCAGGGCTTTTTTTTTTTTTTTTTTTCTTATTTGAAGGATAGTTAATTTACAATGCTGTGTTTGTTACAAGTGTACAGCAGAGTAATTCACACACACACACATATATATGGGGCTTCCCAGGTGGCCAAGTGGTAAAGAATCAACCTGCCAATGCAGGGCATGCAGGAGACGTGGGTTGGATCTCTGGATTGGGAAGATCCCCTGGAGAAGGAAATGGCAACCCACTCCAGGATTCTTGCATGGAAAATCCCATGGACAGGGGAGCCTGGCATGCTACAGTCCATGGGATCTCAAAGAGTTAGACACAACTTAGCGACTAAACAATAAGAACACACACACATATTTTTTTCTTTTTCAGATTCTTTTCTAATATAGGCTACTACAACATATTGGGTATAGTTCCAACCCCCAGGATTTTTAAAAATATGAATGCCTGGACCCATTTCTAGAAAATCTAATTCAACAAATCTGGAGTAGGGCATTGAAAATCTCTATTTTAAAAATATAAATATTTAATTTGGGGATAATTTTTGATTTACAGAAAAGTTGCAAAGGTAATTTATATTTTAATAATTTTTTAAAATTGTGAAATATAAATCACATGTAGGTAAATGCCCCAAACAAAAAAAATATCTTGGTGATTTATCACAAAATAAACACTGATGTCATCAGTAAATAATAGGACCTGATCAGTCTCCAAAACCTTACCCTGTGATTCTACTCTTTGCTCCCATCCAAAGTTTTACCACTTAAGCCTGAACCCCTAAATTTGTGGTTTAATTTTTCATCTTGAAACACTTAGCCCCATTTTACCTATTTTGAGCTTTTTACAAATGTAATCACACTGAATCCACCTGCCAGTGAAAAAGACGTGGGTTCGATCCCTGGGTTGGGAAGATCCCTTGGAGAAGGAAATGGCAACCCACTTCAGTATTCTTACCTGGAAAACTCCATGGACAGAGGAGACTTGAAGGCTGCAGTTCATGAGATCACAGGGTCAGACATGACTTAGTGACTGAACAACAGCAATCACACTATATTCGTTCTTTAGGGTCTGGTTTCTTTTACTGGACGAGATTCATTCATGTTATTATACATAGTTAGAATGTGTTCTTTTCCTCTGTTCTGTTCACTACACCATGCTATCCAATGCAGTAGTCATTAGGAGCATGTGGCTATTTCAATTTAAATTGATTAAAATGAAATAAAATTAAAAACCCAGTTCCTCTTTGGCATGAGCCACATTTTCATAGCCACATGTAAGAAGCTACCATATTAGACACAGTAGAACATAATATTTTCATCATCACAGAAAATGCTTTAGGACAGCTGTGCTGTAGAATATTCAATTTTCTGAATATATCCAAATTTACCCATTCTACTGCTGATGGACTTTTTTTTAGTTGTTTGCAGTTTTTGACTATTGTGAATAATGCTGAGAATATTTTGGTCTCTGGTGTGTGTGTACAAATATTTATGTTAGGTGTGCACCCAAGAGGAGGATTGTAAAGTCATGTGCTCAGCTTTAGCAGAAAATGTCACACTGTTTCCTTAATATTTATAGTATTGATAATTTCTTAAAATTAATACTCCTACCAGAATCTCTTTTCAAAAGCATCCCAGGTAATTTTGAAGTTCAATCAGGTTTGGAAGTGACTGGTAGTTTTTTCCAAAGGGGTGGGTTTTGTTTTTATCTAAGAAAGAGACTTCTAACTAATGATGCAACTTGTGTAGCTGTAGAATGGACTCTCAGGAGAAATACCTTATCAGGTAATGAGTGCCCTGTCTTAAGAGGTATTCAAATAATGCTGTACAACTCTGATACAGCTGCTCTGAAAATAACTCCTGGACTTAGTAGAAAGCTTTCCTCAGTGATGTAGAAAGTCCTTTCTGGCTCTGAAAGCCTCTGATTTCATACCTTTTCATAGCCATGGTTGGTGAGATACTTGTTGGACAGTAAAACTCTTCGTAGTTAGGCAGCAGGAGAGAGAAAGGTCTGGTTCCAAAGACTCAAAGATTAAATGCAGATTGGATTATTGTCTTGTGATATGAAGCACCTCGTTCTCACTTAGACCCACTGTCCCTACCTTGGCTCTTGGGATAATGGGAAACTTGGCTACTCAGTGTCAACCTCTTTTATATGTCCTCCTTATTTCTACTTTAATGGCTTTATTGGATATGAGCCTATTACTGTAACTGTCTCAGATCATTTGGGAAAGCAGGTGGGGCATCAGTCATTACACAGTAAAGATGCTGTCACTCTAACATTGCCTAGCAGTCTACTTTCATCCATCCCTGTGCTCTCTCTCTCTCCACTAGTCTTCCTGCTGCCCCTGGAATTCTCTTCTACCCTTGAGGGGTTTGGAAATGAAGGGGTGTATTTTAAGTCACCAGAGGAATAATCCTCCCACCTTGGCACTCAAGATCCTGTCCTTTGGGATAGAATGACTTCCTAGTAACTCTCTCAAAGATTGATTGTTTCTTGTAAGAGTGCTGTTAGGGGATTTGGGGAAAAAGGTCTTAAATCTCCCTGGGTATATGTGAGTGGTGAGGTTTTAAAGGGAAAATGAGAGGTGAACAGAGCTGATAACCTGGGTCTCTGCTGGTCCTGTGAGTGGCCATGACTTCTGTTCTATTATACTGATTGTTGTTGTTGTTCAGTCGCTCAGTTGTGTTTGTGTTGTTCATTTGCGACCCCATGGACTGTAGCCTGCAGACCTCTCTGTCCTTCACTATCTCCCAGAATTTGATCAGACTCATGTCCATTGAGTTGGAGATGTCATCCAACCACATCATATCCTCTGTCATCCCCTTCTCCTCCTGCCCTCTTTTTGGCTGCAAAGAATATAATCAATCTGATTTTGGTATTGACCATCTGGTGATGTCCATGTGTAGAGTTGTGTCTTGTGTTATTGGAAGAGGGTATTTGCTATGATCAGTGTGCTATCTTGGCAAAACTCTGGTAGTCCTGCTTCATTTTGTTTTCCAAGTTCAAACATGCCTATTACTCCTTAACCAGTAGCAATGCTTTGCTCTGGATCTCTGCCCAGCTCATGGATCACCTTATTGGTAATTTCTTGGTAAAATCCACCCAATTAGGATCCCAAACAACCTGTGAGTATAGCTACAACTAGGACAACATAGACACAAGAACATGGTACTACTGGATGTTGGCACCTAGATGGAGGAGCTCTATACAGTCAGCAAAAACAAGACTGGGAGCTGACTGCGGCTCAGACCATGAACTCCTCATTGCCAAATTCAGACTGAAATCGAAGAAAGTGGAGAAAACCACTAGAACGTTCAGATATGACCTAAATCAAATCCCTTATGACTATACAGTGGAAGTGAGAAATAGATTTAAGGTACTAGATCTGATAGACAGAGTGTCTGATGAACTATGGATGGAGGTTTGTGACATTGTACAGGAGACAGGAATCAAGACCATCCTCAAGAAAAAGAAACGCAAAAAAGCAAAATGGCTGTCTGAGGAGGCCTTACAAATAGCTGTGAAAAGAAGGGAAGTGAAAAACAAAGGAGAAAAAGAAAGATATACCCATTTGAATGCAGAGTTCCAAAGAATAGCAAGGAGAGATAAGAAAGCCTTCCTCCGTGATCAATGCAAAGAAATATAGGAAAACAATAGAATGGGAAAGACTAGAGATCTCTTCAAAAAAATTAGAGGTACCAAGGGAACATTTTATGCAAAGATGGGCTCAATAAAGGACAGAAATGGTATGGACCTAATAGAAGCAGAAGATATTAAGAAGAGGTGGCAAGAATACACAGAAGAACTGTACAAAAAAGATCTTCACAACCCAGATAATCATGATGGTGTGATCACTCACCTAGAGGCAGACATCCTGGAATGTGAAGTCAAGTGGGTCTTAGGAAGCATCACTATGAACAAAGCTAGTGGAGGTGATGGGATTCCAGTTGAGCTATTTCAAATCCTAAAAGGTGATGCTGTGAAAGTGCTGCACTCAATATACCAGCAAATTTGGAAAACTCAGCAGTGGCCACGGGACTGGAAGAGGTCAGTTTTCATTCCAATCCCAAAGAAAGGCAATGGCAAAGAATGCTCAAACTACTGCACAATTGCACTCATCTCACACGCTAGTAAAGTAATGCTCAAAATTCTTCAAGCCAGGCTTCAGCAATACGTGAACCGTGAACTTCCAGATGTTCAAGCTGGTTTTTTTAGAAAAGGCAGAGGAACCAGAGATCAAATTGCCAACATCTGTTGGATCATTGAAAAATCAAGAGAGTTCCAGAAAAACATCTATTTCTGCTTTATTGACTATGCCAAAGCCTTTGACTGTGTGGATCACAATAAACTGTGGAAAAATCTGAAAAAGATAGGAATACCAGACCACCTGATCTGCCTCTTGAGAAACCTATATGCAGGTCAGGAAGCAACAGTTAGAGCTGGACATGGAACAACAGACTGGTTCCAAATAGGAAAAGGAGTATGTACGTCAAGCCTGTATATTGTCACCCTGCTTATTTAACTTATATGCAGAGTATATCATGAGAAATGCTGGGCTGGAGGAAGCACAAACTGGCATCAAGATTGCTGGGAGAAATATCAATAACCTCAGATATGCAGATGACACCACCCTATGGCAGAAACTGAAGGAGAACTAAAGAGCCTCTTGATGAAAGTGAAAGAGTGGAGTGAAAAGTTGGCTTAAAGCTCAACATTCAGAAAACTAAGATCATGGCATCTGGTCCCATCACTTCATGGGAAATAGATGGGGAAACAGTGGAAACAGTGGCTGACTTTATTTTTCTGGGCTCCAAAATCACTGCAGATGGTGATTGCAGCCATGAAATTAAAAGACACTTACTCCTTGGAAGGAAAGTTATGACCAACCTAGATAGCATATTCAAAAGCAGAGACATTACTTTGCCAACAAAGGTCCATCTAGTCAAGGCTATGGTTTTTGCCATACTTTGGCAAAAATACTTTGCCACCTAATGTGAAGAGTTGACTCATTGGAAAAGACCCTGATGCTGGGAAAGATTGAAGGCAGGAGGAGAAGGGGACAACAAAGGATGAGATGGTTGGATGGCATCACCAACTCAATGGACATGGGTTTGGGTGGACTCCGGGAGTTGGTGATGGACAGGGAGGCCTGGCGTGCTGTGTGATTCATGGGGTTGCAAAGAGTCAGACATGACTGAGCAACTGAACCGAACTGAATTCTATCTGCTAAAGTTTTGAACCAAGGGATGAATCAGACTTTGTCCACTTAATTTTTTGAATGGAAGGGACCAGTCAAGCCAAGAGAGAAAATCCTAGGAAATAGACTTAGAGCATCTGGGGAGGCTTGGTGTGTGTGCTAAGTCACTTCAGTGTGTCCAACTCTTTGTGATCCAATTGACTGTAGCCCACCAGGCTCCTCTGTCCATGGGGTCCTTCAGGCAAGAAAATTGGAGTGTGTTTCCATGCCCTCATCCAGGGGATCTTCCCAACCCAGGGATCAAACCTGTATCTCTTCTGTCTCCTGCATTGGTAGGCAGGTTTTGATGACTAGTGCCACCTTCTTATTGCCATTGGTTAAAAAAAAATTTTTTCCCCCTTAGGAGGCTGCAAAAGAGAAGCTGTGATAAGATGGAACTTGAGAGATGGGCAAGGTCAGATGGAGAGCCTCTGTTTACTCCCTGTGGTTTTTAGCCTGCTCCCCGCTTTCTGAGCCCTCAGATTTCCTGAAACTTCAGGAACAAAGACAATCAAAGAGGTATGTCGAAAAAACGCCCTTGTCCCAGGAGACACACTGGCCTTAATTAGCTGGTACCCACAGGATGTTCTGAAAATGAGAAATGCCTAGGATTATGATCTATTGAATGTCACATACAAATATGCTCATGTTCCCATTATGGATGTGTGTGTTGCAAAGTTGCTCAACCAAGTGTGACCCGTTTGGTGGTTTTAATTACAAATATCAATAAAATTGGTTGATATTTATGGGCACAGACCCTTCAGATCAGGAGTAAGGAAGCTAATTGTGTAAGACAGTGTTGTGATTGAACTCCGAGGGAGGCACGGGCTCCTGCTAGCTGGGTGCGATGCTGAGACAGCTCCAGTCTCCCCATGTTAATTAAATGTGATGAAATGAATATTAACTTGTAAAAAGAGTCAGGCATGGGCTGGGTTTGCTTGGTAGGTGAGGCTGAGGTGGGGGATGGCATTGTGGTGGATGGACTCAAGGCTGTTGTCTTTGAGAAAAGCAACTTTTGCTCAGTGGTTGTCAATCTTGGCTGCACATCAAACTGCCTGAGGCGCTTCTAAAATCTGCCAAGGCCTGGACTGCACTGCCAGAGACTTGCCTGGGGTGGGGTCTCTGGGTTATTCTAATGAATGGCCAGGATTGAGAACAACTGATGTAGGGAAAAAAGTTCATGCTGACAAATGAGACTTTGAACCAGCTGTGTGTCTCTGAGTCTCTTGCTCGCTGAGCCTTAGTTGTGCTTTGTTTTGTTGTCTGGAAAAGTGAGATTAATCAAAGCTACATTGTATATCTGTGATGAAAAAACGAGATTCAAGGAGTGAAAGAACTGGGTACCTAGTGGAGCCTCAGAAGAAGGTAGTTTGTTATGAGCTCTCAGTGCTCTTTCTATTACTGGAAATAGAGTCATTAGTCTCTTTACATCTAATGAGATAAGAGTCTGTTCAAGAAACCCCAGAACCGATTCAGGAAACTCATCCTTAGAATTCCATCCATTTAGAACCAATCCTAATACCAAAATCTGCATTTGGATTCCCCTAAGAAACAGAACTGATAGGATCTCTCTATGTCTATCCCATTTCCACGTCCATATCTGCATCTCTATCGTCATCTCCATCTCCACAATCATCTCCATCTTCCCACCCACATCTCCATCTTCATCCATCTATGTATGCGTGCATACACAAACAAACACAAACATACCTAGAGAGACATTTATTATAAGGAACTGGCTCATATTATAAGTGATTATGGAGACCGAGAATTTCCACAACCTACTGTGTACAGACTAGAGACCCTGGGAAGCTGATGGGTTAGTTCAAAGGCCTGGGCACTGAAGGCAACAGGAGATCAGTGTTCTAGCTCATGCAGTCAGGCAGGGGGGTGTGTGTTGGGGGGAAGGATCGGGGGAAAGAGAATCTTTTCTTCCTCTACCTTTTTGTTCAATTCAGTCTACAAATTCAAATGCTGATCTCTTCTGGATTAGCAACCTCACAGGCACATACAGAAATGACATCTTACCAGAGATCTGGGCATCCCCTGATCCAGTCAAGTCGACACATAAAATTAACTATCACATCATTCCTCTCTAAAATTCAAGTGCACGTGGGCTAGGATGGTTCAGAATGCTGCAGAGGCCTGATGGTTTAAGCCAGTGTGAATTCTTCACTAAGTGCTGATGGAATTACCCAGGAGAAGAACTCAGTCCTTCAACTCTTTTGTTCTCCTTAGGAACAAAGGGACATGTGAAAGGAGGTGGGGGCTGGGAGTGGCTGAACCCTACCCTGTCTTCTGACTTCCAGCTCCTCCTACTCCACTCTGGGAATTTGCCTTTTCTGTCAACTGTGAGAAGAGCTGTCATACTTTTTTTTTTTAGGTGGCCTATGATGTGGTCCTGTGTTGGCAGTCCATGGGGTCACAAAGCATTGGACGTGGCTTAGTGATTGAATAACAACAGCAAATGATGTGGTCCCTTAAGAAGGAAGGAAAGATGGTGTGATAGACTGCTTTTAACTTGCCTTCTTACTGCTTCTCCAGGAGCACACAAGGCGCTCCTGACTTCACCCAACGTTCATTAAATGTCACGTCTTCTCTTCCTGAAAGCTACAGAATGCAACCAAACCACTCCCCTCCATAGGCTCCATTGTCTCCTCTCTTACACTTGGTCACACTGTTCTTTCACCTGGAAAGCCCCTCTCTGCAACATCCACAACTCAGCACTCTGAAAGCCCAGAAGAGAAATGCTGTGCTTTCCATGAATCCATTCTTGAAATGCGCTCTGGGGAAACTACCATGACAGTGTGTCTATCCTGTATAGTCACGGGTCTCATTCCTACCTGCTAGACTGGATACTAATCAGGGCCGGATGGAGCAGAGGGAGGAATCAAACTCAAGCGTCAAGTCCATGTGGGTCTGAATTTCATCCATGTCACTATTAGCTTTGTGATCCCAGGAGAATCATTCAGATTCTCTAAGCCTCTGTGTACTCATTAATTAAAATGAGAAAATAATTCCTACTTCTCAGGGCTGATGTGAGGATTAGTTTGATACATATTTATGAAAGAGTCTGCCAAAGAAAGGTTTTCATAGATGCCTGTGGAATGATTAAATAAATTGATATAAACTATCTGGCATGGATATTAACAATTTTTCACTTACCCTGTAGTTAAAAATTGCATTTCGGAATGGTGGTGGTGAGGAATATATGGATTCTTTTGAGATGTCAAAATCCCAAGGGATGAGTCCTAAGGTGAGGAAAGAAGTTACCTGGGGTAACACTCCTTTCACACTCATGCGTGACTTACATTCATATGATGATATCTGGCATGTGATTGGTGCTCTACAAGGGGGCGCTGTATGGCAGTTGTTATGATAGTATTTGTATTAGGAATGGCAAGTTAACATAACCCTGGTTCCATTGTGTCCCACAGTTAGTGACAGCAAGTTGGTATTTCAGACCAGGTTGTCTGTGCCAAGTCCAACACACTTCCTGCTGTATCACAGTCCTGGGCAGCCTGTCTTAGCCCAGGATCACAGCATCACTGAGCAGGACTTTGCCATTTGCCACCGTGAAAGCCCCCTCTACTCCTGGGTTTTCTAGAATCAAGCCTGGCTCCTTTCTGACCAATCCCCACCTGACTCCATTTCCCTTATCAACCTGCAGATCACCTCTCATTTGTCATCTTTATTAGCTTTTAATCTCCCATCAGTTTAGTGCTGAGGTTTAAGAGTAGGATTAGTGGGGGGAGTTTAATTGGATGATCTTCCACGGCCCCTTGAACATCAGATTCAATAAAAGTTTATGAAAAGATAAAATCGCCAAGGGTTTTATAGCCCCAGACAGAGCAAGAGACTGGGGCGAGAACAAGGTGACTATTTTTCAACCTCATATAATCCGTGTTTCGACTTGATTAAATAAGGAAGTGAGTTTTCCGTCTCTTTCCCTTCCTCCCTCTTTTTCCTTGGGTACCATGAGCCTTTTCTGCCTTCTGTAAGCAAGAAGCCCCTTTCTGCCAGGCTCTCATCGCCTCTTCTTTGATTCTTTCTGACAGGAAGACTAATGAAACCTGGGTGCACCAGAAAATAACATTTATTTCATGCAGAAATATGCTGATCCACCGCTAAAGGTGGCAGAAATGATGCATCTGATGGGAAAGAGACCAGTCTTCAGGAGGGGAATGTGAGGTCCAGGAGGAAGCAGGAAGGAAATTTGAACCATCTTGAACCCACCTTCTCCAGCCTTCTGTCCTCAATTCATGCTGTATCACTTCTTACGAGGGTTAGGCAACCAGACAGTGAGGGTGGGGTGGGCAGCAGAATCATTTGTGAATATGTTCATTTATTAACTCAGCAAACTTTTGTTGCAGGCGTGCTATGTGTCAGATGCTGTGCTAAACCCTGGGGATATCAAGGTGAATAAAGCGTGTTCTGCTGGCGGGAGGGCATAGTCTGTGGAGGAGATGGACAGTTTGAAAGGGAATTAATTTTGCTTTTTACAGCCTTAGAGATGGGTCTTGTGGGCTTCATGGCATGACTGTGATCTTGCAGCAGACCTAGGCTGTCAGACCATGATGCAGGGTTTTGCACAATAAAGGAAGAAGTAACTGGGGGTTCCTAAAGGGAATCTGATGGGCGGAGCTAGGGGAGGGGGCAGGAAGAGGAGCCAAGGAGTGGCTATTAGTCGGTGGACTCCCTGGGGGTGAAGATGTAATGGAAATTTCCTGGTGTGGATGGCCTAAGGACATTCAGAGTAGTCAATACTCATTAATGCCTTGTGGAGATATTTATTTTTTTCTTCTGTTCATTCAATAAAAGTAAAAGCCCATAATCATGGGTGACCATGAAGATGTAGCTTCCCAGGAATTCATAGAAATCTAAAGCTGGGTTTTGGATTTCCCCTGGCCACAAATTGGGGTTTAAGCCAATGGTAAGTACCAGGAGACCCTCAGTGATGTGTGATTTACACAGCTGTTATTAACTACTAGGTGCAAGAAAGACGATGGTACAAATGAAAGGCAGCGCTTGAGGGAGTGAATGAGCAGTCCATCTGGGAAGGGGGTGTGCTGGGCGTCAGAAGGGTCTTGATAAACAGAATGGGGATAGAGGAAGGGCACAAAGCACCTTACAATAAGAAATAGCCAGGAGACAGGAAATGATAACAGTCATGGAGGTTGGGATACCCAAGGGAGTTACAAGGGCTGAAGAGAGAGTCGAGGCTGCTGGATGGGGTGATGGTGGTAGTGGTGGGGGGGAATCTTGGAAGACCTTTGATGCCTAATAAAGGAGCTCAGATGGTGGTGGTTGGTGCTGGACCCTGAAGAGGGTATGGGGGAATCAGAGCTACATGTTCATCTTAGAGCTATCACCCTGGCTCAGGGTAGATGATAAACTGGAGGGGAGTGGGGCTGGGGCCAGGGTGGCCAGGCCGGGGACAATAGTCCAGGCCCAAGCATAGGTGGTCACAGTACACACTGGGAGTGGAGAGGATGGAGGCGTGTTCCAATGGAAAATGGAAAAGCCTTTGTAATTGGTTGAATGTCGGGGGGAACACAAAGGAAGAAGTTTGTGTTTCCATGGTCTCCAGACTGAATGCCAAGGTGGTGAGCTGTGTTATTCTTTTGCGGGAGGTAAGCAGGAGGATGTTCAGATGTGTTTGGACAGATGACTTGTTGTTGTGTTGAGATGTAGGTATCTGTTAAGCAGGCAGATGTGCTTAAAGCTATGTAGAGGGAGGAGATGGTCCTGGAGGATGTAGAGTGGTTAAAACGAAAAAGGGAAGAAGAGATAATGATAAAGGGAAGGGAAGGAGAAAAAAAAAGTGACCATGGATTTCTGACTTTGTCTCTGACAAAGTTCTAGGACCTGTCTTTTTCTACTACCTATGGATGGGGATTTTTTTTTAAAGTCTTAACTGTGACAACAAAGGAGGATGACTCCATGTTGTCAGCAGACATATGGGGCAGGGGTGGAGATCCAGGTGCATGTGTGTGTGCTAAGTCACTCAGTGATGTCTGATTCTGTGTGACCTCAATGGACTGTAGCCCGCAGGGATCCTCTGTCCATGGGATTCTCCAGGCAAGTATACTGGAGTGGGTTGCTGTGCCCTCCTCTAGGGGATTTTCCCTAGCCAGGGATTGGACCCATGTCTCTTACATCTCCTTCATTGGCAGGCAGGCTCTTTTACCACCAGCACCATCTGGAAAGCCCAGGTACCTTGCTCTTAATGGTGGGGTCTGGTGAGGTGCACACCCACCTGCTTATTCCTGAGTAGAACCCCATGGCCACAGAGTCTGTGTGTGGCTCAAAGTGAGAATAGCCTGGTATGAGAGCTAGATGTTTGACTGAAGCTGTTAGAGTAGAGGTGGATTCAAGCTTTGTGGTGCTTCAGGCTACTGTGATCTTTTAAGAAAAACAATACAGAATTTTGTGAATAAATTTGGATATTGAACTTTGGAACAGATCATGGACGTGAGAAGCTTTGAAGCTTAAGCTCTGTTAGCTTCATGGTGAGTTCCTCTTGACTTGGGAGACTTCCAAGAAGCCCAGGAGAGGCTCATGGGTGTTGAATCTGTGTGCTGTGCTATGCTCTGTGTGTGTGTATGTATGTGTGTGCATGTACTGCATTGATGTATGAGGATGAGCTAGGAAAAGTGGGAACTCGGGACTGGGTATTTTAAAAATTGTGTTCCATCCAGCAGGGAGCTCACATGAAGAAGGGTCCTAAGAATATGTGTCAGGTCCTTACCCTGGAAGTAGCTGGTGTGCCTGAGATAAGATTGACATAAACTCCTGTTACATGTTTAGGAGCCCAATGCTTTCCCCAAGACTTCTGCAAATCCCCGAAGGATGTACATTCTCACAGTCCCTGAACCTGTGCTGTCACCAAATGAGTTGTGGACCCTCTCAGTGTTTTTCCTCCATCTCGTATTGACTCAGACATAGAACTCATGCTTTTTCTATGAGTTACACAGATGTATAAACACTCATTCACTCACATCCACAAGTCTTTACATAGGAGGCAGATTTTACTGAATAAAAGATGGATATATTGGAGTGAAAGTGAAAGCCACTCATTCATGTCTGGCTCTTTGTGACCCCATACACTGTAGTCCACCAGGCTCCTCTGTCCATGGGATTTTCCAAGCAAGAATCCTGGAGTGGGTAGCCGTTCCCTTCTTCAGAAGATCTTCCTGACCCAGGGATTGAACCCATGTCTTCTGCATTGGCAAGTGGATCTGAATTACAGGCAGATTCTTTACTGTCTGAGCCACCATGGAAGCCTATATTGGAGTAACAAACAATTTAGAATTGAACGTTAGCCATCTCGAATTATCATTTCACTTGACCTTCCCCTCTTCCTTCCTGCCTTTCTTTCTCTACTCTGCTCTTCCCTTATTCCCGACTCTTGTTCCTTGCAGTTTAATGGTATCTTTGATCCTTGTAATCCAATGCCTTCTGGGACTTACTTTCCAAGCCAAGCGTATTAACTAGTGCTGTGTAACAAACCACCCCCCCAAATTCTATGTCTTTGACAACAATCATTTATTATTTCTGATGAGTCTATGGATCAGCTGGGTGGTCCTGCTGACCTTGGCTGGGAACATTCGTGTATAGATTGTCAGCTCGTGGGTCCTCTTGGTTGGTCAAGAATGCCTTTGACTTTCTTCCACGTGTCTCTCATCTACTCTCAGGCCAGTCCTTGACGTGTTCTCATGGTGGTGGATACGCAGGATAAAAAAGAGAGTGAAGATGTGCAAGAATTTTTTCTAGCCTCTGCTTCCATCTCTTTGCTATCTTCTCATTCACATGGCCCTGCCTGGAGTCAGTGTGGGAAGCACTGCAGAAGGACATGGCTACCCACAGCATGGGAAGCTGGGGATGTTAGTGCAATCCATCATTCACACCATGTCTTCCAAGAAGTATTTTCCTCAGCAAAGACTGTTCCCTCTCTAGGAGGCATGCTGGATCCAGCTGTTAAGACAATAGTTTGTTTCACTCTGCTACATCTGGTTCCTGCTTTGCATCTTATTACACAACAAAATAGCCCAGGGTATTAAGCTTTATGGGGGCTTAAGTGTTTCCACATGAAAGGCAAATATTTGTAGGTCATTGATTTATTTCTCTAAATCTTTTTTTTTTTTTTTTACAGGCAGATCTAACCTCTTTTTATTTTTAAGAGTCCTGCCTAAGTTCCAATGACTGTTGCTGTTTTTTAATTTTTACTGGAGTATAGTTGCTTTTTGGGCTTCCCTTGTGGCTCACATGGTAAATAATCTGCCTGAAATGCAGGAGACCTGGGTTTGATCCCTGGGTGGAGAAGATCCCCTGGAGGAGGGCATGGCAACCCACTTCAGTATTCTTGCTTGGAGAATTTGATGGACAGAGGAGCCTGGTAGGCTACAGTCTATGGGGTCACAAGGAATCGGACATGACTGAGTGGCTAACTCTATAGTTGTTTTACAGTATTGTCTTAATTCCTACTGTACAGCAAAGTGAATCAGCTATGCTGCTAAGTCGCTTCAGTCATGTCCAACTCTGTGTGACCCCATAGATGGCAGCCCACCAGGCTCCCCTGTCCCTGGGATTCTCCAGGCAAGAACACTGGACTGGGCTGCCATTTCCTTCTCCAATGCATGAAAGTGAAAAGTGAAAGGAAAGTCGCTCAGTCGTGTCCAACTCTTAGCGACCCCATGGACTGTAGCCTACCAGGCTCCTCTGTCCATGGGATTTTCCAGGCAAGAGTGCTGGAGTGGGGTGCCATTGCCTTCTTGTATACATATATCCCTTCTTTTTGGGATTTAGGCCACCCTTTTTGCTAATTGCTACGTCACTTCAGTCGTGTCCGACTCTGTGTGACCCCATAGATGGCAGCCCACCAGGCTCCCCTGTCCCTGGGATTCTCCAGGCAAGAACACTGGAGTGGGTTGCCATTTCCTTCTCCAACGCATGAAAGTGAAAAGTGAAAGGGAAGTCGCTCAGTCGTATCCGACTCTTAGCGACCCCATGGACTGCAGCCTTCTAGGCTCCTCCATCCATGGGATTTTCCAGGCAAGAGTACTGGAGTGGGGTGCCATTGCCTTCTCCAAGGCCACCCTAGAGCATTGAATAGAATTCCTTGTGCTATACTGTAGGTTCTTCTCATTAATTACCTATTTTATACATAGTATCAATAGTGTATATATGTCAGTCCCCATCTCTGGAGAATAGAGGAAGGAGATAAAGCTGAAGTTACTTTGCCAACATTTCACATCCCTTGGCCAAAAGGAGACACTGAGGCAATACAAAAAAATCCTGGTGATTCTGAATTCTAAGAATGCTTAGACTATACACACTCCACAAATTAGCACAAGGGCACACTGGACATCCATTGTCAATGCAAGTCTTGGGAAAGTCTCACTAAGGAGGACATTTGGGAGTTGGGAAGAGGAAAATCAGGGTTTCTTCCTCACTGTTCTCATTTTATAGGAGAAGGTATAAGCTTGAGTATGGGGATTCTGTTCTGCATGCTTCCCTTCACCACATCCTTCTTAATCGAGGGGTGTGTGTGTGTATGTGCGTGTATGTTAGAGAGAGAGATGGCATGCATGTATTCATATGTCTATACACATATATCAACATACCTTGGGGCTTTCTGATGAGAGACATTCAGCTTTGACACTGCTTTGCTCTGCTTTGTGTTAAGCCAGACAATAAAAGAAATGATTAGGGGCTTTCAGAGCAAGTACCTGACAATAGGGAAAGGTGAATGTGGGCTGATTGAAGCTCCATTTCCCCACTTCCTGCTGAGCGGGGAAGGGCAGCCCAGGCTGATGCAGCACCTGCATTTTGCAGGACCAGTCCCAGGCTGAAATCTTCTCCTCACTTCTACTCCTCTACTTCCCCCTCCCCACCCCAGGGCCCTCAGGGTTGGTTAAATTTAGTGTTCTGGTGAATCCAAATCCATGCGATTTCTTCCAGGACTGTGAATCTAAATGTCACCCTCACTGAACAATTACTAACACATTGTGCTGATGGGGGTTGTTCAAAAGCTGTGTGACTGGGAGGAAAAGGAAAGAGAAGGTGAGTCTGGGGAAGGTGCACAGAGGAGGAAAGAAAAGAGATTTGGGGATATGATGAGTATGATTTTCTTCTCCCATGGTCTCCCCCAAAACCAGCCCAAATGAAGAATTGATGCTTTTGAACTGTGGTGTTGGAGAAGACTCTTGAGAGTCCGTTGGACTGCAAGGAGATCCAACCAGTCCATTCTGAAGGAGATTAGCCCTGGGATTTCTTTGGAAGGAATGATGCTAAAGCTGAAACTCCAGTACTTTGGCCACCTCATGCGAAGAGTTGACTCATTGGAAAAGACTCTGATGCTGGGAGGGATTGGGGGCAGGAGGAGAAGGGGATGACAGAGGATGAGATGACTGGATGGCATCACTGACTCGATGGACATGAGTCTGAGTGAACTCCAGGAGTTGGTGATGGACAGGGAGGCCTGGCGTGCTGCGATTCATGAGGTCGCAAAGAGTCGGACATGACTGAGCGACTGAACTGAACTGAACTGAGGATATAGCTCCTGGAGCAAACCTTGTTGAGTTGCAGCGCCTATATAGGAAACCTGAGAAATAACCAGGCATTCACTTTTCACTTTCATGCATTGGAGAAGGAAATGGCAACCCACTCCAGTGTTCTTGCCTGGAGAATCCCAGGAACGGGGGAGCCTGGTGGGTTGCCATCTATGGGGTCGCACAGAGTTGGACACGACTGAAGCAACTTAGAAGCAGCAGCAGCAGCAGAGATGGGACTGGTTGTTTGTTATAAAGCTCTCCTCCCCTTCTCTCAAAACTTAGGACATTCTACTTGGAGTTGAGTGGGACTGCTATTAGACTCGGAAATTCTCTTGAGGGATGTCCTGGGTTCAGGGGAGTTGGGGACAGGGTCGGGTAGGGTGAACAGCCACAAAGTGAAGCCACCTAGACCTTCATCTGTGCACAGCCACCTGTCCACTGTGTGACCAGGGATTTACTACTTCATTTTTCTTATTGTGTTAAATGGGGACAAGTATCTGTTCTGCCCACTTTGCAGGATATTGTGATAACCAAATAAGATGAAGTGGGAGGAACTCTTTAAAAGAGCTCATCTGGGCTCCATTTGTGGAAGAAACTCACGCCATGCCTGGCTTGAGGTAAGTGGACATTTCAAAAGCTAAGGAGGCATGCAGGCCCTCAGCTCTGGGGCAAGACTTCTGGGATAAAACCCAGCCCCACCCATGGCTGACTAGCTTTGTGACCTCAAGGAAGTCCCCATGTCCTTTGGGTGCCTCAGTTATGTAATAACCATTCTTACCTGTTAAGGTCATTGTGAGATTTATTTTTTTTAAGATTTTTTTTTTGACTTGGACCATTTTTAAAGTCTTTATTGAATTTGTTACAATATTGCTTCTGTTTTATGCTTTGTTTTTTGGCCAAAGGCGTGTGAGATCTTAGCTCCCCTACCAGTGATTGAACTCACACCCTTTGCACTGGAAGGCAAAGTCTTAACCACTGGATCACCAGGGAAGTTCCCTCTTGTGAGATTTAAACGAGTTAAAGCATTTAAGTGCTTGTGTATCTGATGTACTTCATCGCTTAGTCATGTCTGACTCTTTTCGACTCCATGGACTGTAACTCTCCAGGCTCCTCTGTCCATGGAATTCTCCAGGCAAGAATATTGGAGTGGGTTGTCATTTCCTCCTCCAGGGAATCTTCCCAACCCAGGGATCAAACCTTCATCTCTTGCATTGATAGGCAGAGTCTTTAACACTGGGCCACCATTTAAGTGCTTGCTGCTACTGCTAAGTCACTTCAGTCATGTCCGACTCTGTGCAATCCTATAGACGGCAGCCCACTAGGCTCCCCCATCCCTGGGATTCTCCAGGAAAGAACACTGGAGTGGGCTGTCATTTCCTTCTCCAATGCATGAAAGTGAAAAGTGAAAGTGAAGTCTCTGAGTTGTGTCTGACTCTTAGCGACCTCGTGGACTGCAGCCTACCAGGCTCCTCCATCCATGGGAGTTTCTAGGCAAGAGATTTAAGTGCTTAACATGTAGCAAATAATAAGCCTTCAGTCAAGACTGGCTCTTATGATATATCTTTCCTGGGGTATCCTGCTTTGGGACCACAAAATCTGTTCTAGAAAGATTTTCGGGGGCGGGGGGAATGATCTTGGGAACTGGAATTAACACATGCAATGTTCCCAGCCACACTGGACCTGCCATCATGGTGCCCCAAGCGTGCTGTTTCTGTCCTCCTTTGTCACATTTGACCTCTCATTCTACTGACCTGTGGGCCTTCTACTGTGTGAGTGAGAAAGAAATGACTCAGAAAGACCCTGATGAGAAACGGTATCAGTGACCCATTGTTACAGCCCCATAATATGCAATCCCATATTCTTCGGCCCTGCTCAGAATATTTCCTCATGCTTTTTGGCCTTGATAAGAAAGGAACCCATAATTGACAAGTACACACTGCTGTGTTTAAAGCAGGCACACAACAAGGACCTACTGTATAGCACAAGGAACTCTGATCAATACTCTGTAGTGACCTAAACGGAGGGCTTCCTTGGTGACGCTAGCAATGCCTGGTGCCTGCCAATGCAGAAGAAGTAAAGGACGTGGGTTCGATCCCTGGGTTGGGAAGATCCCCTGGAGGAGGGCATGGCAACCCACTCCAGTATTCTTGCTTGGAGAATCCCATGGACAGAGGAGCCTTGGGGTCTACGGTCCATAGGGTCGTACACTACTGAAGTGACTTAGCACATGATCTAAATGGGAAAAGAGTTTGAAAAAGAATTGACACATATGTGTGTATAACTGAATCATTCTGTTGTACACCTGAAACTAATACCGCATTGTTAATCCACTGTGCATGTGTGCTCATACGTGCTCAGGTGCTCAGTAGCGTCTGACTCCTTGTGACCCCATGGACTGTAGCCTACCAAGTCCCTCTGTCCATGGGATTCTCCAGGCAAGAATATTGGAGTGGGTCACCATTTCCTACTCCAGGGAATCTTCCTGACCCAGCTGTATGCCAATATAAAACAATAAATAAATAAATATATTATTTTCTAATCGTTTCTGGTTAAAAAAATAAAGAAATCAATAAAGAGCCAACAGCAGTCATCCTCCTCCACACAGAGAGCTTGGGGGAACTCACCTCTCTGGGCCTCAGTTTCCTCATCTGTTAAATGATGTCTTCACCAGGGACCCTTCTACCGACCCATGACAGCTTTGAATTCACTGTTCCCAGCAAATGACAGGCCCTGGCCCCTCTCCCTGTCTGTGTCACTGGTTATTTTACTTCCCTTTCTGTTTATTTCTCCCTCATGAACACACCAAGTGTTTCTGTCATTTCTGAGAATCCAATAAACTGCATTATTGGGAGGAGACGGGGAGTAACACACACAGGCAAAAATCTGTTTTCACATGAATGCTCAAGGCAGTCAGCCATGATGGGAAATGAAATGTGTGGAAAAGTACAGGGTGAATAAAGAGGGCTTTAGCGAAATGATGAGTCTTTTATCGCTTGTGCCTGCACGTGATGCTGTGTCAATATGTTAGCCCAAAGGCTGCTGCATGTCCCTGAGTGGCTTCTGCCATGGAGGTCTTACTTATAATCCCCCCAACAGGTTGCATTCTGATGCTGAAGGACTCTTGGCATTTACCAAGGATCCCTAAGGATAGAACAAGGAGAGGAGGGGCCGAGCCTGGCAGTGGGATTCAGATCAGGCATCCGGAGTCATTTTCATGATATAGAGGATGCTGAGACATGGTCAAAACACTCTCCTCTGTCAACTGATGGAGTGGAAAGGATGCTTAAAACACAGCCCTGATGGTCCCAGATCACAGCTTCTCTGTTCAGTGTCAGCCTGGCTTAGTAGCAGGTCCAGGGTACTTAGAATCAAGAACTGTGTTAAAGTTAACACTCAGATCCTGACACTCACTGTGGCTGGATCAGATGACAGAGATCAGTCAGCCCATCTCCTGCTCCCAGTGAGTGTCACTGACCCAGGGACTAAAGCTCGTGATTTTACCAAGAAGACAGTGCCTATATATTTTCACTCTAGGCAGAGTTGTTTTTTTTTTTTTTTAAGTTAAAAGCCTTTATTTTCTAGAGCACTTTTAGGCTTAAAAAAATTGAGTAGAAAGTACAGTGAGCTGCCATATAGCATTCCCTCTTTCTCTTCTTGGTTTTCCCTATCAACATTTTGCATTAGGGTGGTACATTTGTTACAATTAATGAGACAGTATTGAACCATTATTTTTAACTACAGCCCGTACTTGACACTGGCTTCACTCTTGATATTGTACATTCTATGGATTTGGAAAAACATGTAATGACATGTATCTACCATCACAGTATCAAACAGAATAATAGTTTCATTGCCCCAAAGATCCCCTGTGCTCTGTCAGTTTATCTATCTTTTCTCTCCTTTGCAACCTCCTGGCAGCTACCAATCTTTTTACGTCTCTGGTAGTTTTACCTTTTCGATAATGTCATAAGGCTGAAATCATACAGCATGTCACCTTTTCAGATTGGCTTTTTTTCACGTACTCATAAGCACGTAAGTTTCCTCCATGTCTTTTCCTGACTGGATAGCACATTTCCTTTTATTGCTGAATAATATCCCATTTTCTGTATGTATCACAGTTTGTTTATCCATTCCCCTGTTGGATATCATATTTGCTTCAAGTTTTGGCAATTATAGGTAAAGCTTCTATAAACTTATCTGCAGGTCTTTGTGTGGGCATGCTTTTCCAGCTCATTTGGGTAAATAGAAAGCAGTGCAATTGCTGGATGATGTGGTAAGAGTATGTTTAGTTTTTTAAGAAACTGCCAAACTTTCTTGCAAAGTGGCTGTACCCTCTTGCATCACCCCTAGCAACAAATGAGAGTTCCTGTTGCTCCGTGTTCTTGCCAACATTTGATGCTGTCAGTGTTTTGGATTCGGGTCATTCTACTAGGTGTGTAGTGGTGGCTCATTAACTTCATTTTCATTTTCATGATGACATATGATGTTGAGCAAGTAGGAACAATGTCTATATATTTCCCACTCTAGGAATAGTTTTAATAAGCTCATTTATCTTCCCTACCCCATCCCCAGTCAATAGAAAATTAGGGTGAGTCTGTGGCCAGGATGAGAGAAGCAGGCTCACAGCTGCTTGGAGCCTTGAGTCCTGGGTTAGGACTCAGAAGACCTGAACACTGGTCTTATCTTGCTTCCCTGTGCTGCTTGACCTGAAGTGTCACTTCACTTTTGGAGCTCAGCCTCCTCACCTGCAAAACATGACTCTTGTATTGGATCAAGGGTTTGAAGGGCTTCTTTTCAGTCAGCACCACCAGCTGGAATGAATGGGAAGAGGCATGCAAGGCTCTGTGTTGTGATGGAGAGGTGCTGTCTAGCCACACACCTGCCCTTCTTGAGAATGATCTCAACTTCACATCCTGTTTACAATTCTATGCAATTTAAGTGACAACTGACAGTCTAGCAAAGAGAAAGGGAAGACAGATGTTAAAACACAGATGTCGTGGCTCAAAAAGTTCCCTAGTGGGCAGCCTGTGTTGCGGAGTCATTCTATTCGAGTGTAAACATCACAGGCTGGACCGTGAGCTCTGCCAGGAACAGAGAAATCTACCCATCTGTCCTCTGGTGCCCAGAGCCCTGCATGGGAAGGTGCCTTGCTTATGTTTTTCTGAGCATCTTGCAGATGCCAGACATGGTTCTAGGCACCGAGGACATGGCAGGGAGCAGAGACACAAAAGTCCGTATCTTCATGGCACTTCCATAACAATCACTTGGGTGAATAACCAAAAAGACTAATCTGTGCTCTGTCTATTCTGTTTCTGAAAGCAGGGAGTTTCGTCCTATTTAGTAAAATGACCACTCTCTACATTGAAAATTAAAATGAATTTGGGGCCCCAGAGCACCTCATAGCATAAAGGTGCTGACACGGTGGCTGTGAAGGCTTTGATATGTTTTTCTGGCCAAGCAGATGGATGGCTGCAGCCTGTTGTATCAGCCTGACCTCAGCCCAGGCCAGGTCCCCAGCAGGGCTCCAGGAGCCTTTGCAGTCCCAGGGGCTTCAGACCCCCAGTCCTCTGAGAGTGTAGGGGAGTCTGGGCAGGACTCCTTCCCAGTCTGATCCTGGTTTCCAAGAGAGGAGGCCTAGGTTCCTCTGAGGACTGATGTCCCACAGCAAGCAAGCTACAAACACAGCCTGTGCAGCCGCAGATGGTGAGGCTGCCATGAGCTCTGGCCTGAAGCCTTATCTCCCAATAATGTCCCAGGGAGATTATTAAACCTACTTGAAGACCCAGTCACTTTCCTAGTTTCAGAATTGTGTGTAAGGGGTGGAAAAAGTCTAAGCAAGCAAGGAGATGCTTATCAGGGTTTGTGTGCTTGGTGAACTCTTCCTTCTTAGCTGAGTGGCTTTGTAATGGCTTTCTTTGTGGCAGAAAGAAATAAATTCCCCTGTTTTTTTCATCCTGAACACTTGCTATGAGTAGTGGCCTTGACCCTGCTGGGAGAGACAGGAGGAGGGCTTCAGATAACAGATGGACGGCCCCTCGAGGTCTGGACTGTGCAGGTAGCTCCTGAGTTGCTGGAGGGTCTCTGGGCACTCATGTGGGCCACCCCTGGGGACAGGACAAGTGGCTGGAAAGTGATGGATAGGTTAGGATTGTGTGGTTGATAGGAAGTGGTGGTCACAGGGTGAGGAGAGCTGTAAGAGAAGCAGAGTTGGAAGGCACTGGGGGCACTCCAACCAGAAAAGCTAACAGCAGTGGAAGAGTTGGAAGAATTACAGCTCAGCATGGTGGGGCGGGGCTATTTAGTGTAGAGTAAATGGCTCTGAAGCCTCCAGAATTCTCCAGGGACCCTCTGTAAATACTCAACTATTAGCACTTTCACAGACATGATACCTTTTATTTGTGACAGTGGCTGGGTGATGGGACCAGAGGGGACCAAACTGCAGAGCATTTTGATTTGGGGTCCAGCATCGTTTCCACTACACCTGAGCTGCTGCCAGTCACTGAACAATGATGGAGTCATGATGGAGTCATAATGGTGTCAGGATGTATGGGGAATTACTTTCACCCAAATGATCGAAGGAAAGAAAGGAAGGAAGAAGAAAAAGAAAGAGAGAAAGGAAGGAAGGAAGAACAGAATGAAAGAAAAAAAAGAAAGAAAGGAAGGGAAAAAAAAGAAAGAAAGAAGTGATAGGATGAGAAAGAAAGAAACAAAGAATGATAGAAAGGAAGAAGGAAGGAAAGAAAAGGAAAGAAGGAAAAAAGAAAAGAAAAAACAAAAAAGAACATCAGTTTCAGTTGTCTGGAAACTTTGCTCACCTGTTCTTTGATTTCCAACAAAGAGGCATCAATGAAGCATGATTGTGGTTCTGTGTTTGCAGTCAGTTCCCGGCAAAGTCATTACACCATGAGGCACAAAGCACACACCAAGCTAGCCCCCATAAACCACACATTCAAGTGCACACAATGGGAGACAGCTGAACACGTGGTGAAGATGCTCCTGGCGGTCTGTGCCTTCACCTGGAGTAGGACTCTGCTAACAAGACGAGGCTGCCTCTTGCAACCAGATGTGGGCCTGTGTGGCCCGCACAGTCCATTCCCATGATGATGAGACTGATAAAGACAGTGGTTAATGTGTGATGGTTTACTGTGCGGCAGGCGCTGCTCCCAGAGCTGTGTGCGCAGTAGGTTATTTAAGCTTTACCAGGGCCCTCTGGGGGAGAAAGCAATGGCACCCCACTCCAGTACTGTTGCCTGGAAAATCCCATGGATGGAGGAGCCTGGTAGGCTGCAGTCCATGGGGTTGCACAGAGTCGGACACGACTGAAGCGACTTAGCAGCAGCAGTAGGGCCCTCTGAGGCAGGTCCTGTTTTATCAGCATCAATCAAGATGAGGACACTGAGGAACAGAGAAAGTGCTGAAAGGGTTTGATGCTGTTGTTCACTTGACCTCTGTCCTGGGCCAGGTAGAGAGATAGACTTCTACTTGAAGTTCAGCCAAAACTTGATTCCTTGGTCCATTGCTTCCCTCCTTCCTTCCTTTCATTTCTTCCTTCTTGTCTTCCTCCCCATTCTCTTCCTTCCATCCTTTTCTTTCATCCTGCCACATTTCTTGCTTGTCGACTAATTCCAATAATTGTGCATGGTTCTAAGAATACAGGGATGAAAAAGCAGTGGCTCTTACCTTTAAGGAATTCAATATCTGGGCAGAATTCACGGCCTGGCAAGGAGATGCAGTTGTGGGTGTGAGGGGAAATGAGTTAATCAGCCCACTTCCTACCAAGATGGAGTGAATGATGGTTAGAGTGGAAGGGGAGTGTGGGCTACTTGTAGCTGGTAGGGAAAAACAGAAAATGGATGGTGATGGAAAAATATCAAAGGATTTCTTTGGATGGGGACTCCTTCATTTATTTTTATCTTTTGGCCACTCTTCACTACATGTGAGGTCTTAGTTCCTTGACGAGGGATTGAACCCACACCCCTTGCACTGGCTGCACAAAGTCTTAACCATTAGACAACCAGGGAAGTCCCTCACAGTGTATTAAGAGTTCTGCAGTTTAATGCATGCTGGGCCCGCCATGGGCTCCTCTGTGACACTGTTGGGGTTGTTTTCTTCCAGAGATACCAGGGACCTGATGGTAGTGAGGTGTGCAGGGCATGGACTGGTAACGACACTGCTCTGATGCTTGAGGCAGGCGGCGGGTGGAAGGACTGTGCTCATAAAGGAACTAGACTGAAACGGTAAACTTTTCATGTGAGAGAGGATGATGAGGGAAGAGAAATTCCCTCATGAGTCCACAGGGCTTTGGATAAAAGGCAATGTTTTGGGGAAATATAAGCTCCTTTCAGTCGGTCCATTCATAGATGCTTCTTAAACTTGGAGCAGAAGCAAGGCAGTTCCTAAAGGCTGGGTAGCGGGGATAGGCACAGAGAAACAGAGCTGGGGGCCCTATCTATAGCAGTCCTATGGTCTGAGCCCGGGTCGGGGGGCGAAGCAGGGAGTTACCAGGTGTGAGCTCTCCAGTGCACCCAGTGCCCACTGTGCCATGCCTGGGGCAGGAGAGGCAGGCTGGACTGGGCTGGGCTAGCCAGTGGGCAAGTGGGGGCGGCGGTCCTTTTAATTTTTATTTTATATTTTATCCATGCCACATGACATATGGGATCTTAATTTCTTGACAAGGGATAGAACCCAGGCCTCCTGCATTGGAAGTGGTAAGTCTTAACCGCTGGACTGCCAGGGAAATCCCAGGGAAGGAGTCTTGAAGGAGGTGGACCTTAAGGGAAGAGTAGGACTGAGTTGGTGGCAGAGAGGATATTTTGGGCTGAGTTGCTGAGAACAGTTTCTTCAGGATCCCACAGAGTGGATGTGAAGAGAGGCTGCGGGAAACAGCAGATGGCAGGGGTGCCCGGGGGAGGGACACTGTGGACTGTCTCTCCCTCCTGGAACAGGCCGGAGGGCCTGGGACTCACTGACCTCCACCGCTGGTGAAAAGGGCGTGACGTGGGAGGTGGAGGCTGGGAAGTGTATTCAGGAGGGAAGTCTAGTCTGGTGGTAAAATAGTTACTATTTTGCAAGGACTGGAAGGAAAGATTCCCTTCCTTTGGGCCATTCTTGGAGAACAGAGCAGGGCTCAAGTCTGAATGAAGGTCTGCGGAAGCTCATGGCTCTGGTAGGAAAGCAGAGTCTACTCTGTCAGTTACCGTTCTGTCCCTCGCTTTCACTCGTCTGCGTGTGTTACTCTTTTGGTTAGTCTGTCTTTCCAGGCCTGGTTTTCTTTGCATCACCGATCACTTTCTGTTTTGGACCATCTGTCTATCCCTCCTCTCTCCCCCAGGCTCTTTGCCATGTCTGTCACTTTACACATGCCTGTGTGTGCACGTACACGCACGTAGCAGGGCTGGGAGAGGATTCTTGGTGATGTCGGTTTGACCTATATTTTGAGGACACGAGACTATTAAAGATTTAATGCTTGGACAATGGTTAGTGCACAGACCCCATTTTAGAAACACATGCAGAATGCTCCCACTTCTGTGTTTATGTGTGGGGGACTGCATTTGTGTGCGCGAGTGTGTGGCACGTTCAGGTGTACATGCGTGTATGTGTTTGTGTGTGCATGTGTGCATGCTCAGCGTCATCTGGAATGAAGCCATCTCAGCCGAGCACAAAAAAGAAGAGATAGTAGGGCCCTGTTCAAAAGGAAATTGGGCAATATTTCCCTTTCTACCTTCCAAGAGCCGTGGGATAAGGGGCAAAGGAGCAATGTGTTGCCCCTAAAGGAAGCATTTTCTATTCTCTTGGAAGATCAGCCAGTCAGCAGGCCTGGGAGCAGGTGCCATTCCCAGCTCCCTGCTGGGTCTCAGTCTAGGGTCTAAACCAGTGTGAGACATGGTCTCTTAGAGAACTTACACAGTATCTCTCTTTGTAGGAGACTGTGCTCAATGAGGGAAAAACAACAGTCCAGCTTCCTAACATATGGGTGAGGGGCCACCTCGGCCACAGGAGACAAGTTGGACCAGACAACTTTTCTAGAATCTTCTGGCTCTGAGGCTCTATGATGTGAAGATTCAGACCCTTCAGTGGGCATTCATTCCCCCACACACCCTGGCCCCCACATGCCTTGCTGGCCACACCCTCCATGCTTCCCCCAGTCATATCCTTCTTGGAAACCCAACTTCTTGCCATTCCCCTCCCTTTTTACCCACTGCCCAAACCTCCTGCCATCCTTCCGCCTCCTTTTTTACCCATCACCCAACTTCCTGACTTCCACACTCCCACCCAACTAGGGCCACTGACACCATCTCTCCTTCCTGTGGGTGTCCTGGCCTTGATCCTCCTGTAAACTGTATTGCTCTGGACCAGTCATCAGTTACCTGAATAAGGCTTCCCTGCCCCCCAACACACTCCCCAGTGGACAGCAAGCTAGGCAAGACCTGTGTCATCGTATCTCTCCATCTCTATAGTGCCTGCCTAGCACGGCCCTTTCTCGCCCAGAAGATGTTCCATAAACACCTGTTGGATGAGCGTGTAAATTCAAAGTCAAGTCAAGGGATTCAGAGTGAGTGTGATGTGTATGGGGAGAAGGGAATGGCACCCTACTCCAGTATTCTTGCCTGGCAAATCCCATGGACAGAGGAGCCTGGGGGCTACAGTCTATGGGGTCACAAAGAGTGGGACATGACTGACTAACACACACACAGAGTGTGTGTGGCTGGGAGAGTGAGAAATCTCCTGTTTTCAAAACAGACGTGATGTAGCAACTGAGTTTAATGCATAGTCCATATGACTTTCCTCTCACAGAGAATTTCAACCCATAGTTTTAGCCCCCAGGATCCTCCAGCCTCATTCTTGTGCCCTTTTTGACCGTAACTTGATAGACTTCTGAATCCCGGTGTTGTTTCCTGTCCTCAGTCTTATCTGCCATCACTGGAGAGGAGCTGGTGTTGGGTCTGAGAGAACCCCGTGAGACTCCTGGTACTCCTAGGCCAGTGGTAGGGTGCCATCTTTTTGTTCAGAGCACACAGCATGGATGCATGGCATTTCCAGGATCCCAGCCTGCTGGGGTGAGCACTGCCTTGGCCCTTATAACCTTGGGGCAAGAGCCTGGATCTTTCCGGTGTCCTATCTTGCTTATTTTTATAGCGATGTTCAGTGTGAACTAAAAATGCTGCTGAGGTCACCTCTTCCAGCCTGAAAGCAAACCTGGAAATCTGCATGGCCTGCCATGAGCTGCTCTGGCCCTCAGGGTTCCGAGTGTCAAGAAGGAAGCTGGGTGGAGATGGGAATAGCTGGTGACTTACACCAGCAGGTGGGTGCCGCTTCCATGGCGACGTCAGGCAGATGCTGATTCCTGATGCCCTCTGCCGGGTGTGGGGACTGAGGGGTGCACGCCTGGGCTGGAAGGGAGGAAGGGAATGGGGGGCTGTCTCTCTCCTCTGTATAATAGCCTCCTTCTGACAAGGAGCTTCTGTTCTTTTCCACTGGAAAGCTTTTAAGAACACTGAAAAGGACAGGCAATTACAGGAAGGTTAGGTGCGCCTGATTGGATGTTGTTACAAATCACTCATTGTCATACACGGGCGTTTGGAAAGGAGGCCATCGGGGACTGATTGCCGTTTAGGGTAAGTGATTTCTGTTTAGAGTGAGCGAGCAGATGAAGGCTTGGCTGGCTTTTGCTGTCCTCTCTCTTGTTTGCTGCTGTGGTGACAGTTTTTCCTGGCAATGAGGGGATGTTGAAGATGGGTGTACAAATGGGAAGGGGCTACAGATCAGCCTTGCAATCCTACCTCTGCCTCATCCTAGTCTCTATCCTACTGATGGGGAAAGTGAGTCTATGGAGTCAGGAAGAGATGGTCCAGTTTCACATGCGGGTTAGTGGAGGTGCTGGACTAGAGCCTGTATCCAGACCTCAGGCCATGTTCTTGCTGACAGCAGTGCCCCACGCTGATGGCCCACACTGGGACCTGGGGTTTCTCTCCACCCACTGTGTATGTAGTTGTGTGGTTTGGACATATCTCACGTGGCAGCCCTTGCAACTCCAGGCACCACACCTAGCTGCACCCACAATCTGTTCCTCTGGATCCTCTCCTGTACTGTCGCTTGGGATTTCCCTTGACCTCATGATGTCCCCAGGAGGCAGGAGGCAGGGAACACAGCTGGACTGTCCTGATGTTCCTAATTCTAGCGTTCTGTCTCTCTCACTCACACCCCCCTCCCTCCCATATCTCTTCTACTACTGTGTCTGGAACACCACTATCATGGGGGAGAATCCTTGGATCTTGAAATCTATTCCATCTTCTGTTGTTGTTCAGTTGCTAAGTCATGTCCGACTCTTTTGCAGCCCATGGACTGTAGCCCGACAGGCTCCTCTGTGCATGGGATTTCCCAGGCAAGAATGCTGGAATGGGTTCCCATCCCTATTCTCCAGGGGATCTTCCTGGACCAGGGGTTGAATCTTCATCTCCTTCATTGGCAGGTGGACTCTTTACCACTGAGCCACCAGGGAAGCCCATCCCATCTTTAAGAATCTAAATGAACATGCAAGTATTCTGGGAAGGATTGCTCAGTAGCAGCCAGGTTACAATGAACTAATAGTAGAGGATTCCGCAGAGTAGGTGGAGGAAGGAAGAAATCATAAAAACAAAAACAAAAACAAAAAAACAAAACCACTCTGTCAAATCCACAACAGTACCAGCACAAATTCTTCCACAGTTTTACAGAGGAAAATGAGACAGAATGGTCAAAGAACTAAGATTGTATGCCTCTAGTCTGCCAGTGTTGAGTATGGACTCATGGGTTGAATTGTGTCCCCCTCCAAGGTATGCTGAAGCCCTGACCCTCTGTATCTCAGAATGTGATCTTATTAGGAAACGGGCTCTTTACTGAAGTAATCAAGCAAATATGAGGTCACTGTTGCTGCTGCTGCTAAGTCGCTTCAGTCGTTTCCGAGACAGCAGCCCACCAGGCTCCCCTGTCCCTGGGATTCTCCAGGCAAGAACACTGGAGTGGATTGCCATTCCCTTCTCCAATGCATGAAAGGGAAAAGTCAAAGTGAAGTGGCTCAGTAGTGACTGACTTTTATCAACTCCATGGACTACAGCCTACCCGGTTCCTCCACCAATGGGATTTTCCAGGCAAGAGTACTGGAGTGGGGTGCCATTGCCTTCTCCGAGAATATAACTGGTATTCTTACATAAAAAGGAAGGGGAGGGATAAATTAGGTGTGTGGGGTTAACAGATACACACTACTGTATATAGGATAGATAAACCATAAGGTCCTACTGCATTGCACAGGGAACTCAACTCAGTATCTTGTAGTAA